>NC_141071.1:34039779-34517279 GCF_041138505.1 Cibotium barometz
CTATTTAGTACTAGTTACATAGTATATTGTAGCACTATTTAGTACTATGTAACAAGACAAGTTTAATTACTATAGTACTACATAGTACTACACTATAGATAAAACTATTTAATACATGGTTCTATTTAGTGCAGGATGTTACTAACTAGTATTGAATGACTCTATTAGTACTACTTAGCACTACTTTTAGTACTTGATAGTACTTAATGGATAATAGGTTTCAATACTAAATGACATGTGCAAAACCTTGATAGTACTTAATGGATAATAGGTTTCAATACTAACAAGATAAGTTGTAATGTAATTACAATTATTTAGTACTTTGACAGATCTATTTGTTACTATTTAACTACTACTAGAGGGTACTATTTAGTGTTGGAAAGTACTATTTTGTATTGGATGGTACAACTTTATACATAAAAGTGTTTAGTGGGGACGGTATGATTTCAAACAAGATGTTACTATTTAGCATTAGATGGCACTGTTTTTACTGATATTTAAAAGTAAATATTACTTGGGATAATTTCGAACAAGATGTTACTTTTTAGTATTGGATGGCAATGTTTACTAATATTTAAAAGTAAATAGTACTTAATGTGGATGAGACTATTGAGTACAACACTCAAAATGGACACCGGAATAAGCCTCTACGTAAATTCTTAGTTAGATTACGGTAAACTTTTGACCTTAATAAATACGTGTCTCCATGTCCAATTGACGAACGGATTGCACCCTTGTGACCAAGAAAACACCCTGGACAATTTCACCAAAAAACATTTTGACAACCATCAAACACACTGGTAGGTGTGATCGCAGACACTTGGAAGGGTCCTAGGCCTCTACCCACCCTCCTTGGATACGAGAGGGATCAGGGAGGGACAACTTCTTGAGTATTTGCATCATGGTATCATAGAATTTGTAATTCACGGAGTGACAAGCTACCTGGAAGATGCATTGGAAGACTACGAATTCGGAGTAAGTGTCTTCCTCCTCCTACAATCATTCATTCACCAAATCAAGTTGTACTAGTAAGGTATTTTATCAAATCATGTTGTACTAGTAAGGTAATTTATCAAGCAACATGTAATTGAGATAAAATATACACTTCAAAACAACCCTAAAAATTTAAACCTAACTCCTAATCCAAAAACCTTTTTTTAGATGATTTTCAAGCTAACTTGGCCATTCCCTTAATGAGGGACTCCCAAGGGAAGAGCTAGGGCTGTGTTTGGAGCATCCCCTCTTGTGTCATTAATGTTGTGTGTACGCTTCTCGAGGTAGCATTTTGGCATCTTCAATCGTACAATCACAAACTTAACGATCTAGATGCTTTAAAATTTGGAGTCCATTTGCTTAGCTTACGAGAAAAAGACTCCCCCACGGAACCACCTCTTAGGGCTAGTGTGTTTTTCCTTAAGTCTGTTTATATGGGGGGGAAGTAGAGTGTCCATAGTTGAAGATCATGGCTGGCTAGAACCAAACACACAGGGGGAGGAGGAGTGTTCTCCCCTTAAGTCTATTCACATAGGGAGAGAGGTGTAAGACACCTCCTTCACAACATAAGGGGGCTGGCTGTGAGAGCTTAACTAGAGAGGGCTATTGAGAGCTTGGCTACAGAGGGCTATCAGGGAGAGCTTCTAGCTAGAGAGGGGCTACCAACCATACAGGGGGGTGCTTGGGATGGGGGGTTTATATAGGGTCTAGTAAGGGTATGAGTATGGTTGAGGAGAGAGGAAAAGAGGGGTGGAAAGGACGGTGTACATGAAAGTACACCGATTTGTGGTTGTATGAGCTTGTGGAAAGTGTGGTGCCTATAAGCGGGCTAAAAGGTGGGTTACGCATGCGCCTTCCAGGGTAGTGGTCGCATGGGTGTCCATGTGGCGGACCTCACGTTAGCGGTTTTTGGTTTCGGTCTTTGGTTCGTGTGCGGTCATTTGTATGGGTGCCATGGTATGTGTACAGTCCACGATAAGGTCCTTTGGTGCACGCTTCCCAAGGAAGCATTTTTGGGGTGAGGACTCCTCTTTTTTTTTTGGGATGCGGACCTCGGTTAGAATTGAGACAATTGAGGGCGTATAGGTGGAGGGTTACGTCAATAATGGGAGCAAACTTAAAAAATATTTTGGACCACTGGCCAAAGAGATGCTATCACAAAAACAACAAAAGCAACTCGCAAAAGAAAAAATCCAGCAACTCAAGAAGAGGCGAAGGCAAGGCCAAAGCCAAACAAATACTCTAGAATGTTGCACGTGAACATGGCTTCACTAACTCTCATAGACAAAGAGGAACTAAACATTGAGCCATCATGACTCAGGGTGGGACTCTCTATGGCTAAATGTCATGCAACGAGCATTGTATTGATAGATACGAGATCAAGTCATAACATGATCTTATATGAGACATGGGTAGCCTTATATAAACCGCACCTTGAAACCACCAACGCACAAGTACGTAGTGTGCACTTGAAAACTACAAAAGCAGAGGGATTTTTAAGTGTTAATATTTCCATCAAAAATAATTCCTTGGTTTTGGGAAGGTGTTTATCATGCGTGTAGGCTCCATGGAAGAGGAAATGATCCTAGGATGATCCTGGATTTGCGCCAGCAATTGTAATATCCAATGGGAGAAGAGGACAACACTGCTGAATGAGGGCAACACTGTCATATCCATACCCTTATGGAGCCTAATAAGCACAGGAAGCAGGCCATGATTTAGGAGAGAGAAACACCAAGCATGGTGACATCAACTCAAGGCAGCAATTCTGCAATCCCATGCAAAAAGTAGCCGAAGTCACAGGGTACACAACATTAGGTGTCTAAAGGTCAACTTAAAAACTAGATCCACAAGGAGAAGAGGGAGTCAATAAGGAATCAACAAGAAGGGTTCAAAAGGGAGACCAGGGACATAAATGGTCTTCACAAGTAAGTTTGCAATACTCTAGACAAATCAACACTCCACAAAGCATTCGTAAAATGGGTCCAAAAGGACTTGCTAATGGCACAAGGTTACTACCAAGGCAATACAACAGTATCGGTGCCTAAAATCCACCTAGTGGTCATCGTTGCACACACATCCGAATATAAAGGAAAGGGTAGTAAAGGCATTCAGAATCAACTCCCAACTAAAGCCAATGCTAAAAGTGCACAAACACTAGTGTGAAGGAAGAAGCCAACCCAACAAGATGGGTTAAATATAGCCAAACCAATACCTTCCACCTTGATTAAGGAGTTGGACAAGAACCGTGAAGGGAGAAAAAAGAAGGTTCAACAAATAGACACTAATACAAGCCCCAATCCATAGGACTCAGTAGAAAAACTATTCAGTTGGGTGGAGGGAAGAATCAAGCACTCACACATGGAGTTAAAATGCTGCAACAACATCTACCCAGAAGTTCCAAAGTACCACCTTATTTTCCATGGAAATGGAAAGATGAAGATGTTGACCTCAGACCTAGAAGCTACAGAGACCCCTCTTGTAACATAGGCCAGTGCTATGGGATCCCCAGTGAGCCAGAAGAAAAGACCCACACGGGGCCCGAAGATGAATTACTTGGGTCCATACGCTCAGGCCTTCCATGGAGCAGCCATGGAGCCATCATAAGTAAGGAGATCCACATGGCACATGGAAAGGTGGTGTTGCAATATCACAGCCCAGAGTGCCTCAAGATTCTAGAAGAGACAAAATTGAAAGACAAGCAAAAGAAGGTGGGTCTCGGTAGGATGGCATAGGTTCTTCCCCAAAACATTGATATCAAAATTCGTGCAGAATACATAAAGACGTATGACAAAGCCACCAAGATGGCACCACGGAACAAGTACCAATCACAAAAGATTTAATACATGAAGCTCTGTAGCTCCCACCACCAGTCAAGATACTTGCACATGCCTTGGACAAGATGCCCCTCAATGCCATGTTGAAGAAGAGCTCCTACAACTCTAATGGAGCTGAATACAAAAATATAAGGGATGTAGCCACAGAAAAGGCATGCAGGGCGATGTCATTAATCATGCAACTACTAAAGCCAATGGACAAGTATAATAGGGTGCCACTGAACCAAATCACAAAGGTACATGAAAAAAAGGAGGAGGACTAGGCATATTATATACACAGGGAGATAGAAAACTACCTTAAGTCCCATCAATCAAAAATATGCAACCCATACCTAATGACACAGGTACTGAACCATGTGGCTAGGAGGCCTCTCAGAAACTAGAACCAGTAGAGAAAACGTAATTGGCTCTCCTCACAGAGCAACCAACGCTAACTGCTACAAAATGCAAGACGGACAAGCTGTCCTCATGGAAACTAAGGCAATCAAGAGAGGAAGAAAAAAGAAGATAGAAAGGAAGATGAGAGATGTCATACAAGATGTGGCTCAAGAAACACAAAGAATTGAGGTTGAGCTCACACAAGAGATCAAGTCATATACTAGGATGTACTAGAGCAGCAAGCAAGAAGCCACTATCAGTGGTGGTGAGGCCACACAAGAAGAAGCACAGCAAATGACTCCTCCTCAAAGCCCACCTCAGCTAATCTTCAAAAACCTATCTCCACTCAAGAATTGTACTATGTTAGACACACCTATGCAGGGATGTAGTTAGAGACTGAATCAAAAGCAGTGCCAATGGAAGAACCCCAAGAGCTTGAAGAAGCAACATCACTCCCAATGCAAGTCACAACAACGCCATTGGATATAGGTAAAAGGCCAAGTGCTTAAGATACACCTAGTCTAAGCAAAAGGAGGCGTCTGGAGGACGAAGATATGATACCAAAGGCGTCATTCCTACATAATCTAGACTATGAAAAATTCCTTCAGGAAACGGTGGAAGGACTAGATGAGTTACTAAACCTGCCGCATGCAAGATTGGAAGGAGTAGCGGCACAAGTGCATCATTGTGAAAGAGCAAGAGCAATAAGTATGGTGGTGCCATCTCCTCATGACACATATGCTTCATGATCGTAATGCCAGAGTCCAACAACCATGTATAGACCTTACAAGAACACACACAGGGATGTAATCATGAAGAGATTAAAGGCAATTGAGGAGCAAGAGGCCAGATACCAAGCACACTGGAAAATACTAATTTGGTTCTTAGCTAAACTATTGTGCAAAGAGTTAAAAAGAATATGGATTTTAAAGCGTAGCTGGAGCAAGCTAAAGAGCAACTTTAGAAGGAAGTTACCCACCATAACCAAGAGCTAGCAACCATCCATGCCTAGCAGGTACAGGAGCTCCAGCACACTTCCCTAGCTAAAGAAGAAGAGCTACAAGGTTAGATCCAGACGTTATCTGTAAGATTCCTCCTCTTCAGTATCTAGAAAGTTAAGACATCACTATACACTTTCCCTTGACTTTAATCTTTGAAATAGTTCATTTTCTCTTAAATTGATTTAGAGAGAGAAAATATTCTAGAGAGAGGTATTACAATTTTGAGATAATTTTGGATACAAAGTTACCCTTTAATTTTAAGATGAATTCCCCTGAAACAAAAGTTTAAAAAGAATTTTCCAATGTGCATTAGAAATTAATTGAATATGTGCACTCGACACCCTTACCTAGGGGTACCTATTTTCAGAAAAAATTAAAAAAATTAGATTAAGGTTCAAAGAGTGTTCTAATGGGCCTATAGGATTAATCCAAGTGTTTGAATAAGAAAACATTCAAGAAGAAAAGAAAATCCACCAAAAATGAGTAAATTTTCACATAATATGAAGAGTTGACTAGTACTGAAACTTAGTAAAAAAAAATATGAATTTTGACACCTATATGGAGAGAGAATCCCACTTCAAGGAGGCGCCTAGAAATCACATCAAAGGGGTCATTTTTTTATTCAAAGCATACATGAGGTGGCTAGATATTTCATCTCTCATCTCTCGTCTCTCCTCTTCCAAACTAGATCAAAAAGTGTGCATAACTAGTCTAAATCTTGTCGAAATTCGCCCAAACTGAAGCTGCTGAATGAGGGCAACAATGTCATATCCATACCCTTATGGAGCCTAATAAGCACAGGAAGCAGGTCATGATTTAGGAGAGAGAAACGCCAAGCATGGTGACATTAACTCAAGGCAGCAATTCTGCAATCCCATGCAAAAAGCAGTCGAAGTCACAGGGTACACAACATAGGGTACACAACATTAGGTGTGTAAAGGTCAACTGAAAAACTAGATCCACAAGGAGAAGAGGGAGTCAATAAGGAATCAACAAGAAGGGTTCAAAAGGGAGACCAGGTACATAAATGGTCTTCACAAGTAAGTTTGCAATAGTCCAGACAAATCAACACTCCACAAAGCATTCGTAAAATGGGTCCAAAAGGACTTGCTAATGGCACAAGGTTACTACCAAGGCAATACAGCAGTATCGGTGCCTAAAATCCACCTAGTGGTCATCGTTGCACACACATCCGAATATAAAGGAAAGGGTAGTAAAGGCATTCAGAATCAACTCCCAACTAAAGCCAATGCTAAAAGTGCACAAACACTAGTGTGAAGGAAGAAGCCAACCCAACAAGATGGGTTAAATATAGCCAAACCAATACCTTCCACCTTGATTAAGGAGTTGGACAAGAACCGTGAAGGGAGAAAAAAGAAGGTTCAACAAATAGACACTAATACAAGCCCCAATCCATAGGACTCAATAGAAAAACTATTCAGTTGGGTGGAGGGAAGAATCAAGCACTCACACATGGAGTTAAAATGCTGCAACAACATCTACCCAGAAGTTCCAAAGTACCACCTTATTTTCCATGGAAATGGAAAGATGAAGATGTCAACCTCAAACCTAGAAGCCGCAGAGACCCCTACGGTAACATAGGCCAGTGCTACGGGATCCCCAGTGAGCCAGAAGAAAAGACCCACACGGGGCCCGAAGATGAATTACCGTGGTCCATATGCTCAGGTCTGTTATGGAGCCATCATAAGTAAGGAGATCCACATGGCACATGGAAAGGTGGTGTTGCAATATAACAGCCCAGAGTGCCTCAAGATTCTAGAAGAGGCAAAATTGAAAGACAAGCACGAGAAGATGGATCTCGGTAGGATGGCATAGGTTCTTCCCCAAAACATTGATATCAAAATTCGTGCAGAATACATAAAGACGTATGACAAAGCCACCAAGATGGCACCACGGAACAAATACCAATCACAAAAGATTTAATACATGAAGCTCTGTAGCTCCCACCACCAGTCAAGATACTTGCACATGCCTTTGACAAGATGCCCCTCAATGCCATGTTGAAGAAGAGCTCCTACAACTCTAATGGAGCTGAATACAAAAATATAAGGGATGTAGCCACAGAAAAGGCATGCAGGGCGATGTCATTAATCATGCAACTGCTAAAGCCAATGGACAGGTATAATAGGGTGCCACCAAACCAAATCACAAAGGTACATGAAAAAAAGAAGGAGGACTGGGCATATTATATACACAGGGAGATAGAAAACTACCTTAAGTCCCATCGATCAAAACTATGCAACCCATACCTAATGACACAGGTACTGAACCATGTTAGAAACTAGAACCAGCAGAGAAAACGTAATTGGCTCTCCTCACAGAGCAACCAACGCTAACTGCTACAAAAATGCAAGAGGGACAAGCTGTCCTCATGGAAACTAAGGCAATAATGAAGGAAATCAAGAGAGGAAGAAAAAAGAAGATAGAAAGGAAGATAAGAGATGTCATACAAGATGTGGCTCAAGAAACACAAAGAATTGAGGTTGAGCTTACACAAGAGATCAAGTCATATACTAGGATGTACTAGAGCAGCAAGCAAGAAGCCACTATCAGTGGTGAGGCCACACAAGAAGAAGCACAGCAAATGACTCCTCCTCAAAGCCCACCTCAGCTAATCTTCAAAAACCTATCTCCACTCAAGAATTGTACTATGTTAGACACTCCTACGCAGGGATGTAGTTAGAGACTGAATCAAAAGAAGTGCCAATGGAAGAACCCCAAGAGCTTGAAGAAGCAACATCACTCCCAATGCAAGTCACAACGCCATTGGATATAGGTAAAAGGCCAAGTGCTTAAGATACACCTAGTCTAAGCAAAAGGAGGCGTCTGGAGGACGAAGATATGATACCAAAGGCGTCATTCCTACATAATCTAGACTATGAAAAATTCCTTCAAGAAACGGTTGAAGTACTAGATGAGTTACTAAACCTGCCGCATGCAAGATTGGAAGGAGCAGCGGCACAAGTGCATCATTGTGAAAGAGCAGGAGCAATAAGTATGGCGGTGCCATCTCCTCATGACACATATGCTTCATGATCGTAATGCCACACTCTCGAAGCAAGTTTAAGAGTCCAACAACCAAGTATAAAACTTACAAGAACACACACAGGAATGTGATCATGAAGAGTTTAAAGGCAATTGAGGAGCAAGAGGCCAGGTACCAAGCGCACTGGAAAATAATAATTTGGTTCGCTAAACTATTGTGCAAAGAATTAAAGAGAATATGAATTTTAAAGTGTAGCTGGAGCAGGCTAAAGAGCAACTTCAGAAGGAAGTTATCCACCATAACCAAGAGCTAGCAACCATCCATGCCTAGCAGGTACAGGAGCTCCAGCACACTTCCCTAGCTAAAGAAGAAGAGCTACAAGGTTAGATCCAGACGCTATTTGTAAGATTCCTCCTCTTCAGTATCTAGAAAGTTAAGACATCACTATACACTTTCCCTTGACTTTAGTCTTTGAAATAGTTCATTTTCTCTTAAATTGACTTAGAGAGAGAAAATGTTCTAGAGAGAGTATTACAGTTTTGAGATAATTTTGGATACAAAGTTACCCTTTAATTTTAAGATTAATTTCCCTGAAACAAAAGTTTAAAATGATTTTTCCAATGTGCATTAGAAATTAATTGAATATGTGCACTGGACACCTAACCTGGGGGTACCTATTTTCAAAAAAAATTGAAAAAATTGGATTAAGGTTCAAAGAGTGTTCTAATGGGCCTATAGGATTAATCGAAGTGTTTGAATAAGAAAACATTCAAGAAGAAAAGAAAATCCACCAAAAATGAGTAAATTTTCACATAATATGAAGAGTTGACTAGTACTGGAACTTAGTATTAAAAAAATATGAATTTTGATACCTATATGGAGAGAGAATCCCACTTCAAGGAGGCACCTAGAAATCACATCAAAGGGGTCATTTTTTTATTCAAAACATACATGATGTGGCTAGATATTTCATCTCTCATCTCTCGTCTCTCCTCTTCCAAACTAGATCAAAAAGTGTGCGTAACTAGTCTAAATCTTGTCCAAATTGGCCCAAACTGAAGCTGCTGAATGAGGGCAACAATGTCATATCCATACCCTTATGGAGCCTAATAAGCACAAGAAGCAGGCCATGATTAGAAGAGAGAAACGCCAATCATGGTGACATCAACTCAAGGCAGCAATTCTGCAATCCCATGCAAAAAGCAGCCGAAGTCACAGGGTACACAACATTAGGTGTCTAAAGGTCAACTTAAAAACTAGCTCCACAAGGAGAAGAGGGAGTCAATAAGGAATCAACAAGAAGGGTTCAAATGCGAGACCAGGGACATAAATGGTCTTCACAAGTAAGTTCGCAATACTCCAGACAAATCAACACTCCACAAAGCATTCATAAAATGGGTCCAAAAGGACTTGCTACTGGCACAAGCTTACTACCAAGGCAATACAACAATAGCGGTGCCTAAAATCCACCTAGTGGTCATCGTTGCACACACATCCGAATATAAAGGAAAGGGTAGTAAAGGCATTCAGGAACCAACTCCCAACTAAAGCCAATGCTAAAAGTGCACAAACACTAGTGTGAAGGAAGAAGCCAACCCAACAAGATGGGTTAAATATAGCCAAACAAATACCTGCCACCTTGATTAAGGAGTTGGACAAGAACCGTGAAGGGAGAAAAAAGAAGGTTCAACAAATGGACACTAATACAAGCCCCAATCCACAGGACTTAGTAGAAAAACTATTCAGTTGGGTGGAGGGAAGAATCAAGCACTCACACATGGAGTTAAAACGCTGCAACAACATCTACCCAGAAGTTCCAAAGTACCACCTTATTTTCCATGGAAATGGAAAGATGAAGATGTCGACCTCAGACCTAGAAGCCGTAGAGACTCCTGCGGTAACATAGGCCAGTGCTATGGGATCCCCAGTGAGCCAGAAGAAAAGACCCACAAGGGGCCCGAAGATGAATTACCTGGGTCCATACGCTCAGGCCTTCCATGGAGCCATCATAAGTAAGGAGATCCACATGGCACATGGAAAGGTGGTGTTGCAATATCACAGCCCAGAGTGCCTCAAGATTCTAGAAGAGGCAAAATTGAAAGACAAGCTGAAGAAGGTTGGTCTCGGCAGGATGGCATAGGTTCTTCCCCACAACATTGATATCAAAATTTGTGCAGAATACATAAAGACGTATAACAAAGCCACCAAAATGGCACCACGGAACAAGTACCAAAACATAGGTTCTTCCCCAAAACATTGATATCAAAATTCATGCATAATACATAAAGACGTATGACAAAGCCACCAAGATGGCACCACGGAACAAGTACCAATCACAAAAGATTTAATACATGAAGCTCTGTAGCTCCCACCACCAGTCAAGATACTTGCACATGCCTTTGACAATGCCCCTCAATGCCATGTTGAAGGAGAGCTCCTACAACTCTAATGGAGCTGAATACAAAAATATAAGGGATGTAGCCACAGAAAAGGCATGCAGGGCGATGTCATTAATCATGCAACTGCTAAAGCCAATGGATAGGTATAATAGGGTGCCACTGAACCAAATCACAAAGGTACATGAAAAAAAGAAGGAGGACTAGGCATATTATATACACAGGGAGATAGAAAACTACCTTAAGTCCCATCAATCAAAAATATGCAACCCATACCTAATGACACAAGTACTGAACCATGTGGCTAGGAGGCCTCTCAGAAACTAAAACCAGCAGAGAAAACGTAATTGGCTCTCCTCACAGAGCAACCAACGCTAACTGCTACAAAAATGCAAGAGGGACAAGCTGTCCTCATGGAAACTAAGGCAATCAAGAGAGGAAGAAAAAAGAAGACAGAAAGGAAGATGAGAGATGTCATACAAGATGTGGCTTAAGAAACACAAAGAATTGAGGTTGAGCTCACACAAGAGATCAAGTCATGTACTAGGATGTACTAGAGCAGCAAGCAAGAAGCCACTATCAGTGGTGGTGAGGCCACACAAGAAGAAGCACAGCAAATGACTCCTCCTCAAAGCCCACCTCAGCTAATCTTCAAAAACCTATCTCCACTCAAGAATTGTACTATGTTAGACACACCTATGCAGGGATGTAGTTAGAGACTGAATCAAAAGCAGTGCCAATGGAAGAACCCCAAGAGCTTGAAGAAGCAACATCACTCCCAATGCAAGTCACAACAACGCCATTGGATATAGGTAAAAGGCCAAGTGCTTAAGATACACCTAGTCTAAGCAAAAGGAGGCGTCTGGAGGACGAAGATATGATACCAAAGGCGTCATTCCTACATAATCTAGACTATGAAAAATTCCTTCAGGAAACGGTGGAAGGACTAGATGAGTTACTAAACCTGCCGCATGCAAGATTGGAAGGAGCAGCGGCACAAGTGCATCATTGTGAAAGAGCAGGAGCAATAAGTATGGCGGTGCCATCTCCTCATGACACATATGCTTCATGATCGTAATGCCACACTCTCGAAGCAAGTTCAAGAGTCCAACAACCAAGTATAGAACTTACAAGAACACACACAGGGATGTGATCATGAAGAGTTTAAAGGCAATTGAGGAGCAAGAGGCTAGGTACCAAAGCGCACTAGAAAATAATAATTTGGTTCTTAGCTAAACTATTGTGCAAAGAATTAAAGAGAATACGGATTTTAAAGCGTAGCTGGAGCAAGCTAAAGAGCAACTTTAGAAGGAAGTTACCCACCATAACCAAGAGCTAGCAACCATCCATGCCTAGCAGGTACAGGAGCTCCAACACACTTCCCTAGCTAAAGAAGCAGTGCTATAAGGTTAGATCCAGACGCTATCTGTAAGATTCCTCCTCTTCAGTATCTAGAAAGTTAAGACATCACTATACACTTTCCCTTGACTTTAATCTTTCATTAGGAAGTGAATGGGGTGTTCTTGGGCCCTTTAATTTGCCCAAGCCTAATCAAGGTGATTAAGGAATAGCCAAATGGGGGGTTGCCATGTGGGCTGAAATGTTGGGTTTGTAAGAGAGGTGTAAGAGTGGTCAAAGGGTGCACTTTTTTCCCCAAAAAGGGGGGGAGGTAATTTTACAATTTTCGGACCTCCATAACTTCTACATACAAGCTCCGATTTGAGCGGAGATTATAGATCCGTGATCTACGCATCAAGAGCTTTCCATAGATATGTTACATGATATGGTTTTGTTCGCTAGATTTTAAATTCCATTTTTCCCCCAAAATACAAATTTGAATAAAGTAGCCGTTTTGAAGCTTCTAATTAGAAAACGTTTCTTCTTAAGAGAAAAGGTTTGACTCCTTAAACTGCCAAATAAAAGGGCCCAAGAAGCCTTCCATTGAGGTCCTAATGGAAATAGTTCATTTTCTCTTAAATTAACTTAGAGAGAGAAAATATTCTAGAGAGAGGTATTACAGTTATTTTCCAATGTGCATTAGAAATTAATTGAATATGTGCACTGGACACCTTTACCTAGGGGTACCTATTTTCAGAAAAAATTAAAAAAATTGGATTAAGATTCAAAGAGTGTTCTAATGGGCCTATAGGATTAATCCAAGTGTTTGAATAAGAAAACATTCAAGAAGAAAAGAAAATCCACCAAAAATGAGTAAATTTTCACATAATATGAAGAGTTGACTAGTACTGGAACTTAGTATTAAAAAAATATGAATTTTGACACCTATATGGAGAGAGAATCCCACTTCAAGGAAGCACCTAGAAATCACATCAAAGGGGTCATTTTTTTATTCAAAACATACATGAGGCGGCTAGATATTTCGTCTCTCATCTCTCGTCTCTCCTCTTCCAAACTAGATCAAAAAGTGGGCATAACTAGTCTAAATCTTGTCCAAATTGGCCCAAACTGAAGTTGGAAGCCTCTGGATCCTTGGTTGGGCTTGGTTGGAGGCCTCCCTCACCTATCAATAGAATCCCATTCCTTGTATTTTTATCTTGGAGTATTTCCATGCTAGTGTAATTTTCATTTTAGTGTAATTTTCTCATCCCTCTTCCTTGCCTCTCCATTGTGAAGCTTTGGTGCTTCACTAAACCTCTTCTTCTCTTGAAGACTACCCTCTTCTCTTGGTGGCTAAGCCTCTTCCTTGAGGGCTACACATCTCCTTGCAAGATAAAGAATCAATCCCAAATCAAGGGTAAGCCTAAACAATGATGTTTATACTATCTTCTTCTCCTCTACATGCTTGGAAAGCATGCTTGGAAAGCATCCTATCTCATGGTTTCTTCTTAAAACCATGCCCTTCTTGATTTATATTGTTGTTTAGATGAAGTAATGTTAATCTCCTATGCTTAAGTGTATTGTTTATGATTTATATTCACTCTTTATGAAGGAATACTCACTTCTTATGGTTAAATCCTTCTTGCAACCTTAATTCTAATCTCATTTTTAAACCCTAAACTCTAAGCTTATCAAGCTAGAGATGAAGGTTAAACATTTTTATGTTTATTAACCTATTTAAAACGATGTTAATTCATTTAAGCTTGTTTTTATGATAATAAATTTTATATTTATTAATTTTATGATGAAAGAGATCTTATGATTACATTTATATATCTATTTTAATATGGAAGTTATATTCGAATACTTTTATTAAATAAACGAGATGTTTAGATGAATTTATGTTTATGTTTATGCTTAGGTTTATGCATAAATAAATTTTTATATTAAAAGTGGAATTTTGAGCATTCTCATTTCATAGAAAATGTGGGGAAGCTATGGCAAAATTTTTATCATTAATTTTAATTTATGCATAATAGATTTTATGCTGAAAAAAGAGTTTTGAGCATTATTCATTCGCCAGAAAAATAAAGAAGGTTATGCACAAATTTTTATAGATTCATTCAATTTATGAGAATAATGGAAAGATTCACATAAATTTTTCCTTTCATCAAAAGGGGACTTTTGAGTATATTATATTTTAGAAATTATGAGAAGGTTATGTACAATTCTTCTCTAATTTTCAAATGAGGATTATGAATATAATTCATTTAGATAAAAATGAATTAGTATGTGTGCATAAATATTTTAGGCTGACAGAGGAATTATGGGTATATTTGATTTTTGCAAGTCCCATAAGGATGTATGCATAAATCTTTTATTCAAAAAGAGGAATATTGAGAATATTTTATTTTGGGAAAATCGAGAAAAGAATGTGAAAATATTCATAGGAATGCATAGAGAAAACATCGATAAATTTTTAATCACAGAAAGAGGAATTACGAACATATTTAGCTTTTGGAATTATGAAGTATACGTCTAGATTCTCGAAAAATAGAATCTTAAGTACGTTCTAAATGGAAAAAAGGTGAGTGGAAACTCGATCAAGGATCCAAAAGTGCACTGAAATTCAAACTTAAATGAATTAAGACGAGAAAAAAGTTATCTTTAACCAAGCCAAGTAATAGCCGAGACTTAGAAAATTTTGTGAGTATGAAAAGTAGAGTAACTGTACTCTTAACCTGGTTGATTGTGGAACAAAAATTCTGATAACTAGATCAAGGAAAGTTGATAATCAAACTTGATTCGCTCAAAGTGAAAAGAGACCATCTTGTTTGTGGAAATCCGAATAAAATGTGGAATGATGTTGAATGATGTGAAATAATGTGGAATGATGTTAAATAATGTGGAATAATGTTGAATTATGTGAAATAATGTGAAATGACATGGAATGATGAGGAATGATGTGTAAAGATGGGAATCTTACTTAAAAAATGTATTTGCATGTGAAACCTATTTTTAAAGATTGTTTTATGTCAAGAATGCTAGAGGAAGCATTTTGACTATCTTCTGGAAAGAGGTCGTGGACCTAGGTTGAGAATGTTGCAACAGCTAGACAGAGAGTTAAAGAAAGACGTCTCACGTGGCAAGGTCGACCGAGGTCTTGACTAGCCTTGGTTCGGTTAGAATGGTGAGCTTCCGGTACGGTGGATGAGGGGCCAAGGAAGCGGCCCATGAGTGAAGTGCTAGGCCACTTGTGAAGGATCCAAGAGGGTGTTGAGACCATACGGTGCTCAGGCTCTAGGTCGCCTAAGATACCCACTCATGCATCTAGGAAGAAAATGGAACTTTGAGTTGAAGTTGTTTTCTGAACACGGGCCTGGATCTGGTTGGTTAACCTTGCTGGTCTTCAACGGATGAGTCCATGGCTCCTTTTTGGTAAACTGGATCTCGTTGGTTGATCCAGCTGATCTTCAAACGGAGAGTCCATATGGTTTTTATGGATAGAAATTGAAAAATTTGGAACTTGAATCCTAGAACTGGAATACTGAGGATTATGATGGAAACATTGTGGTTTTATTGCAATTCTGTCTTGAAAATAGTTGAATGAGAAAAGGAAATTTCATATTGGGTGCGTAAGTGGTGTGTCTATTTAATATTTTTGCATGAGTGCCAGGCTAGGGGGCTTGGGAACACTTTTCCCTGGTACCTGGGACAAAACACAACCAAATTTTTATAAAGAGGGATCCCACCAATACAGTAGTTGGGCGGTTGGCTAACCCATGGGCCGCTTGGGGTAGGCTGGATTGGTGGATTCTTACAATAAATTTCAATTCTATTCAAGTTACGATAGTTTAAGTAAATCACAGGATAATTCTTGTTCTATGGGAAAGAATCCATGGTTGTGCCTCGCTTGAGGGAAAAAAACGTTGATCTCTATAAACATGCAAGTTCCTCCCCCTTGATTCTTCCATGTGACCCGTGGCTTAGTCCGAATACAAAGGATAGTTAAGACCCCGTTAGATAAATTTTTGTTAGAGGCTTTTCCTGGAGGAATTGCCTATGCTTTTTGAGAGAGGAAAGTTTTTTCCGAGTTTGGTTTTGGGAGAGCCGCCGGACTAGTCCCTTGCCCGAACATTCGTGGGCGAGGCCCCGAGTAAGTTGCTCTACCCTGCATAGTCATTATTCTGCTACCTATTTTTCAATTAAACTACAGGGTAGGGGTCTTACACTATCCTTAAGTTTGAAGGAAGTAGAAAGCAAAGTAACAATAAGAAAGAGAACAAAACAACAAGGCAAATGCGGAGAAAGTTAGAGCTCTTAATGATACCATTAGCACCAATCAAGCTAAGAGGCAGAGAATGGTGAGACTGCACACCAAGAGGCAATGGCGCAAGTCACCCAACAACTATGAGATAGTCAAATATTGCCTGCCGAATGACTTCAAAGAATCACAGAAGCTAAGGGAAGGGAGGCTACTGCTAGACGTGAGCAAGAAGAAGTAACAAGGCACTTTGAGGAGTTGGACGCTGCCAGGATGGTCATAGAAACTGCTATATCAAACCTCCTTAGTGCCAAGGACTCTCATATCCAAAAATTAGAGTGTCAACTGGCCATACAATACCGAAGTCAAAGACAAGAACCTACAGATGAAATGCGCCTACTCCTTGAGTGAGCCTCGGAGATAGGTCAACAAATGCCAATTAACTCCTCGAGCCCCTCCTCAAACTCTTACTCTTTTTTTGTCTATGCTAACCCTCTCATTGCTTCAATATGATATAAATCTTTTTGAGGACCTAAGCCTCGGAGAACTAATGCTCATTAAGCAAAATCCTGAATGTGATGCTGATCCCACTATAATTATGGGAATTTGTTTGGGGGATGTAGTATTAACTAATCCTTAGGATATCTACTTTTATCCCTTACACCCAATTGTGCTAAAACTTTGTAGTTGGTGTCGGGGGTGCTCCAAAACTCTGAAATCCTAGACAACAATGCCGAAAAATTAGACCTGTTTGTTTCAGATGATATTCTTGACACACCGGCCAACTACGAGGCTGTAGCCCAGAGCTATCAATGGGTTATAAGCCATGGGTGGCTAGAAGTATACAACACTCACCAGCACTTAAACTTATGTGAATGTTCTTTATATCATCCTTTTGGTATTCTAAAACTCTATCATAACATCTACAAGCATTTAGAGGCAATGTTAACAAATGTCCTTTACACTTTTGATAAAACACATATTGAATATCCTAACATAAGTCTCGAGGATATCACTGAGCTTCAATATTTTATGAAATCCCACAAACCTAGCTACCCACCCCCTAGCTCAGGCCATGGTCAGGAAGAGACACCAACTTCATCATCTAACCCTACTTATCCTTTGTATTCTAATGTAGCTAGTAAACTACTTAATCCGTATCCTAATGCACTGCCTACTAACAAGTCTCAAGAAGACTGCATTTTTTGTACTCTCCCTTCTCAACATATAGAATTTCCCACTAACACTCCAGCCCCTGAGGAGGTACCAGCACCTAACCCGTCTCCCACGGCAAACTCAAGGGGTAAGTCATACTCTCCCACAGGACACAATTGAGTCTTTTACTGATGATACTATTTTGGAGTCCTTGTCTGGTGCAGAATATGAAGGATTTATAAGAGCTGGCAATCCACTGCTAAAGCCAAAACTAATGTTCAAGATGTTAATGAAAATAACACCATTTGAACCAACTTGAAGGATTCTACCAGAGGCCTAGTCGGATGTCACACTAACAAAGCAACAATATTTACCATACCCTCTTTGAGAACCTCGCCTGGAATTAGCAGAACTGCTACCTTTGGCTGGAGAGGGCACCTTCTGGTCTAACGTGGCACAGTACACTAAGTAAGCCAATCCACAATTGTCTAACCTGTGGAAATGAGAATGGTAACATTTATGATCAGTTATTGCTTTCGCAGGTGGAGGAAGACTCACCCAATCCCCAGAGCAGAGGGGGGGTATACAACAATTATCACAGATGATCCACACCCTAGGCTGGAAGATTTTGGCATACAGCCAGACTGGAGAAAGGCATTCCTCACAATTCTAGAATACAACCATGAATATATGTGTGCGCCACCAACTCAATGAGTTGATCCCTATACATGCCACTAAAGAGGAGATGGACACCTCTAGAATTTCAAGAGGCCAAGCAGTGCGATTCACATGTCTATTATAACTTCCCAATCTTCATGCTAGCTATATTTATAAACATAAGAGAATAAAGAAAGCAGATGCTGAATTGCATACAAGCATGGCACTGTATCCCGGACCCAGCAATAGTGGCTAGTGTTAGATTCTTAAAATTGCTCATGGTCCTGATCGATCAACCCAAGGGAATGCTATGATGGGTATGATGCTGAACCGCTGATGTTTGACATGAATCAAGTACCCTCTGATAGAGGAATGATGCTGTACTATCATCTCCTAAGGTGTCTTCCTACCTACATGCATGTCACATTCGAAGACATGGTCGACATCAAGTTTTGGAGATCACTCTCTGTTGAAATGTAGAGAGAAAGAGACGAGACATGAGACATATCATGTACGCTCCCAAAGATTGATTCATATTGAGGACAAGATACATATATATAGGTGAGATCAGGTTAGGTAGAGTGAGCTATATATAGAGCTCCAACATCCCCACTCAAACAAGGGTCTCTAGCTATGGATGAAAAAACCCTTGGGGAGTACAAGGGAAAAACCCAAGCCCCTATACAAATGTGAAAATATGAACCAGAAGTAATGATGTGAAAGTGCATTGTGCATCTATGTACAAATATACAAAAGGACCAAGAGGTCATAGTGTGCAATTGTGAAATGTGCAAAGTGCATGGTGTCTAGAAGATTACAACGATATATGTACAAAGCTACCATAAGAGTAAAAAGCCTAATCTAGAAAGAGTGAGCCCGAGGCAACTCCAAGCTCTGAGCGCAAGAGAATGAAGCGTGACTCATTGAGACCTTTGGTAAGAATATCTGCAATCATCTGGTCACTTGGATAATGTTCAATCATGATAGTGCCTTTGTGTACTTCGTATCGAACATAATGGTAATGCACAGCAATATGTTTTGACTCGTTATGTTGGACATAGTCTTTTGCAAGACTAATAGCACTCTGATTATCACACAGCAAGGGTGTACTAGAAAGAGGAGAATGGCCAATATCTGTCAACACTTGTCGAAGCCAAATGAGTTCACGAGCAAGTGATGCCGCAACATATTCAGATTTGGTTGTAGAAACTGCAACACAACGTTGTTTCTTGAGCTGTGGTCCAAGAAATAAGACAACCATTAATGAAGAAACAATTGCTACTAGTAGATCGCATAGATAAATGTGAGCTGGCCCAATCTGCATCTGTGTAACCCAAAAGAGAAAGAGATGGAATGGAGTCGGATGTGAATTGTCGTTGATAAACCAAACCATAATCTGCAGTGCCTTTCAAGTATTTCAACACGCGCTTTGCTGAAGACCAATGCTTAAGAGAAGGACATGCAAGATGTTGCTCGAGATAGTTAGCAATAAACAAAATGTCAGGGACGAGTGCTCAAACCAACAACTTGAAGACATCCAACCAAATTAGCATATGGTTGATTTGTAACAAGCTGGCCACCACCATCAAAAGTGTTTTTCATGGAACTCGCAAGACAAGGAGTAGTTGCTGAATGTGCAGATTCCAAACCAAACTTCTTAATAGTATCTTCAATAAACTTTGACTGTCGAAGTAATAAAATACCTTTGCTGCGATCCCTTCGAATCTGAATGCCAAGACACGAGTGAAGCTCTCCAAGATCCACCATATCAAATGCCGAAGATAACAACTACTATAACAAATCCTTCTGGCTGCTCCATGTAAATTTCTTCATTCAAATCTCCATTCAAGAAAGCTGTGCGCACGTCCATCTTTAGACATGATATGAAAGTAAACCTCATAAGATGATAGGCCGAGAAATCAAACGTGTGACATTCACAATCAGGATAGTAAACCTCATAAGATGACGGAACAAGAAATCAAACCTTTGACATCCGCAGGCAGCATGTAGCCAGGATGACATGATGTGAACATAAACCTCATAAGCTGATAGGACGAGAAATCAAACCTCTGACAGGAAGAGAAATCAAACCTTTGACATGTAGTCAGGATGACATGACGTGAACATAAACTTCATAAGCTGACGGGACGAGAAATCAAACCTTTGACATCCGCAGGCAGCATGTAGCCAAGATGACATGATGTGAACATAAACCTCATAAGCTGATAGGATGAGAAATCAAACCTCTGATGGGAAGAGAAATCAAACCTCTGACATGTAGTCAGGATGACATGACGTGAACGTAAACCAACCTCATAAGATGACGGGACAAGAAATCAAACCTGTGACATTCACAATCAGGATAGTAAACCTCATAAGATGAAGGAATGAGAAATCAAACCTTTGACATCCGCAGGTAGCATATGTAGCCAGGATGACATGATGTGAACATAAACCTCATAAGCTGATAGGACGAGAAATCAAACCTCTGACGGGAAGAGAAATCAAACCTCTGACATGACGTGAACATAAACCAACCTCGTAAGATGACGGGACAAGAAATCAAACCTCTGACATGTAGTCAGGATGACATGACGTGAACATAAACCTCATAAGCTGACGGGACGAGAAATCAAACCTTTGACATCCGCAGGCAGCATGTAGCTAGGATGACATGATGTGAACATAAACCTCATAAGCTGATAGGACGAGAAATCAAACCTGTGTGACGGGAAGAGAAATCAAACCTCTGACATGTAGTCAGGATGACATGACGTGAACATAAACCTCATAAGCTGATGGGACGAGAAATCAAACCTCTCGGGAAATATGCTCGACGAAATTTCTGGTTGGTTGCCATAGATTGAATTCCAAGACTTGACCACCATTGATCAGTCACATAAGGATATAGACCATCATTCTGATCATGAAAAGAGCTGCTCTACTGACCCTGTCCTCTCTCATGGCAAGACAAGATCACCCATATAGCCATTTAGACCTGTATGGTTGCATTGTCGACCACAAAAGACATTGATAGACTTAAATAAACCTAGTAATCTGATGAGCCAAAGCCAAGGCACGGTGCATCCAATGACCATGGCATCATGGTAACAATCCATGGAAACGTAGTCAACCATCATTCACGAAACATGTAACCATCATCACGGAACAACACCATGGCATCATGGATAAAATCCATGGAAACACAATCAACCAATATAGATTAGCCAAGTGAACCAACATCAACGAAACATGTAGCTTGGAATGACCAACATCAACGAAACATGTAGCTTGGAATGACCAACATCAACAAAACATATAGCTTGGAATGAACAACATCAACGAAACATATAACCATCACCACGGAACAACGATCCATGGAAACATAGTCAACCATCATCGATGAAACATGTAACCATCATCACGGAACAACACCACGGCATAGTCAACCATCATCGACGAAACATGTAACTGGAACAACATCATGGCATCATGGATACAATCCATGGAAACATAGTCAACCATCATTCACGAAACATGTAACCATCATCACGGAACAACACCATGGCATCATGGATAAAATCCATGGAAACACAATCAACCAATATAGATTAGCCAAGTGAACCAACATCAACGAAACATGTAGCTTGGAATGACCAACATCAACGAAACATGTAGCTTGGAATGACCAACGACAACAAAACATATAACCATCACCATGGAACAACGAAAACATAGTCAACCATCATCGATGAAACATGTAACCATCATCATGGAACAACAGGTCCATGGCATCATGGATACAATCCATGGAAACATAGTCAACCATCATCGACGAAACATGTAACCATCATCACGGAACAACACCCTGGCATCATGGATACAATCCATGGAAACATAGTCAACCATCATCGACGAAACATGTAACCATCATCACGGAACAACACCATGGCATCATGGATAAAATCCATGGAAACACAATCAACCAATATAGATTAGCCAAGTGAACCAACATCAACGAAACATGTAACCATCATCATGGAACAATATTGTGACAACATAAAGTCGATACACAAAAATCATGAAAAACTTGCACCCTACATGTCCACGCACACACACATGACTAACATATATATGAAGATGTGAGTGAATTACATCAATGCAATGAACACATATACATATATCGATAAAATGTGTAACCATCACCACCATGGCATCATGGACAATTTGACGAAAAAGCATCCATTTGTAGGCTTGAAAAATCATCATAAAACAGCACCATGGCATCATGGATCTTTTCCATGGGAACATAGTCAACCATCATTCACGAAACATGTAACCATCATTCACGAAACATGTAACCAAGTCAATGGATGCACATTCCATCAATATGAAAGAAACAAGATGCATTTAAAAGCATCACAATCAATATGGGAGAAACAATTGACATACCTTTTCTTGAGGATTTAATATGAGAATCATACCTATCAGCTCCTCATCTGAAAAGTGAGATTTGAGTATCCTCCACGCACTTGATGGATACCTACCCATATAGCAGTTTTCGTGATGGAGAACCAATGCTACCATTGTATGATGAAGATAAGGATTATGATAAGGATTATGTCTCCACAAGATCTTCCTTAGGGTCACAAACTACTCCTGAATAGCTTCCATTAAAAGATGTCAAAATTAGCAGGTTACGATAGCCATATCAAACTCGACACCAAATGCAGGGTGAGAAAGGTAAAATTAGCGTGAACTTGTGTAAAATAGTAGTTATGCTCTGTCTAAGAGACGCTTGATAGTGGATTCATGTATGAATTTCAATACAATTTCTCATAGTTAATGCAAAACAAACTATAAAATAGAGAACTTATCTCGCCATAATCCAAACTCTCCTGCTCTTGTTGGTACCTACTGCCTTCGCAAAATATCAAGGCCATGGTTAGCATAGTCATTCCTTGATCCGCATGAGGGATCTACATGAGGGAGCCATCAAACGTACAGCAGGCTTGATAGGGAGGGGTGAATCTATGAAATCATAGATTTTCAGATAGTACTGGGTACCCAAACATCATCCGTAGTCTTGCAATAGCTTTCTATCTGAAGATTTTCACAAGTTGGTTGCTATACAACAACTGTCTTGGACAACAGAAGCGTGTTGATGGTTACGTGTTTGCTTTTTTATTTCTTCAAACCAGAAGCGTAGAGTTGATGGTTACGTGTTTGCTTTTTATTTCTTCAAACCAAAAGCGCAGAGTTGATGGTTACATGTTTGCTTTTTATTTCTTCAAACCAGAAGCGCAGAGTGCCTTCATATGGAGACGAGAGTCACACAAACCTCTCCGATTACGTGTTTGCTTTTTCTTTCCTCAAACAGAATCCCAAAGTGCTTCGACTGCCTTGCTTTTTATTTCTTCAAACCAAAAGCGCAGAGTGCCTTCGTATGGAGACGAGAGTCACACAAACCTCTCCGATAGACTTTGACCTGTAGAGATCTCTAGGTTCACGTAGGACCATAGCTCTGATACCATGTTGAAATGTAGAGAGAAAGAGACGAGACAAGAGACATATCATGTACGCTCCCAAAGACTGATTCATATTGAGGACAAGATACATATATATAGGTGAGACCAAGTTAGGTAGAGTGAGCTATATATAGAGCTCCAACAACACTCAACATTCAGAAGAACCCTAAAAAATATTCAATCACATCATAACTTATACCGTCATCATGAGTTTAGCGACCAGGTCATTCGACCTCGGTAATAGGTTATGAGGACAAAACCTACATCAAGTAGGGGGGGATGTTAATCCCATTTTGGATTAATAAGTATGCTCTTCCAATTGAGGAAATTAATAAGTGTCATGCAAAGGCACTATAAAAAGTTATACATTATGAGATATTAGCCACCCTAGGACTTAGTTAAGTAAGTTTTGGAGGGTGAATAAGGGTCAATTGTATATAAGGTATTTTCTCATAATGAAAGGACACAATCCCCCATTTGAAAGGAGACAATCCCCCTTTGTGCTATTGAGATCTCTTCTTTGTGTCTTGAGAGAGAGCATTCTAGCACTTGTGCCTCTTCTATGCTTGTATGTTGCATGCTTGTGTGTTGGAGAGTGAGAGAGAGTGATTGCTTTATGATATGGTGTGAGCGACTCTATGGTGGTAGTGTGGAGGTGGAGCTTGGAGTATTGGAGCTTAATAAGTGAGCTTGGAGGCCTCAAGGGACTCAGGTTTGAAGCATTGGTAAGTGCCCTATGATAGTTGTCTTCCATTGCTCTTCCCTTAGGTGAATGCATTGAGTTTCCTCTTGGAGGTGTGGTAGCCCATAACAGACACCAAGATCCTAGCTCCAAGGGAACATATCAAACATGCTCCTGTCCTGAGTCCATCACCTGACACCTTTGGACACGTATTCACACTCCAAACTCTCCAATTTGACCTAGCTGACCTCTCAACTGTCCTCCCAAGTTAGCACTAACCTCCAACACCTCTAATCTTCCACTTATATAGCCCAACTAACCTTAGCTAATAGCTAACTAGAAACCTCTCCTACTAACACACAGCTGGTCAAACTCTAATTCTAACCTAATTCGACAGCTTGCTGTTGATTCTAGTTAGATATATGTCTGCCTGACTCCTAGAATGTCCTCCAACTATCAACAAACCTCAATACCTTGCTTCAAAACCTCTCTAGACCCAACAACACTCCTTTCTTGACTTTAATACACCTTAGCTGTCTCACAACTATCTAAAATTTGACTCAAAATGTTGACACTTGTCCCTAGTTAGATAAATGTCTTCGAGGTCCATAAACCTTCCTCCAACATCAACTAGTCTTAAGTTCTCAATCAAAACAATAGAAGTAAGGCACCATGGCACAAAATCTCATCAATTGACACAAAACTCAAGCTCCACTCACTATATTCTTCATTGAAACAAAACCATATAGTCTCAACATCTCTGAGACTTGGGGCTCAAAGAAAAAAGAAAAAAACACAGAAACTGTAAGATTCCTCCCCCAAACCCCTTTTTGATGTCTAGTATCTTCTTCTATAATCAATCCCTCTTCAGAAATATAAAAGACTTGTTTCTAACTGTTTTAACCTAGAGAGAGAAAATATTCTAGAGAGAGAATATTCAGATTTTTAATATTTTTGGATAGAAAATTATCTCATCTTATAAAAATAAGTTTCCCTGAAGCAGAAATTCAAAAAGAACTTTCCAATGTGCAATTGGAATTAATTGGAAATGTGTATAAAGGACCTTAGTCTAAGGGTCTAGATTTTCAGAAATTTTTGGATTATGGTCCAATTAAGGTTCCTATGGACCAATAGCATCAATCCATGTGTAGGGAGGAGATAAATCCAATTTGAAAAAGAAGATACCCAAAAATGAGTAAATACTCACATAAGATGAAGAGTTGAAAATGTACAAGGTTTATTAGTAAAAAATTATGAGCAATATTAAAAGTATGACATATGTAAGGAAGAGGAGTTCTTTAAAGGAGGTGCATATTTCACATAAGATGAAGAGTTGAAAATGTACAAGGTTTATTAGTAAAAAAATTATGAGCAATATTAAAAGTATGACATATGTAAGGAAGGGGAGTTCTTTAAAGGAGGTGCATATTTCACATAAGATGAAGAGTTGAAAATGTACAAGGTTTATTAGTAAAAAACTATGAGCAATATTAAAAATATGACATATGTAAGGAAGGGGAGTTATTTAAAGGAGGTGCATATTTCACATGCTTGAATGAGTTTTAAACTCATAAAAATTGAGATATTTCATCTCTCCTCTCTCCTCATTCAAGTCTAGTTCCAAAAAGTTAGCTTAACTGACCTAAAAATGGTCAAATATTGACCAAACTGATTTAGAAAATTCTAGAATCAGTTTGTTTGGTTAGGAGCTCAATTTTTCCTATAAATAGAAGCCTCACCCTTGTTGAAAAATAGATAGTGTTTATGCATCGTTACTCTACTCCACCTAAGCCAAGAACTATGAATTCATTTAATAATTCACTAGTTTTTGGAGCTTCCCTCTTTCTTCAATCCCCATTAGTGGCTCCATCAACATACTTAACCAATTGATTGGTTGGGGGCCTCTACCGTGAACAAAGAATCAAGCAAGTTGTAAGGTAATTAGTGAATATTCATCTTTCTATAATTTCTCAATGTTTCTCTCTTCTCAACCCCTCTCAAGCTTGAGAAGTTTAATTGGTATGGTTTTTTTTTAAATGCTATTGAAGTTTGAATAGTAGTGAAGAGTTACATAATTTAATAAATGCTATTGAAGTTAATTTTCATTTATGTTTAAATTCTAATGATTCTTATGTAAATTCTCTCTCTCACTCAAGAAATGGTCATACTCATGACCCATTCTCAATCCAAATCAAGCTTTTCATAAAGCTTTTCCTTAACCCAAGATTAAGCTATGCTTGAGGCCAAATTAATGGCTTTTTCTTATGCTTTTAGTTTATGTATATTGATGATTCAATCCATTATGGATTAAGGATCCAATTAGAGAATCATTTTAATTATTTTCTTAATGATAAGCTTTATCCCTTAGAAAAATTGAGATTTATCAGTCATAGCAGCGGAGCTATGGCAAAATTTTTATAAAAATTATGCATAAAAAATTTTCATTCAAAGCATAAAAAGAGGACTTCCTACCATATTCTAGGAATCATCATCCTAGATTAATTGAAAGAATTTCATTATAATCATGGAGAAATTGAATTTTAATATTATGCATAAAGGATAAATTTTTTTATCAAAAGTGTTATTTTTACCATTTTTACTTTCATGCATAGAAGTATGCATAAAGGATAAATTTTTATATCAAAAGTGTTATTTTTACCATTTTTATTTTCATGCATAGAAGTATGCATAATGGATAAATTTTTATATCAAAAGTGTTACTTTTATCATTTTTATTTCATACATAAAAGTATGCATAAAAGAAAATTTTTATATCAAAAGTGTTACTTTTATCATTTTTAATTTTCATGCATAGAAGTATGCATAAAGGAAAATTTTTATATCAAAAGTGTTACTTTTATCATTTTTAATTTTCATGCATAGAAGTATGCATAAAGGAAAAAATTTTATATCAAAAGTGTTACTTTTATCATATTGGATTTCATGCATATAGGTATGCATAAAAGATATTCTTTTTATACTAAAAGTATGATTTTCCTCATAAATGGATTTTATGCTTAACTTAGATGCATAAGAGAAATTCTTTTATTCTAAAAGTATAATTCTCTACCAAATTGAAATCATGCATAAGAAGATGCATAAAAGATTGATTTTAATTTCGAAAGTGTTAGTCTCCTTAAATGGAATTTATGTATAAATAAATGTGTAGAGAAATCTTATATCAAATAAAAGAATTCTCTTTTTTTTTTTTTTAAAGATATGAAATGTGATAAGATGTGATAAGAGGTGTATGAGATGTGATAAGAATTGATAAGATGCGTATGGAAAGTGATAGGATGTGATAAGAGGTGTGATAAGAGGTGATAAGATGCTTATGAAATAAGTTAGGATGTGATAAGATGAATTAAGATGTGTATGGGGGGATGAGGTAAGAAGTGTATGTGATAGGATAAGATGTATATGGGTTGTGATAGGGCGAGAATGGATGTGATGTAAAAGATTAGATGTGAAGGTATATGGGGTTATATAAATGGGAATGTGAAAATGGATGTATGTATGTGGATGTGTGGATATGGAGATGGGAGTGTGGATGTATGAACATGAAAATGGATATATGCATGAAGATGTATATGCATAGATGTAAATGTGGATGTAGATGTGGATGTATAGATGTGAATGGATGTGGATGTATAGATGTGAATGGAAATGTGGATGTGGATGTATGTGAATGTGAATGTAGATGTGGATGTATGTGAATGTGAATGTAGATGTGAATGTGGAATGTGGATGTATAGATGTGGATGTATGGGAATGTGGATGTGGATGTATGTGAATGTGAATGTAGATGTGGATGTATAGATGTGAATGTGGAATGTGGATGTGGATGTATGTATGTATGTGGATGTAGATGTGGATGTATGGATGTGTATGTATGAATGTGGATATGGGATGTGGATGTATAAATGAGGATGTGAAAATGGAGGTAAGCATGTAGATGTGGATGCATGTATGTGAATGTGAATGTAGATGTGAATGTGGAATGTGGATGTATAGATGTGGATGTATGGGAATGTGGATGTGGATGTATGTGAATGTGAATGTAGATGTGGATGTATAGATGTGAATGTGGAATGTGGATGTGGATGTATGTATGTATGTGGATGTAGATGTGGATGTATGGATGTGTATGTATGAATATGGATATGGGATGTGGATGTATAAATGAGGATGTGAAAATGGAGGTAAGCATGTAGATGTGGATGCATGGATGTGAATGTGGATGTGGATGTGGATGTGGATGTGGATGTGTATGTATGAATGTGGATATGGGATGTGGATGTATAAATGAGGATGTGAAAATGGAGATAAGCATGTAGATGTGGATGTATGGATGTGAATGTGGATGTGGATGTGGATGTATGGATGTGGATATGGATGTGAATATATGATATGTGATGTGAAGGAATCTGAAGTGAAGAGATGGAAAAGGAGGTGATTGGATGAGTACACATATACATGGAATGTGGAATAAGTAATGTGGATTAATGAGGGATAATGTGGAAAAATGAGAGTTAATATAGAAACTGTATTTGTAAACTGTTTGTAAATGTTGTTTGTAAATGGCTGTTTTATGTCAAGAATGCTGGGGAAGCATTTTGACCGTCTTGTGGTTAAGGTCGTGGAGACCTCACTGATAAAGTTGCAACTGCTGACGGAGAGTCAATGGAGGACGTCTCGCGTAGCAAGGTCGACCGAGGTCTTGACCAGCCTCGGTTCGATTAAAATGGTGAGCTTCCGGTACGGTGGATGAGGGACCAAGGAAGCGGCCTATGAGTGAAGCGCTAGGTCACCTGCGAAGGATCCTAGAGGGTGCTGACCATACGGTGCTCGGGCTCTGGGTCGCCTAGGATACCCACGCGTGCGTCGAGGAAGATATTGGAACAAGGAGTAAGAGTTGTTTTGTGAAACCGGGCATGGATCTGGTTGACTGACCTTGCTGGTCCTCAACAGATGAGTCCATGGCTCTTTTATATGGATCTGTTGGTTGATCTTGCTGATCTTCAACGAGAGTCCATCTTGATAAGTGATTATATTGCCGAGTATTATGGGCTAGGAACTATGGAAACGGCCTCTGAGTGGACAGGTGGTGAGCGTTCTAGTTGCCAATGATGCCATAGATACTCTGATGAAGGAATGATGGGAAATTTGAGGATCAACCGGATAAATTGGAAGATTGTGATCAGTGGTACTATGGTTTCATTAAAGGATTGTTTTAAAGTTAGCTGATGATAAGAAAAAGGCAATTTCATATTGGGTGTGTAAGTGGTGTGCCTAATTTTATGTTGCATGAACTTCCGGCTAGGGGGCCTTGGAACTCTCTTCCTTGGTACCCGGGACAAAACTTAACCAAATTCCAAATTGGATCCCATCACTACAGTGGTTGGGCGGTTGGCTAACCCATGGGATCGGATGGGGTTAGGCTGGACTGATGGATCCGTAAACCGAGACTCAATTTCTGTTATTACGATAGATGAAGTAAGTCCCGGATAGTAATTGTTCTATGGATAGGAATCAACGGCTGTGCCTCTTGATGGGGAAAAAAGCGTTGATCCCAATGATCCAAGTGCAAGTTTCTTCCTTGATCCGACCGAGTATCTTTATAGGTGCAGTTGGATCAGCGTGATCAGTAATGATCTTGACTACGTTAGAGTAAAAAAATTATCCTGGTGGAATCGCCCGTGCTTTCCGGGTAAGGGAAGTTTTTTCCGGGTTCGGTTTTGGAAAAACCGACGGATTAGTCTCTTGTCCGGATATCCGTGGACGAGGCCCCGAATGTGGGACCCCTGTCCCGTGCGAGAAGTGCTACTTCCGCTGCTAGTACCCGAATCCGTTGCTCGGTGGGAACAGGGGGATCTCACAGTTGGTATCAGAGCATTTGGTTAATAAAGATCAATTGAGAAGACAAATAGGTCAGAAATTTATCAAGAAACACAAAAAGGTTGTAATTGTGTGATATAATTCATACAATTTGATATTCAAATTGAAATTCGTAATTTGGTAATTGGGTCTTCAGATGGAAGTACCGCAATTATATAGAATCCTTGACTTGCTTGAGGCCTAGACATGATGGTATTTACCTTATAATTCCAAGGGCCGTGACTATCCGTATATACCGAGAGTATAACTGCAGCTCTTTACTGACAGTATATACGAGTAAATCTAAGACTTGAAATTATAAGCGTTAATGCTATCCAGATGATGAATTTGAATGTGGTTGATATGATTTTTAATTCTGTTTGAGAATGGATGAATTGAATTGGATTCTGATTAAAAATTCTGATTGAAAAATGATGATTTTTAAAAATTAGTTGAAATATAATGAAACCACAATGAGGGGGAATGGGACGAGTCCCTGTGATGATATTCATAACTAGAATGATGATAATGAATTCAGCAAATCACTATGAGATTAGTGGGTTGTGCTGTCAGATTGCTACTGTTAATACTTGATCGGTAGATCAAGTTAAGGGATGTCAAATTGAGGACTAGCTTAACTGAAATTCTCGTGAAGGAATGTTCAGAAGGAAATTTTTCGGTCTAATGGACCATTATCATGTTAAAGATATGAATGATAAGATCTGAATGAATTGTTATTATGAGTTCTATATAAGGGATATTTATCCCAGTATTCTGTTGGGTTGACCAGAATATAAGGAACCCCAGAATAAAATTGGATCTTAAGAAAAAGAGTTGTCCTCTACCTTGCGAGTGAATGTTCAGAAAGAAAAAATTTCGATCTGATGGACCATTATCGTGTTAAAGATATGAATGATATGATCTGAAATGAATTTATTTAATGATGAGTTCTATATAAGGGATATTTATCCCCGTATTCTGTTGGGTTGACCAGAATATAAGGAACCCTAGAATAAATTGGATCTTAAGAAAAAGAGTTGTCCTCTACTTGGCGAGATGAGGACATCTCACACTTTTTTAAGTGGGGTAGAATGTAAGATTCCTCCCCAGCCTTCGAGGCATACAGGAGTAAGAATCTCCCTTTTTGATCTTAAAATTATTCCCTCTCAAAAATAAAAGAAAGATTCTGTTTAAAAAAAGGAAGACCCTTTCCCTAGAATACTTCTCAGGAGTCACGCTGTTTTAAGGATTCAGAACAATGAGTTCAGAAGTGAAAATCGGTGTTTTGGATACCAAGGTTTTGGTCTTCATTCGAGTACGGCACAAAAGAAGTTCTTTATCTATTGGGGAGTTTAAGAAGTTATCCCCCAGATATTGTGAGCCTTATCTGACTTCAAAGAAAGTAAGTGACTTAGCTTACGAGCTTCTTTTATCTCCTCATCTCAAAGTTCTTAATGCCTTCTATAGAAAATTGTGCCAAACCCAAATCATGGAAAGACGGTAAAACTTCAGTGGCAAGCTACCGTTGGCTTCTAAGTTACGCTAGCTCCTTCCTTTATATAAGTCGTAACTTTTACTTGTCGTTCACAATAATCTTACTCCCATCGATCTCCTTTCTTCCTAATCTCCTTCATGGCTTGGCAACAAGAATTAGTTTTATCCATAATGATTCCTCACCTTCAAGACGCAAGTGAGTCTGTGAAGAAGGATTTTATAGAACAGTATGAGCGCTCACTTTTCCCTCACTTGGGGAACTTCTGTAGCGCAGACCAAATGGCGGACCTATCAAGACATAACTAGGGTAACACCCTGGGGTCAGCAGCACTTCCGTAACAATGTCCGCTTGGCCATGGTTATTGAAGCTTTGGGTTTGGGTCCCCGATACTACTGCGTCATGAGATCAAGACATCCTGGGTTTTCTGAGCGGGTCTTCTTACTGGCGTGTTTTCTTCCTCATGAGAAGATATGCCTTTACCCCGTTTTTGGCTTGCCTCTCAGAGGTCCTTTTGTTAGAACACCTCATACCACTGAGATAGGCGCAGCAATAACCCACAGAATCATTCTCATAGATGAGTTACCTTATACTTGTGCAGCTTGTGAGGACTGCTTTTGTGACCATATGATGGACGGGCTTATGGAAGTGTAAAGAGTTCCTCTATCTTTACTGTATAAGTTCCGAGAATGAATAAAGTTTAAATCTTGTTCGTATTTTGAATCTTGCTCTCTTCAAGACTTATCTTGGTGGTTAATCTTGATTAAAATTTTTCTCTAAGTCTCATATTCGTGAATCTTGCGAAATTATCACAAGTTGCGAGATGAGGACATCTCGCATTTTTTAAGTGGGGTAGAATGTAAGATTCCTCCCCCAAACCCCTTTTTGATGTCTAGTATCTTCTTCTATAATCAATCCCTCTTCAGAAATATAAAAGACTTGTTTCTAACTGTTTTAACCTAGAGAGAGAAAATATTCTAGAGAGAGAATATTCAGATTTTTAATATTTTTGGATAGAAAATTATCTCATCTTATAAAAATAAGTTTCCCTGAAGCAGAAATTCAAAAAGAACTTTCCAATGTGCAATTGGAATTAATTGGAAATGTGTATAAAGGACCTTAGTCTAAGGGTCTAGATTTTCAGAAATTTTTGGATTATGGTCCAATTAAGGTTCCTATGGACCAATAGCATCAATCCATGTGTAGGGAGGAGATAAATCCAATTTGAAAAAGAAGATACCCAAAAATGAGTAAATACTCACATAAGATGAAGAGTTGAAAATGTACAAGGTTTATTAGTAAAAAATTATGAGCAATATTAAAAGTATGACATATGTAAGGAAGAGGAGTTCTTTAAAGGAGGTGCATATTTCACATAAGATGAAGAGTTGAAAATGTACAAGGTTTATTAGTAAAAAAATTATGAGCAATATTAAAAGTATGACATATGTAAGGAAGGGGAGTTCTTTAAAGGAGGTGCATATTTCACATAAGATGAAGAGTTGAAAATGTACAAGGTTTATTAGTAAAAAACTATGAGCAATATTAAAAATATGACATATGTAAGGAAGGGGAGTTATTTAAAGGAGGTGCATATTTCACATGCTTGAATGAGTTTTAAACTCATAAAAATTGAGATATTTCATCTCTCCTCTCTCCTCATTCAAGTCTAGTTCCAAAAAGTTAGCTTAACTGACCTAAAAATGGTCAAATATTGACCAAACTGATTTAGAAAATTCTAGAATCAGTTTGTTTGGTTAGGAGCTCAATTTTTCCTATAAATAGAAGCCTCACCCTTGTTGAAAAATAGATAGTGTTTATGCATCGTTACTCTACTCCACCTAAGCCAAGAACTATGAATTCATTTAATAATTCACTAGTTTTTGGAGCTTCCCTCTTTCTTCAATCCCCATTAGTGGCTCCATCAACATACTTAACCAATTGATTGGTTGGGGGCCTCTACCGTGAACAAAGAATCAAGCAAGTTGTAAGGTAATTAGTGAATATTCATCTTTCTATAATTTCTCAATGTTTCTCTCTTCTCAACCCCTCTCAAGCTTGAGAAGTTTAATTGGTATGGTTTTTTTTTAAATGCTATTGAAGTTTGAATAGTAGTGAAGAGTTACATAATTTAATAAATGCTATTGAAGTTAATTTTCATTTATGTTTAAATTCTAATGATTCTTATGTAAATTCTCTCTCTCACTCAAGAAATGGTCATAATCATGACCCATTCTCAATCCAAATCAAGCTTTTCATAAAGCTTTTCCTTAACCCAAGATTAAGCTATGCTTGAGGCCAAATTAATGGCTTTTTCTTATGCTTTTAGTTTATGTATATTGATGATTCAATCCATTATGGATTAAGGATCCAATTAGAGAATCATTTTAATTATTTTCTTAATGATAAGCTTTATCCCTTAGAAAAATTGAGATTTATCAGTCATAGCAGCGGAGCTATGGCAAAATTTTTATAAAAATTATGCATAAAAAATTTTCATTCAAAGCATAAAAAGAGGACTTCCTACCATATTCTAGGAATCATCATCCTAGATTAATTGAAAGAATTTCATTATAATCATGGAGAAATTGAATTTTAATATTATGCATAAAGGATAAATTTTTTTATCAAAAGTGTTATTTTTACCATTTTTACTTTCATGCATAGAAGTATGCATAAAGGATAAATTTTTATATCAAAAGTGTTATTTTTACCATTTTTATTTTCATGCATAGAAGTATGCATAATGGATAAATTTTTATATCAAAAGTGTTACTTTTATCATTTTTATTTCATACATAAAAGTATGCATAAAAGAAAATTTTTATATCAAAAGTGTTACTTTTATCATTTTTAATTTTCATGCATAGAAGTATGCATAAAGGAAAATTTTTATATCAAAAGTGTTACTTTTATCATTTTTAATTTTCATGCATAGAAGTATGCATAAAGGAAAAAATTTTATATCAAAAGTGTTACTTTTATCATATTGGATTTCATGCATATAGGTATGCATAAAAGATATTCTTTTTATACTAAAAGTATGATTTTCCTCATAAATGGATTTTATGCTTAACTTAGATGCATAAGAGAAATTCTTTTATTCTAAAAGTATAATTCTCTACCAAATTGAAATCATGCATAAGAAGATGCATAAAAGATTGATTTTAATTTCGAAAGTGTTAGTCTCCTTAAATGGAATTTATGTATAAATAAATGTGTAGAGAAATCTTATATCAAATAAAAGAATTCTCTTTTTTTTTAAAAAAAAGATATGAAATGTGATAAGATGTGATAAGAGGTGTATGAGATGTGATAAGAATTGATAAGATGCGTATGGAAAGTGATAGGATGTGATAAGAGGTGTGATAAGAGGTGATAAGATGCTTATGAAATAAGTTAGGATGTGATAAGATGAATTAAGATGTGTATGGGGGGATGAGGTAAGAAGTGTATGTGATAGGATAAGATGTATATGGGTTGTGATAGGGCGAGAATGGATGTGATGTAAAAGATTAGATGTGAAGGTATATGGGGTTATATAAATGGGAATGTGAAAATGGATGTATGTATGTGGATGTGTGGATATGGAGATGGGAGTGTGGATGTATGAACATGAAAATGGATATATGCATGAAGATGTATATGCATAGATGTAAATGTGGATGTAGATGTGGATGTATAGATGTGAATGGATGTGGATGTATAGATGTGAATGGAAATGTGGATGTGGATGTATGTGAATGTGAATGTAGATGTGGATGTATGTGAATGTGAATGTAGATGTGAATGTGGAATGTGGATGTATAGATGTGGATGTATGGGAATGTGGATGTGGATGTATGTGAATGTGAATGTAGATGTGGATGTATAGATGTGAATGTGGAATGTGGATGTGGATGTATGTATGTATGTGGATGTAGATGTGGATGTATGGATGTGTATGTATGAATGTGGATATGGGATGTGGATGTATAAATGAGGATGTGAAAATGGAGGTAAGCATGTAGATGTGGATGCATGTATGTGAATGTGAATGTAGATGTGAATGTGGAATGTGGATGTATAGATGTGGATGTATGGGAATGTGGATGTGGATGTATGTGAATGTGAATGTAGATGTGGATGTATAGATGTGAATGTGGAATGTGGATGTGGATGTATGTATGTATGTGGATGTAGATGTGGATGTATGGATGTGTATGTATGAATATGGATATGGGATGTGGATGTATAAATGAGGATGTGAAAATGGAGGTAAGCATGTAGATGTGGATGCATGGATGTGAATGTGGATGTGGATGTGGATGTGGATGTGGATGTGTATGTATGAATGTGGATATGGGATGTGGATGTATAAATGAGGATGTGAAAATGGAGATAAGCATGTAGATGTGGATGTATGGATGTGAATGTGGATGTGGATGTGGATGTATGGATGTGGATATGGATGTGAATATATGATATGTGATGTGAAGGAATCTGAAGTGAAGAGATGGAAAAGGAGGTGATTGGATGAGTACACATATACATGGAATGTGGAATAAGTAATGTGGATTAATGAGGGATAATGTGGAAAAATGAGAGTTAATATAGAAACTGTATTTGTAAACTGTTTGTAAATGTTGTTTGTAAATGGCTGTTTTATGTCAAGAATGCTGGGGAAGCATTTTGACCGTCTTGTGGTTAAGGTCGTGGAGACCTCACTGATAAAGTTGCAACTGCTGACGGAGAGTCAATGGAGGACGTCTCGCGTAGCAAGGTCGACCGAGGTCTTGACCAGCCTCGGTTCGATTAAAATGGTGAGCTTCCGGTACGGTGGATGAGGGACCAAGGAAGCGGCCTATGAGTGAAGCGCTAGGTCACCTGCGAAGGATCCTAGAGGGTGCTGACCATACGGTGCTCGGGCTCTGGGTCGCCTAGGATACCCACGCGTGCGTCGAGGAAGATATTGGAACAAGGAGTAAGAGTTGTTTTGTGAAACCGGGCATGGATCTGGTTGACTGACCTTGCTGGTCCTCAACAGATGAGTCCATGGCTCTTTTATATGGATCTGTTGGTTGATCTTGCTGATCTTCAACGAGAGTCCATCTTGATAAGTGATTATATTGCCGAGTATTATGGGCTAGGAACTATGGAAACGGCCTCTGAGTGGACAGGTGGTGAGCGTTCTAGTTGCCAATGATGCCATAGATACTCTGATGAAGGAATGATGGGAAATTTGAGGATCAACCGGATAAATTGGAAGATTGTGATCAGTGGTACTATGGTTTCATTAAAGGATTGTTTTAAAGTTAGCTGATGATAAGAAAAAGGCAATTTCATATTGGGTGTGTAAGTGGTGTGCCTAATTTTATGTTGCATGAACTTCCGGCTAGGGGGCCTTGGAACTCTCTTCCTTGGTACCCGGGACAAAACTTAACCAAATTCCAAATTGGATCCCATCACTACAGTGGTTGGGCGGTTGGCTAACCCATGGGATCGGATGGGGTTAGGCTGGACTGATGGATCCGTAAACCGAGACTCAATTTCTGTTATTACGATAGATGAAGTAAGTCCCGGATAGTAATTGTTCTATGGATAGGAATCAACGGCTGTGCCTCTTGATGGGGAAAAAAGCGTTGATCCCAATGATCCAAGTGCAAGTTTCTTCCTTGATCCGACCGAGTATCTTTATAGGTGCAGTTGGATCAGCGTGATCAGTAATGATCTTGACTACGTTAGAGTAAAAAAATTATCCTGGTGGAATCGCCCGTGCTTTCCGGGTAAGGGAAGTTTTTTCCGGGTTCGGTTTTGGAAAAACCGACGGATTAGTCTCTTGTCCGGATATCCGTGGACGAGGCCCCGAATGTGGGACCCCTGTCCCGTGCGAGAAGTGCTACTTCCGCTGCTAGTACCCGAATCCGTTGCTCGGTGGGAACAGGGGGATCTCACAGTTGGTATCAGAGCATTTGGTTAATAAAGATCAATTGAGAAGACAAATAGGTCAGAAATTTATCAAGAAACACAAAAAGGTTGTAATTGTGTGATATAATTCATACAATTTGATATTCAAATTGAAATTCGTAATTTGGTAATTGGGTCTTCAGATGGAAGTACCGCAATTATATAGAATCCTTGACTTGCTTGAGGCCTAGACATGATGGTATTTACCTTATAATTCCAAGGGCCGTGACTATCCGTATATACCGAGAGTATAACTGCAGCTCTTTACTGACAGTATATACGAGTAAATCTAAGACTTGAAATTATAAGCGTTAATGCTATCCAGATGATGAATTTGAATGTGGTTGATATGATTTTTAATTCTGTTTGAGAATGGATGAATTGAATTGGATTCTGATTGAAAATTCTGATTGAAAAATGATGATTTTTAAAAATTAGTTGAAATATAATGAAACCACAATGAGGGGGAATGGGACGAGTCCCTGTGATGATATTCATAACTAGAATGATGATAATGAATTCAGCAAATCACTATGAGATTAGTGGGTTGTGCTGTCAGATTGCTACTGTTAATACTTGATCGGTAGATCAAGTTAAGGGATGTCAAATTGAGGACTAGCTTAACTGAAATTCTCGTGAAGGAATGTTCAGAAGGAAATTTTTCGGTCTAATGGACCATTATCATGTTAAAGATATGAATGATAAGATCTGAATGAATTGTTATTATGAGTTCTATATAAGGGATATTTATCCCAGTATTCTGTTGGGTTGACCAGAATATAAGGAACCCCAGAATAAAATTGGATCTTAAGAAAAAGAGTTGTCCTCTACCTTGCGAGTGAATGTTCAGAAAGAAAAAATTTCGATCTGATGGACCATTATCGTGTTAAAGATATGAATGATATGATCTGAAATGAATTTATTTAATGATGAGTTCTATATAAGGGATATTTATCCCCGTATTCTGTTGGGTTGACCAGAATATAAGGAACCCTAGAATAAATTGGATCTTAAGAAAAAGAGTTGTCCTCTACTTGGCGAGATGAGGACATCTCACACTTTTTTAAGTGGGGTAGAATGTAAGATTCCTCCCCAGCCTTCGAGGCATACAGGAGTAAGAATCTCCCTTTTTGATCTTAAAATTATTCCCTCTCAAAAATAAAAGAAAGATTCTGTTTAAAAAAAGGAAGACCCTTTCCCTAGAATACTTCTCAGGAGTCACGCTGTTTTAAGGATTCAGAACAATGAGTTCAGAAGTGAAAATCGGTGTTTTGGATACCAAGGTTTTGGTCTTCATTCGAGTACGGCACAAAAGAAGTTCTTTATCTATTGGGGAGTTTAAGAAGTTATCCCCCAGATATTGTGAGCCTTATCTGACTTCAAAGAAAGTAAGTGACTTAGCTTACGAGCTTCTTTTATCTCCTCATCTCAAAGTTCTTAATGCCTTCTATAGAAAATTGTGCCAAACCCAAATCATGGAAAGACGGTAAAACTTCAGTGGCAAGCTACCGTTGGCTTCTAAGTTACGCTAGCTCCTTCCTTTATATAAGTCGTAACTTTTACTTGTCGTTCACAATAATCTTACTCCCATCGATCTCCTTTCTTCCTAATCTCCTTCATGGCTTGGCAACAAGAATTAGTTTTATCCATAATGATTCCTCACCTTCAAGACGCAAGTGAGTCTGTGAAGAAGGATTTTATAGAACAGTATGAGCGCTCACTTTTCCCTCACTTGGGGAACTTCTGTAGCGCAGACCAAATGGCGGACCTATCAAGACATAACTAGGGTAACACCCTGGGGTCAGCAGCACTTCCGTAACAATGTCCGCTTGGCCATGGTTATTGAAGCTTTGGGTTTGGGTCCCCGATACTACTGCGTCATGAGATCAAGACATCCTGGGTTTTCTGAGCGGGTCTTCTTACTGGCGTGTTTTCTTCCTCATGAGAAGATATGCCTTTACCCCGTTTTTGGCTTGCCTCTCAGAGGTCCTTTTGTTAGAACACCTCATACCACTGAGATAGGCGCAGCAATAACCCACAGAATCATTCTCATAGATGAGTTACCTTATACTTGTGCAGCTTGTGAGGACTGCTTTTGTGACCATATGATGGACGGGCTTATGGAAGTGTAAAGAGTTCCTCTATCTTTACTGTATAAGTTCCGAGAATGAATAAAGTTTAAATCTTGTTCGTATTTTGAATCTTGCTCTCTTCAAGACTTATCTTGGTGGTTAATCTTGATTAAAATTTTTCTCTAAGTCTCATATTCGTGAATCTTGCGAAATTATCACAAGTTGCGAGATGAGGACATCTCGCATTTTTTAAGTGGGGTAGAATGTAAGATTCCTCCCCCAAACCCCTTTTTGATGTCTAGTATCTTCTTCTATAATCAATCCCTCTTCAGAAATATAAAAGACTTGTTTCTAACTGTTTTAACCTAGAGAGAGAAAATATTCTAGAGAGAGAATATTCAGATTTTTAATATTTTTGGATAGAAAATTATCTCATCTTATAAAAATAAGTTTCCCTGAAGCAGAAATTCAAAAAGAACTTTCCAATGTGCAATTGGAATTAATTGGAAATGTGTATAAAGGACCTTAGTCTAAGGGTCTAGATTTTCAGAAATTTTTGGATTATGGTCCAATTAAGGTTCCTATGGACCAATAGCATCAATCCATGTGTAGGGAGGAGATAAATCCAATTTGAAAAAGAAGATACCCAAAAATGAGTAAATACTCACATAAGATGAAGAGTTGAAAATGTACAAGGTTTATTAGTAAAAAATTATGAGCAATATTAAAAGTATGACATATGTAAGGAAGAGGAGTTCTTTAAAGGAGGTGCATATTTCACATAAGATGAAGAGTTGAAAATGTACAAGGTTTATTAGTAAAAAAATTATGAGCAATATTAAAAGTATGACATATGTAAGGAAGGGGAGTTCTTTAAAGGAGGTGCATATTTCACATAAGATGAAGAGTTGAAAATGTACAAGGTTTATTAGTAAAAAACTATGAGCAATATTAAAAATATGACATATTTAAGGAAGGGGAGTTATTTAAAGGAGGTGCATATTTCACATGCTTGAATGAGTTTTAAACTCATAAAAATTGAGATATTTCATCTCTCCTCTCTCCTCATTCAAGTCTAGTTCCAAAAAGTTAGCTTAACTGACCTAAAAATGGTCAAATATTGACCAAACTGATTTAGAAAATTCTAGAATCAGTTTGTTTGGTTAGGAGCTCAATTTTTCCTATAAATAGAAGCCTCACCCTTGTTGAAAAATAGATAGTGTTTATGCATCGTTACTCTACTCCACCTAAGCCAAGAACTATGAATTCATTTAATAATTCACTAGTTTTTGGAGCTTCCCTCTTTCTTCAATCCCCATTAGTGACTCCATCAACATACTTAACCAATTGATTGGTTGGGGGCCTCTACCGTGAACAAAGAATCAAGCAAGTTGTAAGGTAATTAGTGAATATTCATCTTTCTATAATTTCTCAATGTTTCTCTCTTCTCAACCCCTCTCAAGCTTGAGAAGTTTAATTGGTATGGTTTTTTTTTAAATGCTATTGAAGTTTGAATAGTAGTGAAGAGTTACATAATTTAATAAATGCTATTGAAGTTAATTTTCATTTATGTTTAAATTCTAATGATTCTTATGTAAATTCTCTCTCTCACTCAAGAAATGGTCATACTCATGACCCATTCTCAATCCAAATCAAGCTTTTCATAAAGCTTTTCCTTAACCCAAGATTAAGCTATGCTTGAGGCCAAATTAATGGCTTTTTCTTATGCTTTTAGTTTATGTATATTGATGATTCAATCCATTATGGATTAAGGATCCAATTAGAGAATCATTTTAATTATTTTCTTAATGATAAGCTTTATCCCTTAGAAAAATTGAGATTTATCAGTCATAGCAGCGGAGCTATGGCAAAATTTTTATAAAAATTATGCATAAAAAATTTTCATTCAAAGCATAAAAAGAGGACTTCCTACCATATTCTAGGAATCATCATCCTAGATTAATTGAAAGAATTTCATTATAATCATGGAGAAATTGAATTTTAATATTATGCATAAAGGATAAATTTTTTTATCAAAAGTGTTATTTTTACCATTTTTACTTTCATGCATAGAAGTATGCATAAAGGATAAATTTTTATATCAAAAGTGTTATTTTTACCATTTTTATTTTCATGCATAGAAGTATGCATAATGGATAAATTTTTATATCAAAAGTGTTACTTTTATCATTTTTATTTCATACATAAAAGTATGCATAAAAGAAAATTTTTATATCAAAAGTGTTACTTTTATCATTTTTAATTTTCATGCATAGAAGTATGCATAAAGGAAAATTTTTATATCAAAAGTGTTACTTTTATCATTTTTAATTTTCATGCATAGAAGTATGCATAAAGGAAAAAATTTTATATCAAAAGTGTTACTTTTATCATATTGGATTTCATGCATATAGGTATGCATAAAAGATATTCTTTTTATACTAAAAGTATGATTTTCCTCATAAATGGATTTTATGCTTAACTTAGATGCATAAGAGAAATTCTTTTATTCTAAAAGTATAATTCTCTACCAAATTGAAATCATGCATAAGAAGATGCATAAAAGATTGATTTTAATTTCGAAAGTGTTAGTCTCCTTAAATGGAATTTATGTATAAATAAATGTGTAGAGAAATCTTATATCAAATAAAAGAATTCTCTTTTTTTTTTAAAAAAAGATATGAAATGTGATAAGATGTGATAAGAGGTGTATGAGATGTGATAAGAATTGATAAGATGCGTATGGAAAGTGATAGGATGTGATAAGAGGTGTGATAAGAGGTGATAAGATGCTTATGAAATAAGTTAGGATGTGATAAGATGAATTAAGATGTGTATGGGGGGATGAGGTAAGAAGTGTATGTGATAGGATAAGATGTATATGGGTTGTGATAGGGCGAGAATGGATGTGATGTAAAAGATTAGATGTGAAGGTATATGGGGTTATATAAATGGGAATGTGAAAATGGATGTATGTATGTGGATGTGTGGATATGGAGATGGGAGTGTGGATGTATGAACATGAAAATGGATATATGCATGAAGATGTATATGCATAGATGTAAATGTGGATGTAGATGTGGATGTATAGATGTGAATGGATGTGGATGTATAGATGTGAATGGAAATGTGGATGTGGATGTATGTGAATGTGAATGTAGATGTGGATGTATGTGAATGTGAATGTAGATGTGAATGTGGAATGTGGATGTATAGATGTGGATGTATGGGAATGTGGATGTGGATGTATGTGAATGTGAATGTAGATGTGGATGTATAGATGTGAATGTGGAATGTGGATGTGGATGTATGTATGTATGTGGATGTAGATGTGGATGTATGGATGTGTATGTATGAATGTGGATATGGGATGTGGATGTATAAATGAGGATGTGAAAATGGAGGTAAGCATGTAGATGTGGATGCATGTATGTGAATGTGAATGTAGATGTGAATGTGGAATGTGGATGTATAGATGTGGATGTATGGGAATGTGGATGTGGATGTATGTGAATGTGAATGTAGATGTGGATGTATAGATGTGAATGTGGAATGTGGATGTGGATGTATGTATGTATGTGGATGTAGATGTGGATGTATGGATGTGTATGTATGAATATGGATATGGGATGTGGATGTATAAATGAGGATGTGAAAATGGAGGTAAGCATGTAGATGTGGATGCATGGATGTGAATGTGGATGTGGATGTGGATGTGGATGTGGATGTGTATGTATGAATGTGGATATGGGATGTGGATGTATAAATGAGGATGTGAAAATGGAGATAAGCATGTAGATGTGGATGTATGGATGTGAATGTGGATGTGGATGTGGATGTATGGATGTGGATATGGATGTGAATATATGATATGTGATGTGAAGGAATCTGAAGTGAAGAGATGGAAAAGGAGGTGATTGGATGAGTACACATATACATGGAATGTGGAATAAGTAATGTGGATTAATGAGGGATAATGTGGAAAAATGAGAGTTAATATAGAAACTGTATTTGTAAACTGTTTGTAAATGTTGTTTGTAAATGGCTGTTTTATGTCAAGAATGCTGGGGAAGCATTTTGACCGTCTTGTGGTTAAGGTCGTGGAGACCTCACTGATAAAGTTGCAACTGCTGACGGAGAGTCAATGGAGGACGTCTCGCGTAGCAAGGTCGACCGAGGTCTTGACCAGCCTCGGTTCGATTAAAATGGTGAGCTTCCGGTACGGTGGATGAGGGACCAAGGAAGCGGCCTATGAGTGAAGCGCTAGGTCACCTGCGAAGGATCCTAGAGGGTGCTGACCATACGGTGCTCGGGCTCTGGGTCGCCTAGGATACCCACGCGTGCGTCGAGGAAGATATTGGAACAAGGAGTAAGAGTTGTTTTGTGAAACCGGGCATGGATCTGGTTGACTGACCTTGCTGGTCCTCAACAGATGAGTCCATGGCTCTTTTATATGGATCTGTTGGTTGATCTTGCTGATCTTCAACGAGAGTCCATCTTGATAAGTGATTATATTGCCGAGTATTATGGGCTAGGAACTATGGAAACGGCCTCTGAGTGGACAGGTGGTGAGCGTTCTAGTTGCCAATGATGCCATAGATACTCTGATGAAGGAATGATGGGAAATTTGAGGATCAACCGGATAAATTGGAAGATTGTGATCAGTGGTACTATGGTTTCATTAAAGGATTGTTTTAAAGTTAGCTGATGATAAGAAAAAGGCAATTTCATATTGGGTGTGTAAGTGGTGTGCCTAATTTTATGTTGCATGAACTTCCGGCTAGGGGGCCTTGGAACTCTCTTCCTTGGTACCCGGGACAAAACTTAACCAAATTCCAAATTGGATCCCATCACTACAGTGGTTGGGCGGTTGGCTAACCCATGGGATCGGATGGGGTTAGGCTGGACTGATGGATCCGTAAACCGAGACTCAATTTCTGTTATTACGATAGATGAAGTAAGTCCCGGATAGTAATTGTTCTATGGATAGGAATCAACGGCTGTGCCTCTTGATGGGGAAAAAAGCGTTGATCCCAATGATCCAAGTGCAAGTTTCTTCCTTGATCCGACCGAGTATCTTTATAGGTGCAGTTGGATCAGCGTGATCAGTAATGATCTTGACTACGTTAGAGTAAAAAAATTATCCTGGTGGAATCGCCCGTGCTTTCCGGGTAAGGGAAGTTTTTTCCGGGTTCGGTTTTGGAAAAACCGACGGATTAGTCTCTTGTCCGGATATCCGTGGACGAGGCCCCGAATGTGGGACCCCTGTCCCGTGCGAGAAGTGCTACTTCCGCTGCTAGTACCCGAATCCGTTGCTCGGTGGGAACAGGGGGATCTCACAGAAACTTTTGAGTTCCTTCACTGATAGACCTCAACAACAGCTCTTCACAACAACATCTTCATCCGAAACTAGCATCCGGATGTTATGCAACAGCAGCTACTATAGTTGAGCAGGCATAGTCTGTACCAAGTATCTAACACAACTACTGCATAGAAGTCCTAGGGTGTCACACACCTCGTAGCTGACTTTGGTCTCTAGCTCTCCCTCTACTTTGATCCAATATCAAGCCTTGTCACACTGCACTGTTCTCCCCATGACCATTCACACTGCACTATTCTCCCCATGACCTTGTCACATTGCATTGTTCTCCCCATGACATTTGACGTCTGTAAGATCTCCAGCCTGTTGACCTCAACCAAGAAAATGAAATTGTAGGAGAGACACACTCCATTGTAGTCTCTCTCTTACTCTCATCTATGGTGGTCTCTAGCCACCACTCTACATATATCCAAAAAAATAAATTGTCCTTCTTAAACCCCGTCGCGCTGCCTCACTTTCTTCTGGAACAATTGCCACCCACAGCTTCCTCATTCTCACGTACGCTTTTTATTTTTGTTCCACACACGTGGCATTCTACTTGGCCACACCATTTTTTTTGCCACCTTGGATTCATCTCATACTATCATATGTACATTGCATTTACCTATACATCATGATTTGAGTGGGCTTAGGATTTTCCTCACAACGTGTATGGTTGCACATGTGGTTGTGTTGCTCGTGGTTGCACATATGATTGTGCATGTGCCCATGTGTATAGCTACAACTATGGCCATGCATACATATGTACTAAAAAAAACAAAGAGCTCTCCTTGAGGATGCACCATGTAGCCTACAAGGAGAGCTCTTTGGTTGTTTTTTTAAATGCATGTCTTGGTATGCACAAAATTTTCATGATGGAGTGCAACATAGGCATATCCATCTCGATGGCTAGTCTCCGAAAAACATGCAACATAACTAAAGTAGAGACATACTTGCAAATAAAAAAGACACTTGAAACAAAATCATGCGTATTTATAAAACTATTTAGTTCAAAAATTCATGGTCTATATAAAATATACATGGAAAAATGTAAAGGGACTGATGGGCCTAGGCTAGGTCATCCTCCTCATCATCCCCGCATTGCTCTTCCTCATCTTCTAGATCTTCTTGGTCTCCGTACACATCCGTGAACAAAAAATGAATACACACCCTACATCAATGTAAATACAATTCACTAATATCATTTAGTTACTCACCTCTTCGTTTGGCAAAGGCTCCTATTGCTTGAGTCCACTCATTGTGATGACCCCGTGCCGTGACCCCGTGCCGGTATCCAAAAAATGATTCCAAGCATCTATATCACAATGTTCTCTATGGTAAATTGACACCTACTTTATGTTCTTGATGACCCACAATTTCCTCCAATATATAAGAGACAAGATAAATTTAGCCATAAAATTTAGATAAAAGATATGAGTTTTGTAGTTAAGTGTACGTACAAATCTATCTTTTCATGCATCTAACCCCCAATGTATATAAGAGACAAGATAAATTTAGCCATAAAATTTAGATAAAAGATATGAGTTTTGTAGTTAAGTGTACGTACAAATCTATCTTTTCATGCATCTAACCCCCAATGTACTACTCTGTACTATTGGAGTTGTACTTGGAGTTGCACTTGATGCATTGCGGCATGTTAAGGGAATACAATCCTAGCACTCACTTCTTGTAATGCATGGAGCCACTCCCTTTCATGTACTGCCTTGGACGGCCATGATTTTTGGCTAGTGCCCTTGCATTATTACAAATTTGAGACCTCTTGTTGTTGAGAAATCTTATGTAATGGCTTCGGACCCAATCGCATGAGAAATGATGGTTCTATGGATTGGGGAAGCGCTCATGTAGAGTCTAGATGTAGTCGAGGTCCCTCTACCTCTGGTTTTCAAAGTTGATGAATAAGTTTTTGTATATAATATTATGTAACTATTTTAACTGGGTATCCATAAGAGTATCTTTTGTATCTATAATTGACCCCCCTATGTACTATGATAAATGATAGTAAAGGCCCTCCTCATTGGCCTTGACATTGGACTCTGGCTCATGAGCATGGCAAAAGCATGGGAGGTAACAACTCTACCACACCCCCATGAGACTCACCACCGCCACTATGTCGACGACATCCAGAGTCCCTCGATCCTGTAGACCCTCCACTATATCAATGGCATCTAGCGGAGGTTGACTCACATGTGTGATGTGGAGATTAAAAACTATTCGGAGGATTGGACAACTGTGCAGAGTGTGCACTATTGTCCATGGTGCCCTGGGTGGCACACTCGTAACTGTGGTGAGGGATAGTAAGACATAGGTGGGGTGCAAATACCCAAATGGGCCATATCCTCAAGAGTGTTCGTTATGGTCAATGTCTTACATGAGGCGGGCCATCTCCTCCTATATCTGATACAATCATAGCACCAGCGGGGGTCTATAGGAATAGGGATTTGTGAAGAAAAGGGTACTTGTTGGGATTGTATGAGAAAGAAAAATGAGTGGATTGGCATGGAAATTTTAAAAAACAAGACAAATAGTAAAGTATATAGATGTAAGAGAGGAGCTTAACGTACTGTAAAGAAGTCCATATAGCAATTTGGGGTTGGGGTGTCGGTAGCACTAGAACCTAGTGGGGTGTCAAATGACTCTAGAATCTGGTTTCCATATAGAGGTGGGGGCAATGAACTGTCCATTTCTCTCTAAGCATGCCTTTTTCCCACTAAAGTTAGAGAAGTCATCGAAAAAGATGTGTAAGAAATCATTCAAATACTCTTGGAAAATCTTGGTGGCGGTCCTCTGAAAGGAGGCTACAGCACTGCAAAGATAAAGGGAATCATCATGTAGGCATATGTTCCCCACTGTGTGACAATTGCTATCTTGAGCTAATCCTTCTAGTTGTAGCCTGTGTTTTCCAATTGTTGCGCCCAAGCTTGAGCTGATAAACTGAGCCTTTCCAAGTTCCAACCCAAATGGAGCTTGTAAATTGTCAGTGCTACCAATGCGTAGGTACTTTTTGCATTCTAGTTGTGTGGGTGGCAAACCAATAGTTGAGGAGAGAGAGTATGAAACAATAGGACCTTGTGTGGACAAGTCATGGCTTTGGGAGTCCATGGTGTATACCATGCCTTTCCATTTGATCTTGGAGGATACACGGTTAGCTTCATCATCGACCCTATCATCTAGTTGTAGATAGGTCCCGAACTAACCACTTAACCTCAACTACCAACTCCATGGCATATCCTAGACCACCCACACCATCCACTTCTTCTCAGCACCTTCACCACCACCAACTTGGTGGGTAACATGAGGATGTGGCCACCATTAGGAAGGGGGGTCTTCACCACCAACTTGGTGTGTAATGTGAGGATGTGGTCACCATTAGGAAGGGGGTATCTTAATCACTCTATTGGTTAACATGGTTCTGGTCAACCTAACCTATCGCATAAGGCACTTTGCCATCTTACCCATGAAAATGGGTAGTTATCTATTATAATACGGCATTGGAACATCACCAAGAGCTTAATGTCAAATGGGGAAAGCCTACAAACTTAGTGTACATGTTCCTTAAGACTAATGATAGAGACTAGACCATTTTTAAATTTGGCCAGCTTAGCATGAAAACTAGTCACTTTTATTTAAGTCATTTTTGACAAAAAAGCAAGGATAATCATTATCTTGCAATAGTTTTCTTGCAAGATCTCCTCCTTCCATCTTCTTGTTACTTATGTGCTATTGTGTTCCTTACATGCTTGGACAGGTGTGATTGTAGGTTTCCTTCTTGCAATGGCTTCTTCATTTCCAATCTTTTATTAGAGATAACCATCATGAAGGCCCATATCTTCTTGCCTCCATCAAGCCATTGAGAGCTCTCCCTTCACACCCCTTTAGAAGGAGTATTCTTGTGTGACAATGAAGTGAGGATGTGAGATGGACAAGACAGTAGACCCACACGGGAAGTTGCAATTATGGCTCTAAGCTAAACCCCAACAACACAGGCTTTTTCCATAATAAGGAGAATTATCCCTCATATTTGCTCATGCAAAATTACCAAGAAGGCTTAGGATGTGCTTGTTCATGTAAAATTACAGCAAGCTTGGCACCATAGCCTCTGGCACAAGCAGTTAGAGTTCAAAAATATTCATAAGTGGGGGAGACTCGCGATGGATGAGTTTCTCACAAGGATCAAATGTCTCAAAGAGCTTGCGTGTAATGATGAGGCCTATCCAAAGAATTCTTTGTTAGCTTCCTTTATGAATCAGTCATCACATGCTTTGGTTTCCCCCTAGAGCGCGTGAGTGACAATGGGACACATTTCATTAATGATGTAATCCAATTCCTTTTGCAAGAGTTCCTTGTCACTCACAGAAAGTCCTCCCCCTATTACCCCCAGGCAAATGGCCAAGATAAGAGCACAAACAAGGTTTTGTGTGCCATTGTAACTAAAACTGTGGAGGCCAGCTGCCGTAGCGATTTGGGAACAAAAGTTGTCGATAGAACTTTGGGCTTATAGAACTTCCTACAAGGAAGCTACCAACGCTACCCTCTTCAGTTTAACTGATGGTACTGAAGTGGTTATACGCATGGAGTTCTTAGTCCCCAGCTTATGCATCGCAGTGCAAGAGAAGCTCACAAGAAACGTCTTAGGCTGTCCCCTTTTTGAACTTGAAAAGCTTGATGAAACACACCTTTTAGCTGTCTATAGTATGATTGTTGAAAAACTAAGGCATAAACAATGGTTTGACGACTAGTTAAAAGATAAACAAATGAACAAAGGAGACATGATCCTCTTATTCAGCACAAAGACGCAAAGGAAAAAACTCAAGCTTGGAGGCCTAGGGCCTTTCCTAGTCACTGAGATAACACCACAAGGTGTTGTGCACAGCGAGACACTTGATGACGTAGAAACGGCTGGTTATTTCAACGATAAAGCAAATTAAAATGCTACTACGTCCCACTTATGGAAGCCACCTTAAGAACCATCCAACAACAAGAAATAATGAAAAGAAGGCCATGAGGATATGAAACAAGCCACTCAAAGAGAGACCAAAGCAAGGCAAGCCAAGCTTTGCCAGAAACAAATCATGGTCAATATGGCCCAAGTGGTCGACCTTGAAGAAGAAGAATGGGAGGTGAGGCCGGCTCGATTGTGGGGGGTAAGGAATGACCACCTTGACGAGCTTCATCCAAAAATTAGCTCTTGTAGATATAGGGGCTAGTTACAATTTGATGTCTCATGAAACATGGCATTCCCTTGGGGAGCCTTCACTAAAAGAAACCCATGCCATAGTCACAACAATGGCATCAGACCATGTTTACTTCTAGGGCACAGTCATGCTTTTATTTCACATTGGAAATAATCCCTTTGGTGAGGGGAAGTTCTTTGTGATGCCTACATGAATAATGTGTGAGGAATACTCCTTGAAAAGGGTTGGATGGGACATAGTAGGTGCAACATCAACTAGGACGCACAGACGAAAACCTTATAGTTGGCCTCCGACCAAGTTACGGTCCTCATGATGGATGAAGAGCCCATACCCTCTGCTGCCCCCCCATCCAAAAAGTCCCTTCTCCACCACACCCACCATCGTTCCATCACCACACCCCCACAAATCCAACCCACTAAAAAAGAGGCCGTGCATCATTCCCCCCCACATCAGCGCCTCTCAGACCCTCACCACCACCACCACACTCGGTAGCAACCCACTCTCACATCGCCAACACTACACAAGCTCCTGACTAACCACACCAAACTAACCGCACTAACATTTCTAACAAAACTAACCGAACCACAAAGAGCATGCCATCTCCCCACTGGGTGCCTAATAATTTTCTAACAGCACAGGGCTGTTATTATGAGGGCGCATCTACATTATGGATCCCTCAACGATCCAACTCTCACCTGGCACCTAGAGCTCCTGGTCCCCCTCTTCGGAAACCAATTTGCCAACCACAAGCCTACGAGGTACAGGACAGATGCAAACCCAAATGCTCTCCATGGCATCCCTATCCTCAATCAAACCCTCAGTCGTGCCCAAAACCAACCCCCAAGTGGATTCCCAAACCTCTCCTATAAGCCCAACACTTCTACGACAGCAGTCATCATATTTGGATCTCCAAATCTCCCCAACCCCATCTCCCACCTCATGTCACTCATCAGTTACCTACCTTCCAATGGAAACCCAAATTGGCCTGGCCCACAAGGGAATGGCCGCGCAGACCCTATAGCAATCAACACAAAGTTGGAGCAGTTAGGGCTTGGAAGCCAGCCTACTTTGGATCCATGGGAGCCAGACTTGTTGAACTACCTCTACTTCACTGAGACCTATGATGCCAACTTCCATACAAGGGGAAGTAGTAGACAATGAGGACCATCCAGCATTAGGAATTTTTTTACCCAAAAAGGGCATTCTAAGGATTCTTAATTTTAAGGGATTAGAGCTTAAAATTTTGGGCTTAAGGGAGACAAAGGCTATAATGACCCCTATTTTTTACCTTGCCACTTTAGCCATACCCCCCTAGTTTCACTTTTTGAAGGGAATATTCTCATACTCTCTCTCTTACTTTTTGACTTTTCTCATACTTTCCCTCTTACTTTTTGATTTTTTTATCCTCACTCTCTACAAATTGAATCTTTCTTGTCAGTTTGAAATCTCTTACCTCATTAACTCCCACCATATCTCCCTTCCACATCAACAAAACATTCTCGTGTTTAGGTGGGCCCCAAAAAGTGAATTTTTTTAATTTTCCATTTTTTAACATTTTGAGGTGGAAAAAACACCACCCAACCAATATATATGATGAAATATTTTTTTCCCTCTAAAAAGCTTATAATTCAAGGGTCACATCAGAAGCCTATCAGGAGCTAGTACATCCATAACTAATTGTCAGGTCTCCACAACCCCATAAACATAACTAACTGTCAGGAAACCACTACATCCATGAGATCTCAAAATTGTGGGGACCCCAATTTCTTTTAAAATTTTTCTCATAAATGCAATTTATTGATGAAAAACTCCATGTTAGTATATTTGTATATCAAAAATATCATTTTCTACTTTGAAAAATGAAGTTGTGTTAAACCTCCAACAACAAACCTCCAACAGCAAAGTTTTAATAGTCTCTCTCACTCACTCACTCTCTCTCTCTCTCTCTCTCTCTCCCTCTTTGAGGATCTCTCTGCTTTATCTTCTTCCTCTACTTAGCTCTATTGAGTCTTTGCAAGCTATGTGTGTAGCCCCTTTGTGAAGCTAGAAAACAAAAGTTTGATTTACACATTCATATTCCTGAAGAGTATAGCATCTCTAAAAAAACCCATCCTACTATGAATGGAAGAAAAGGATTCGTACAACAAAGTAAGTATTATAAACTTTCATTATGCACTCACTGAACAAAATAGTCATGATTTGTGTTATGCGTGCCAGGAATTGTTTGCAAAAGAGGTGTGTGGTTCTAACGAAGAGGGATGGAAGGATTTGGTCAAGGCCATTCTAAATACCAAGGATATTCTCTCAATTATTACTGACCCTCATCATCCTAAAATACGCCAAGCTGTTGTCAGCAATGTGGTGAGTGAGATTACCACCTCTATCGATTCTTCATCAATTCAACATGCTTGTGATGCAGCTAGAATCAGCATGAAAGGGTCCCAAGTAATCTATCAGGCTGTAAAATATGCATTTCTAAGACAAGGAATCACTGGCACTTTATTTCCTACACTCAAGGTGATTCACAATGTCAAGCATATCAATAATTTCAATTACAATACTTAACGGATTACATAAGTGTATGTTTCCAAAAAACTCATATACAAGATAAAGGGTAATAAAAACCTATGGAGCCAGGGGCTATCTAGATCTCATGCTATGCGATTGGTATTGTTCCTTGCGGCTCCAACCCCTTCGCTTCTCATATTTCCAATGCTATCAGTAGCTATGTTTGCACCATCGTTTCAAGTTATATGATCCTAAAACATAATAAAACTAACACAAGTGAGAATCAGTTCTATAAAAACAAGGGATCATTGGCACTTTATTTCTTACACTCAAGGTTATTCACAATGTCAAGCATATCAATAATGATGATGTGCAACGAGCTATAGAACACTTTTATCATGTTGAGGGCACACTAACATTAGACACAGGGTCAAGCAGAAAGAAAAGCAAGACAACAAGTATAAAATTTCACTATGATGTCTACAATAACATCTTTGTTCATATTGAGAGACTACAACAAGCTATGGTGAAGTTCTATGGTCTTTCAACCGAAGGTGAGGAATTGCAATTGCTACTATTCATGTTTTTTAGTATAAAATGAAGACGATTATTTTGTTTTGAATATTGTAAATTATCGTTTATTTATAGTTTTAGGGAGCACACTTTCATTTGTGCTCAAGCTAGATGAGTGCCAAATTGTGACAGGTTGAAAGCTAGAACGTATGAGCATTACGCTCATGAATGAGGCCATGATATGTGCATGGAAAAAGACTACCAAACCAAGTTTTAGTGTGCAATCTAAAAGGAGACACATGAGGTATTGACATGGATGTTTGAAAGGACTCCCTGGATAACAGATGTAATCTCAGAAAGCAAATTGATGGTTAACTTTTAGATGTAGAAAACATAGGAAAGTTCAAGGTGGATTGGCATCTTGGGAGAGATTTGAAGACAATTAAATGCATGATGGGTGTGCTCAAGGCGCAACATCAAGATGGCCTTGTCCATACTGCAATGCTCAGATTGATATTCCTAGGCAGAAGAAGACAAATGGAAAAGGTATGCAGAAGGTTGGTTCTATTGGGAAGGATGCATCGAATGGTCCCAAGAAAGGGAAGAAGCAACAGGAAGATGCAATAAATCCAACCAAGTCAATTGACGATGAAGATGAGGAACAACCGAGATGGGTGGAAGTGTCATGTCTCGTGATATGCTAGGAGAACCAAACAAGAATTCAAATTGGAGCCCCATCATTAATTTTCCACTAACGAATATTCACTTTTGCACACTTCATGCATTCATGAGAATCTTTGATCGATTGCTTAAGTGCCATATCGATTATGCATTCACAATGCATACACAAGAGAGGAAAGTTGCACCCCTTGGTAAATTAGAGCATCTTTTAAATTCTCTGGGGCTGCCATGGTGAAAACATGAAAATTGAAGTGAATAAGCAGGCCTCTGGTATGTCATACAAGGTTGATCAAAAGGTCTCCAACTGGAGCAAAGGCAAGGAGATTTTTGGAGAAGCCAGCAAACATAGAGAATTCAAAGAAGACTTGGGGACTCTGGAGAGACCTGTGTGCAATCACCACAAATGTAGATTGTCCAATGCTAGCTCTTGTAAATATGCGTAAATAGCCTTGGATAAATTTCAATAATGTGGTTTGCATTATGAATCAAAGTAGCACAAAAGTGGGCATTATTCCAAAACAACATATAGTAGAATTCACCAAAAGTGTGCTAGGTGCTTGGGGAGAGAGTAAAGTAACACACTACATGGTAAGTTGTACAATAAAAAACTAAACTAGTGTTTTAACTTAGACTTTTTCTAATTAAATTCTATTGTCATGTGTACAGCACATGGTTTATGCACATGGTGCTTGTTTCATGAACAAGTATGGATTGCTCGACATGTGGAGTACCCAAGGGATGGAGAAATCACATTATAAAGCAAGAGGGGTTTATTTTAAAAGTACAAGATATGGAGGTGGAGCTTGTGCAAGAGGAACCTGTACAAACTATCTAAAAGAGACGTTCAATTGGTTTTATCGTACAACCTTTGGAAGGGTATTGGTTAGGGAGCAGGCCCAACAATCAAAGCTTGCACAAGAGGCATGCAAGGCTACAAAAAGTCATGCTCGGCTTGAATGGTTGTAGACCAATGCTTCCCATAGGCATGGTGCTTGGCGTGCACGAATGAGGAGACAAGAGAGGCACTGGGTTGTGCATGCACCAACACAAATCTAGATGTAATAAGGCTAAGAAAATAAGTTTAGTTAGGTTTTTTTTTGCCCTAAAAAAAACTATTAGTAGTTGCTTCACTCACTTCATTTTCATTTCACTTCTTTAGAGAGCTTGAGCTCAAGATCTACGTAGGCATCCACATAAGGACACCATCACATCACCACATTAGCACAGTAGGCATAGTCGTACATGGATATGGCACACACCAAGAACACTGTACGTGTTACCATGCCTTCACAAAACACAGTGCAAGGCACCCAACGACCATATATCGGCGACACCACGGAAGAGAGTGACCCCTCGGATTCTAGGACACGCCCAACGGGATCACCAGAGTCCGGCCATCCTCCCACAGCAACACCAATGCACACACATGCAGGCCCTTCTAGTAGGAGTAAGCATGTGAAGGAGACCCCACGATGCATCCACCCTAGAGATCAAGACAGAGACTCCGATGATGAGCAGTTGGACTGGGTTAGTGAAAACATTCCTACATTGCGTACCACCATAGGTGGCAAGACCCTACTACTAGGACAGGGTCCCCTACCTACCTGTTGGGAGGAACTTGATACATAGGTACCTCAGCAGCATAGGAGGAGGAGGATTCAGACTATGAGAGAGATCAAGGGGAGGTTACTACAAGCACATAAATGTCAAGCTCTTCAAGCCAAGGAAGTCCCAACCTCACCAATGCACCAACACAACACAGAGAGCTCCAAGGGGAAGGATGCACCAAGGGCATAGGACTCCACAAGAAATCAAGTTTTATTAGAGGAACATTGAGTTTTATTAGAGGAACATTGAGTTGCTGAGATAAGAAGAACCCCTTTCACTTGCACAATTAAGGAGATTCTCCAACGATATAGAACAGAGTTCCGTGTGCACGGGATTGCCCTTGAAGCATTGTAAGAAGTCGCCGAGGCTTACCTTGTTGGGCTTTTTGAAGACACCAACCTCCTTGAGCAATACATGCAAAGAGGATTACCATTTCTATGCCAAGGACATGTAACTAGCTCGGCGTATTCGAGGCGATTGCGATACAAACTAGAGATCTTAGATGTTAACCTGCTTCTTAAAGCAACTCTTTTGTTTCAAACCTCCCTTTGTATACCAAGCCTATCTGGCTTTCATTTGTAACCTTTTGATAATTTAAATTTTAAGTTTCGCTTATAATTTCTCGGTGTCATAATGTTTGTTTAACATGGAGTGTCTATCATGTGCCAGTTTGTCACCCAAGGCATCAAAAATGCTCCTGGAGGGCTAAGGAAGCTGTGCCAGAACAGTGCAAATTTGGCCTCTACCGACGATGTAGGCTAAAAATTCACACTGTACTGGCACTTCTCCCCTAGCCACTCAGGATCATTTCTGATGCATTTATAATGAAGTTGAGTACACTTATTGTAAGAAACAATAGTTTACAAGATAAAAACACCCTTAATCATGTGAATAGTTTCATTGTTTGTCATCCAATACATCAGAATTGCTCCTCGAGGGCTGGTGAAGCTGTGCCACAATAGTGCGCAAATTTAGGCTCTGCAGTGGCGGTGCAGGCTCAAAATTTTCACTGTTATGGCACTGCTCCCTCAGCCACACTCAGGATCATTTCTGATGCATTTATAATGAAGTTGAGTACACTAATTTTGAGAAACAGTAGTTTACAAGATAAAAACACCTTTAATCATGTGTAAAAATACATTGTTTGTCATCCAATGCATCAGAATTGCTCTTGGAGGGCTGGGAAAGTTGTGCCAGAACAGTGCAAATTTGGGCTCTACAGCGCAGTGTAGGCTCCAAATTCACACTGTTCTGGCACTGCTCTCCCAAGCCCCGAGGGTCATTTCTAATGCATTTACAAAGAAATTAAGTACACTGATTGTGAGAAACAGTAGTTTACAAGATGAAAACACCTTTAATCATGTGTAAAAATACATTATTTATCATCCAATGCATCAAAATTTCTCCTAGAGGGCTAGGGAAGCTGTGCCAGAACAGTGCAAATTTGTGCTCTACAGCGACGATGCAAGCTCAAAATTCCCACTGTTCTGGCATTGCACCCCAGGCCCCCAGGGTCATTTCTAATGCATTTACAAAGAAATTGACCTATACATAATTACAAATGTTTCTAAGTTGTTAAAGGTCAATTATTACCTCTTGCTCAATGTCTTTTTTTGCCAAAGTGCTGGTCGGGGCAGAGAGGTTAATCGAAGACTTAGCCTCATCCTTTTTAGGTGATTTGGTCTCCTCCATCACTCCAGTAGCAGGGGTATCCTTTTCAGCCTCTAGCTTGTCTTGTAAGGTTGTGAATTCCTCCTCTGGAACTAGGGCTTGCTTTGCGGTCTCAACCACACTATCCTTGACCAAAGCAATTGTCTCTGCGATAGATTCTCCAAGGGGTAATATGACCCTATCTAGGTGAGGATCGAGGTTAGACGTATCAAGGTCCACATCACATCGCGTGCATATAATGCCCAAGCATTCATCCATTATCAAGCCAACTGCCTTTTCAAGGTCATGAAGAAATAACTACTCTTCACCTTCCACCACAATGGTGCTCAAGAGATTGATCTCAAGCTCTGGGAGCACCTTGCTCTCCTCATGTGGGAAAGATGCGAGCTACTCTTCCACATCAGCACTCGTACCTAGTGCCTTCACTTCCTTCTCTTCCCTCAAATACCCTGCCAACTGCAATGGAGGCATCTCTACCTCCTCATGCGAATCCTCATCGCGATGATGAGGAATGCAAAAGTGGTGAGCCACGAGAGGAACCTAGTTCCTAAATTTCCCCTCCCTAACCTCTTTGCCTCGTGCTTATTCAAGGTACATTAAGCTCTTGTGGGGATGCAGATGTCGATGAAGCATTCAAGGCACTGGATGTAGGGGCGGGCATATTGTTGAATGTATTTAAGCAGCTCAACAGGCAACCATCAATCATTTGGGGCAATGGGGAAAGGAGATGGAGTGGGGAGCCAAGTATTGCTCCATGTATGCAATCTACGTCTCATAATGTTGGGACACAAGGGTGAGAGACTTTTCAAAGTTCAGAACATGGCAAAGAGCTCGCTCTTGCCTACCCACGGGGTGGTGGAGAGAAACTCATAGAAGTCGTCAAAGTGGGTAGCCATGTGTGAATGCAAAGAGATAGTGTGAGCTCGTGCTTGGTTTCTATCGCATGAAAATGAGAAAGAAGGCACCTTTGGCCTATTTATAGTTAAAATTTAAAGTTTGGCCTTCTCACACTAGATCGCTAGACAAAAAAATCACAGTCTGCAAAAATATTAAGATTTCAATTAAATAAAGAGGGGTTAAAAAAGAGCCTGCTACAAAATTACAAGCATGTCATCTAATCTAAAATTGTTATAATGTCTTCATTTTTTTGCCTTTTGTAACATTTACTTCATGTTGATCTCCATCTCATTGTTGACTTGAAATCTCGTCATTGCCTTCACCTCGATCCTAAAACTCTTGCCCCTCACGTGCATCAAAATAGAGGCTATTTTCCCATATACCCAGTTCATCTTCAAGCTCTTCCACATGCCTACTATGTGTTGGTAGGGCTATGCAACTTGCTCTGCTGAAAATTCAAGGTCCCCCACTTGCCATGATTCTGAGACCATGGTTGTCCACTCCTTATGCTTCTCAATCTATAAAAATATAGAAAGTGCCACAATAACCAAAAAGTGTAAGGGTTAATTCTAGACATGTAGTGAAATCAGATATACCTTTCTTCTCATCAACTTGAAACTTGACTCTTCCAGATTGTCAAAGCCCATGATGCATTGATGCAAGTTTGCTAGGCTCCAATGCTTGTTTGCTGCCACTCGCTCAATCCATCCATTTTGCATCATCACAGCTACCTCAATAGGCACAATTTCTTCTTGTGAGGCTTAATGTGGAATGCATGTCCCGTGCTTTTGCATCCTTCTTTAGTAGTGCAGACGCATGTACAAAATAGAGCGTGCCTTCAAGAACCTGAAAGACATTGTAGAATCTACTACATTGCACTTGTGCACATCACCTTGATGTGACACCTCATTAACTTCCCAACCCTCTCCTAGTAATCCTTGAATGAGGTCAGACCGTACCTCCTTACAAATATACATTGTTTTCGTTTAGTGCATTGGCATGGAATTGAACATGTGTACAAAAGCATGTAAAGGACAAAACCAATTTAGCCCTACTGAGACCTAGATGCCTTTGAAAACTTGAGTGATGTCTTAATATCACTAGTTTTTAAGTTATAAAAACTTAAAAGTTTTATCGGTTTTGTAAAGACGAGAGTAAATTCAATCAGCTTTTTTTGAATTTTAGCCAGTGCAAAATACATTCAAAATACACTAGCATCTTCAAGGCTTGTGCCACAGGCATCAAACCGAACCAAGAAGAGGCCACACCATGGAGTTATAGCACAAAGCTCATCACATCAACGAGTCAGAGCATAAGCTTGAGTCATCATCTCCAGAGCCATACACTAATGCACCACAAGCACATGCTATATGTACAATTATGCTTATATGCAACACACACACACGTCACTTGCATACACACTGTTCATTATCTTTACTATATCGTCAGCTATATCAGATAGTTCTTACTACTACTCCAAAGAGTGCACAACATTGAGCGGAGCCGAGTGGATCAAGGCAAAATACATAGGCCTCATCCACTCAATTTTGGGCTCGCCAAAAACTTCTAACAATGGCGAGAATATAGAAATTAAGAAGTAGAGAAGTGATACCATAGTTTCTTTTTGACAAGCACGTCACACCTGTTTTGTACCATAATACTTGCAAAATTTTAAAGTGCCCGCATCAAAAGCTACACTAAAATATAAAAAAACTTGCTGTATTTCACCATACCTATCAGTTTTGAAGGGCAAGGGTGCCCACCAAAAATCAAACTTGCCCCCAACCTTATGCTCAAGTCTTATGCATGTGAGTTTGTGTGGGCAATATGGCCACTAGTCTTATGCCCTCCCCTACACTTTGAAGTTTTCCCTTCCCCCCCCACCCCTCTTTTTAAGATAGTGAGAGTTGACACTCAAAATTTTTCATGACCTTTGAGAAAGTTAAAATTGATAATTATCAATGATTACCACTACTACTATAGCTGGGAGTTCTACCATCATTGAATGTGCGTCATGTTACATTTAACATGATCACTAAAAACAAGGTCTTGACGATTCATAATATTAAAAACATTGATGTTATTAAAGGAGGAGTACTAAAGGATGATTTGATCTATTGATCTACCCCATCCATACCTCATAGCTTTGACAAAAGAAACTTTAGCTCAACCAATCTCCCGACTCTTCCATAAGGCAAGACTAATAAAGGCAAAGTAGCTAATTATTTAACTAAATTATGGTGCTACTTTGATCGCGATAGTGACTATTTTGTACAATATCTCTAATGAGGATTTCACTTCATTTTAGTGGGATTAAAAAGAGAAAAATTTGAAAGACGAAAGGACAATAAACTCTAAATATTTCCATTTTTTAAAATAAATTGAAGGTCTTAAAAACGAACTATTTTCAAAACTATATTGCATTTTTTATTCTTGAATTTATGTGAGGAGTAGACTTGGAGAAACCACAAGGACATGCTAATGAGCAAGGAGGAGACACAGGCGGTGGCAGAAGTTAACCCGTGTTTGGCAAATGCAAGCTTTAGTAGTACAGATAGATCTAGCCAAAAACCTGTCAATATAATATATTGATAGATTTGGGAGATCTTATTTTTACTCAAGACATCAAATAAAAACCTCCCTAATGCATGCTTCAAAACCATAAGGTCCACAATTTCCCATTCTATACCCTTCGTAAGACGCTCAAGAAACACAACATAAAGGGAAACTATTAGGTCCAAGCAATAAAGATAGTTTTACCTAGGTAAATAGAAGAACTAAGGGAAGCAAACCTCCCCCCCTCGAGGTGCTAACAAATTTTCACCTTTTTTGGTGGAATTAAGTGGAACCCCTCCCCTTTAGATGCAGAAAAAGAGGATGACGAAGAAGAGTTTGTGAAGAGCTCCCACTCGCCCTTTGGTTTTAGCAAAGATTTTGAGAAGGAGAAGGAAGAGATAGATTTTCCTAAAGAGGATTCCCCTATAGCAGAAGCGCAAGTCAGTCAAACTGAAGAAAAGACTCCTCCAAGACAGATAACCTTTGTAGATGAAGCAAAAGCGACCAACCTGATCGGTTTAAATACATTAAAATTTTGATTTTAATTTATTTTAATCCGACCGCCAGCCTATGCACCAATCCGATCAACTTTACCTATTGCTCTTTTGTCTGATGAACAACCGATCGAAAGCCTCCAATGACAAGTTGCCACATATATAAGGCCGGTCGGACTTTCATGTGCGAGATCCATCCAACAACGTCTGTAAGGTTCTTTGCCACCGATCGGACTTTTTGGAGATCATGTGCAAGATACCACTCCATCTGGTGAGGTCTGATCGATCACTCTTTTGCCGGACAGAGCCCATCGGTCGAAGACGTGCGTGGGCTAAGAGCTCCTTCCCAAAGGCTATACAACCAACCAAAGGCAAAGATTCTTGAGATATTTATGTGGCCAAGTCCCAACTCACTAAAAGAAGACAATCTCAAGGATATGCAGTCCCCAATCCCACTTGAAAAGAATTCCCTTCTTCCTCAAGATTATTTCTTTCTTCTTCCTTGGATGGTGTGAGGTCAAAACAAGAAAAAATACCATGCCTGTATAGCCCTTCACCTCCCAAACTTTGATAAAACAACTATAATAAGGGGGCACCACCACACCGACTGGAACACTTCTCACTGTTCACCACCCACCCACACCATAAAGATAGCTCAAAACCACGATAGACAAATGATCATCCAGCAAAAACATACACAGCACCATCCACACCATAAACTTTGGGAAATCCAGTCCCATCTTCACCACACTTCAAGCAAACACAACAATTACACCAAAAACCAAGACTCTGGCTTGGATTTACTGCCAAGGGAATTCACCCTTGCGTCTGACAACCAAGCCTCTCTCCCGGTCTCTGCTTCTCTTGGCGAAACTGCTGTCCCTCCTTCACGGCTTCACTGCCAGCCACCTCTTGTCTCACTACCTCCAGCTCTGCACAGCCAGGTGTCGTAGGCGAGCCCCACCTGTCTCCAGCCCACACATCAGCACCTCTACTGCAGCCAACACAAAACACCCAAGGCACTCTCTGTGGTCAGCATCCACCGACGACCCCTCTATCTTTGTCGGCAACCCAACACCAAAACCCAACGCCAGGCTTCTCCCCTGTCGGCTGCACAATCGCCAGGGAAACCCACCTTGCTCTTGTGGTGAACCTGCCAGCCACCTCTACCTGTCGACATCTCCTCAGTTGCCGCCAGCAGTAAACCGCTTCCTCCACGTTGCTAGCCACTGCTAGGCCATCCAAAATCCGGGACCCTACTCCCCCAGGCGTTCACCTTTGCGCCCCGTCAACCACCTTCGCTACTTTTCGCCAACCTTCTCTTGGCTACCAATTGCCACCAGCCTTCGCTCTTCACGGTAGTGGACGCCACCACATAGCGAACTCCTCTTCCTTTGGTCGCTAACCACTGGCGACTCCCTCTGGCGGCTCCCTCTCTGCGTTGGCTCTACCCGCTCATAAGAGAGGTCTCCCTTTTACAAAGCGGCCACCTTCCACACTTTTCTCTTCGTCGCCAACCTTCTAGGCTTCACGGACGCTGGCAGCAAGACAAGCCTCCAAGTGGTCTTCAATAAGCTGGCCACGTTGATATTATTTTTTATTTTTCTTTAAAGCCTCAAAGATGGCCACAATGCTCCTCTTCATTACCTTGCTTCACCTTAACATGCGGCGCCCACGACTTTCCAAAACAAATGCAAGAATTGCCCACCACAGCCCTCCATCAGCTGCATCATAAATACCAAAACTCGACCATTGCAGTCAGTGCCATGCATTTGGCAACCACCCGCACACCATACTACTGCAATAAAAAAACTTCCAAATCTCAAGCACCTGCTCCCAAAAAAAACAAGCGTGTACTAGCTCACTGCAAAGCCACCCAGCCTGTATATCTGCCAGGGCATTCAGGGCAAAGTTTTTTTGCATACCATGCATCCCATATTTACACAAGCTCAAAACACTTCTCAGATTTTTACTTGACATCCCAACCCCTAGCCTGCTCAATCATTCATGATTAGCAGCAAAAAGCATATGACCACGTTTCCCTCCGTCAATCCTTTGAGCATCATACAATGTAATCAAAACATCTCTATTCCATGTGTTCAAAGAAATACTGTCATCTTCCAAAGGCGTAGTTTGCCATCCCACATCCCACAACATAACATAAGAACTTTTGGAAACAAAGCTCTTGACATACATAGCATCCTGCCTCATCTCAATTCCAAAATCTCACTGATATGGTCAACACTAATATTGGAGAACCAGTGAAGCAATTCCTTCTAAGGGTAAAAACTGATGAAAGCTTCATCAAGAAAGACCTGCTGTGCTATAACACTTTCTTGTCCATCAACATAAGAAACATCACCATCAAAGCCAACCACTACAGGCAAAACAAACTCCCCTTCAACATGCACCATTGCCAAAGCATCCACTTCAGTTCCTGTATGCTCATCTTTATCAAGGCCAATAAGAAATTCATCTATCACAGCATCCATAGTCTCATCCATAGCATCAACATCATTCAAAGTCTTCTGGTGTTGCTAATGATATTTTTGATATACAAATATACTAACATGGAGTTTTTCATCAATAAATTGCATTTATGAGAAAAAAATTTTAAAAAAATTGGGTTCCCCACATTTTCGAGAGCTTATGGATGTAGTGGTTCCTGAGAGTTAGTTATGTTTATGGGGTTATGGAGACAATTAGTTATGGATGTACTAGCTCCTCTCATAGGCTTCTGATGTGACCCTTGAATTACAAGCTTTTTGGAGGGGAAAAAATATTTCATCACATCTTGGTCGGCTGGTGTTTTTTCCACCTCAAAATGTTAAAAAAATAGAAAATTAAAATTTTCACTTTTTGGGACCCACCTAAGCACGAGAATGTTTTGCTGATGTGGAAGGGAGATATGGTGGGAGTTAATGAGGAAAGAGATTTCAAACTGACAAGAAAGATTCAATTTGTAGAGAGTGAAGATAAAAAATTCAAAAAGTCAGAGAGAGCATGAGAAAAGTTAAAAAGTAAGAGAGAGTATGAGAAATTAAAGTTAAAAAGTAAGAGAGAGAGTATGAGAATATTCCCTTTAAAAAGTGAAACTAGGGGGATATGGCTGATGTGGCAAGGCAAAAAAAAAGGGTCATCATAGCCTTTGTCTCCCTTAAGCCTGGTTTTTTAAGCTCTAATCCCTTAAAATTAGGAATTCTTAGGAGGCCCTTTTTGGGTCAAAAAAAATCCTAATGCTAGATGGTCATCATTGTCAATACTTCCCCTATATGGAAGTTGGTGTCATAGTCTCGGTGAAGTAGAGGCAGTTCAACAATTCTAGCTCCCATGGCTCCAAAGTAGGTAGGCTTCCAAGCCCCAACTACTCCAACTTTGTGTGACGGGCTGCTCTGCAGGGTCTGCGGCGGCTATTGCCTTGTCGGCTAGGCCAGTTTGGGTTTCCATTTGAAGGTAGGTAACTAATGAGTGACATGAGGTGGGAGTTGGGGTTGGGGAGATTTGGGGATCTAAATATGACGATTGCTCTCGTAGAAGTGTTGGGCTTATAAGAGAGGTTTGGGAATCCAGTTGGGGGTTGGTTTTGGGCTTGACTAAGGGTTTGATTGAGCATAGGGGTGCCATGGAGAGCGTTTGGGTTTGCACTGGTAGGCTTGTGGTTGGCGAATTGGTTGCGGACGAGGGGGACGAGGAGATCTAGCGAGTGGATGAGGGTGAGAGTTGGATCAGCGAGGGATCCACAATGTAGATGCGCCCTCATAATAACAACCCTATGCTATTAGAAGATTATTAGGCACCCAATGGGGAGATGCCATGCCCTGTGTGGTTCGATTAGTTTTGTTAGAAATATTAGTGCAGTTAGTTCGGTGCGGTGGGTCAGGAGCTTGCGCGGTGTTGGCGATGTGAGAGTGGGTTGCTGCTGAGTGTGGTGGTGGTGAGGGTGTGAGAGGCACTGATGTGGGGGGGAATGATGAGCGTTTTCTTTTTTAGTGGGGGTGTGGTGATGGAACGTTGGTGGGTGGTGGAGAAGGGACTTTTTGGCATGGGGGGCAAGAGAGGGTACAGGCTCTTCATCCATCATGAGGATCGTAACTTGGTCGGAGGCCAACTATAAGGTCATCGTCCATGCGTCCTAGTTGATGTTGCACCTATGTCCCATCCAACCCCTTTCAAGGAGTCTTCCTCGCACATTGTTCCTGTAGCATCACATAGAACTTCCACTCCAAGAGATTATTTCCAGTGTGGAATAAAAGCGTGACTGTGCCTAAGGAGTGAATGTGCTATGATGCCATTGTTGTGACTATGGATGGGTTTCTTTTAGTTAAGGCTCCCCAAGGGAATGCCATGTTTCATGAGACATCAAATTGTAACTAGCCCCTATATCTACAAGAGCTAATTTTTGGATGAAGCTCGTTGGGGTGGTCATTCCTTACCCACAACCAAGCTAGCTTCACCTCCCATTCTTCTTCTTCAAGGAGGTCGACCACTTGGGCCATATTGACCATGATTTGTTTCTAGCAAAGCTTCGATTGCCTTTCTTTGATCTCTCTTTGAGTGGCTTGTTCCATATCCTTTCTTTGATCTCTCTTTGAGTGGCTTGTTTCATATCCTCATGGCATTTTTTCATTGTTTTTTGTCGTGGAAGGTTCTTAAGGTGGCTTCCATGAGTGGGCCATAGTAGCATTTTAATTTACTTTATCATTGAAATAATCAGCCATTTCTACGCCATCAAGTGTCTCGCTGCGCACAACACCTTGTGGTGTTATCTCAGTGACTAGGAAAGACCCTAAGCCTCCGAGCTTGAGTTTTTTCTTGTGCATCTTTGTGCGGAATAGGAGGACCATGTCTCCTTCGTTCATTTGTTTATCTTTTAGCTACTCGCGTCGAACCATTATTTACGCCTTAGTTTTTCAACAATCATACTATAGACAGCTACAAGGTGTGTTTATTTAAGCTTTTCAAGCTCAAAAAGGTGACAGCCTAAGACGTTTCTTGTGAGCTTCTCTTGCACTGCGATGCGTAAGATAGGGACTAAGAACTCCATGCGTTAACCACTTCAGTACCATAAGTTAAACTGAAGGAGGTAGCATTGGTAGCTTCCTTGTAGGAAGTTCTATCGGCAACTTTTGTTCCCAAATCGGAGCTAGCCTCCACAATTTTAGTTAGAATGGCACACAAAACTTTGTTCATGCTCTTAGCTTGGCCATTTGCCTGGGGGTAATAGGGGGAGGACTTTCTGTGAGTGACAAGGAACTCTTGCAGGAGGAATTGGATTACCTCATTAATGAAATGTGTCCCATTGTCGCTCACGAGCTCTAGGGGGCAACCAAAGCATGTGATGATTGATTTCGAGCTTGCCAGGCCCGGCTCCCAGCCTTCAACAGCTTTGTTATTGGGGTTGTATCTTCACTGGGATTTTCATAGACACTAGTACCTTCTCATCAACATAGCCAAGCTACCTTTAGGTTTTAACCCTTTGCATTATCTCCTCTTTTGGTGTTGCCCAAAAGCATCCTTTGTAGGGCTTTATCTTAATAGTACAACACAGTACTAGCTGTAGTAGGCCACCTTCTGCTCCACAATGTGAGCTTTCTTTTTGGAGCTTCTTACATGAGGGGTCCTCTCCCGCCCTCTCATTCTAGCTACTAGGCCAAGTTGAGATCCTACCATATATAGTTCCATAAATATTTGCTTTGGATTCACTCTTTGTTTTTGATCCTTGGCTTAAATTGGGTGGTTTCCTAGTGAGCTTAGAGCTACAAACTTCTTTCTCTGTTGATAGATCCAGCATATCTGCCATACTTGGTGCCTCCATGTATGCATAACCCCAACAAGCGATTTGAAGGTTTGGATTAATTTACATGGCCATAGAAAGAGAGAGAAATGGCTTCTTATGGTGGAGCTTTATGAATCAAAGTGTGACATGTAAGTAGCGGTACACTCATTGAGTCATGGCCTACTCGCACTCTCCTGTAAGGCTGCATCACGCCACACAAAAGAGAAGAGGAAAAGTACGCACTAGTTACTGTGCTTCTAAGTTCTTACTCACTTGCCCCCATAGCAATGGGCATTGGGGACATTTGAGGGGCAGTCATCAGAGTGCTTTAACATGATGATGATTCAATGATGTGGGTGGACCATGGGTGTTTATTAATGGCTAGGGGTGCCAAGGCCAGTCGGGCTCGTGAGGTTTAATTTTCTTATGTAGATTTTGAGTGGGTAGTTTTTTGCTACTTACAAATGCTACCTATAGAGAACCACAAGTCTTAGGCACGCTCCAGCTACATGAGATGTCCAATGATCAGCATAGCTTCAGCCTTCTAGCATAGTCGAGAATCTAGATTCAAGCTACCCTCTACTATGCTATGATGAATCATCACACCACTCCTATCTTCTCCAACCATAAAAATAGGCCCTTGCCTATGATGACAATAGAGCTATATGGCCTAGCAATGTGTAGTGGCCTTGTATGGGTGCCTAGTAATGCATCTGCACGGCACATCATCTTGCTCTTTTTTGACCCTGGCTCAAAAAACAAAACAAATCATAGATGTTTGCAGTACTATATAATACATTAGGGCCAAAAATGCCTAAAAAAGGGCCCTTTACTAATCTCATGATTAAGAAAAGAGCCAAAGAGAGTGTGCTACGTGCACAAGAATATGGTATTCTTGTCTCCTCTATTTTGGAGGTAGTAGAGTCCATTTCGAGTTTTTTTCCTCTAATTTAGCCAAAATCTCTATATTCCGACTAATTGTGGTGGTCCCTAGGATCCGTTATACTGACAGAATCTATCAAAAGATTTGAAAAAATATGGCATGTAATTAATGTCGAAATTTTTGAAGTTCGGACCAACTACCTCCAATATTCCTTTTGGCGCCCATATTTTCATTCTTCTTCTCAATGTCTAGAAGCTCTCATCTTCTAGCTCTCTCTCATCTTTTTTTCAACCTCACTGAGCTTCATTGCATCTTTTAGCTCTTTCTCATCTCTTTTTTGACCTCATTGAGTTCCATTATTTCATTCTCTTACTTCTATTATATATGGAATCCAAAAAGACATCCTTCTCGTTCAATAAACTCTTGTGTTGTACACAACAAAAGGGATGATGGAACTTGGGAATCCATCATTCTCTTACTTCTATTCATTCTCTTACTTCTATTCTATATGGAATCCAAAAGACATCCTTCTCGTTCAATAAACTCTTGTGTTGTACACAACAAAAGGGATGATGGAACTTGGGAATCCAAGAGTTTCACTATAAACGATTGGGTTACTATGTTGCCCTCATGCAAGGGATCTCACATGGTGAAAAAAACAAAAAGAGAGGATACAAAATACCATTGGAAGGGACACATTGCTGCTTTCAAGGTTACATGTGAAGGCTGGTTTGCTCAGGTCCAACATGTTTACATGGCAAAGGATATATACATACCTCCAACTCAAAATATTCCTATGCAAGCACATTGTAAGTTGTAGTTCAATTTTGCAAATATATTTTTCCTTTTAATACAAGTTTTAACTTTGGATTTCTTCAGATATCTTTCCCTCAACAAGTTCTGAGTGTGGTAGCTTGTGGAGAGCTTCAGTGGTACTTTCCAATCCATTCACAGAGAATTTGCAGAGCTCATGTATGGTGACTAGAATGTAGATTTTTTTAATAAGGGTAAACTTTTTGTATACTATGCACAGTACATTGCTCCCCCAAAAACAGGTGTGTATGGGCAAATTGAGGATTTAGCAGTGCCAAGCCTTTCTTCTCTTAATTGGGACATTCCAGATGAAGTGACGATGCAGAGCTTCAAACACAAAAAAAGTTCCAAGATATTCAAAAGACCATGACTCTGGGAAGGATCTCGAGGGGAGGATACGGTTATCATGGTTCATGCCTCTACATGCCTTTGTAGCTCATCATGGCTAAGTAGAAACTTCCCAGCAGATTATTTGGACAACATTATAGGAATGTTTTGGAAATCTGGAGGGTATGACCATAAGGGTGACTACATAAGGTGCAATGCATGCCCTCAATCCTTGGCTTTGTCTTACAATATCTCTCGACAATCTCTTACTATGGGTTACGATTATAGGAGATACAAACTTAAGTTGGGTATCTGGGAACCTTTGGATTCTGATATAGATTGCATATCATTTAGGTTTGAGTTGCAGGTTATTCCACATGTTGAAAGAAAGGAGGTTAATGTTACCTCTTAAAGATGTTAGGGAAACCTTTGAGTTTCTTGACAACACCACCCCTAGTTATAAATTCAAGGCCAATGGTACTACAATTGGAAGAAGAGCTAAATGCTCTATATATTGTATGAGTTGACTTGGGTTTACCCATCTTTCCCTAAACTAGTACTACTTGTTGGCCATGCTCCTTTCTAAAAGTGATACTCCCTGGTTATAGTGATCATTAGCATTGTTTACGAGCGACTAACTAGTCCACCCCAAGGATCCCTTCATAAATGCTTACTGGTAGGACTCCCATGAGTTTGTTCACTCTACCCAATTCAAAATCAAGATTTCCTATAAGGTGGTGAGATACTACTTCCTTCCCATTAACTAGCTCTCAACCATTTGCCTAGTTGGTTTTTGATCCAGGTTTAATTTTTGTAAACACCTTGGAAAAAGAAATGAATGGTGGGTACTATGGCAATCAATAAAAAGCTAGAATGGCTAACCATGATGAGAAGCTGGGGTTTGAATAACACCAAATTGATGGTTAGGACCTTGATGCTCTACTGCCACATGCATGATCTTCTTCGACCATTTCCAAAGCTAGTTTGTCATTTATAGCACAAGCACCGGCAACTTCTCCATGACCTTTGCCACGTCCAGCACCTCTTGCAACTTGGGCGATGGGGTTCCATGGCCCTGATTTGCTCGACCAATTTGAGGAAAGGATGTTGCAAGCCTTGGGCAATTGGCATTAAAGTGTTTGGGCTCATTGCAATGGAAACACACAAGGGCCTCTCTAGTAAAAGGAGTATATATGCGGGGAACAAAGAGGTAGTTGGTCGACCTCGGTTGTAGTTGAGAGCATTTGGTTGGGGCTTCTTGTAAGACTAGTCCTTAGGGTTGGATTTAGGGTGAGATCTCTTTTGAGACCTAGCTTTTCCAAAGTTCATCTTCTTCAAAACAGGTTTGGCTCATATGATAGCATCTTACAATGTACTCGGCCTCATTTCTTTGATGCAAGAATCCAAAGGTTTATTCAAGCCTTGGCAAAAGTGGGCCACCTATTGGGAGGTAGTCATGGGTGGGGCGGCATGATTCCAGAGAGTAATGAACTTAGAGTAGTACTCCTCCAAAGTCAAGCTGAGCTACTTGAGGCTAAAGAACTAAATCATCTTGATAGACTAATGAGATGGGGGAAGATATCGCTCCTTCATAGCTTGTATGATGTCATCCCAAGTTTGGGGGTGTTCGGTGACTTGCTTATCGGGGCCCCATTGCTACCACCAGAGCTTAGCATCCCTAGTGAGATGAAACCGTGCAAGCCTAGATTGGTTCGTACCTGAGAAGTAATCATCCATTTAAAGGCAGGAGGTTGCATCTATTTGAGTAGGAGCTTCTTCTCCTGGGTGTCTTGGGGGGAGAAGATTGACTGTCCTAGCCATTAGGAATTTTTTGGACCCAAAGAGGGCCTCTTGGATTAACTTTTGATTAGGAATGGACCAATAGGAAGAGGGCTCAGTGCACATTTTTGACTTCTTTGACCCTAGGGGGGCCAGGCTTTGGTTTGCTAATGTGGCCTAATTACTACTCTTGTCCCCCTACCTCTTGGGCCCAAACTTAGAGGTCCCCCCACCTAGAACCGTGCAGATAAAAAACCCTAAAAATTTAAAAAATTTTAACTTTTTCCCAAAAGTGTGTTTTCCCTCTCAAACTTCCCCCCAACACACTCTAGGTTTGGAAAGGTCATTTTGAACCTCTTTCTTCCTCTTCTAAGCTCTCCATTGCTACAAAAACTCCATACCTCTCAAGCTCTCCCTCCTTGTCAAGCTCCCTCAGTCTCAAGTTCCCTCTCCCTCTTTCTTCCTTTTCTAAGCTCTCCATTGTTGCAGAAACTCCATCCCTCTCAAGCTCTCTCTCCTTCTCAAGCTCCCTCCCTTTTTAATCTCCCTCTCTCTCCTCCCTCCCTCTCTATTGCTGTAGAAACTCTATCCCTCTTTAGTCTACTCTAGGTTCAAGAAGCCTATTCTCAAACTCTAACCCTCTTTTAAGCTTTCCATTGCTGCACTGAAAACCCTGAACTTTCTCTCCTCTCCACTCCTCTGTTGTAAAACAAGCTTTTCTTTTCCCTTCTTTTCTTTTCTTACCACCATTGCCTCTTCCAGTAATGTGAGAAGACCTAGGAAGAAGGTGGAAGATCTTGTGCTGCATAACACAAGAGATGAGAATGGATTTTGGGCTCCAACAAGATTCAGGGTTGGGGCTTGGGTCTACATGCATCCAAGCTCTAAGGGACCACATCGAGTGCGTCAACTGGGGAATATGCTACATCATTGGAAGGGACGGCTATAAGGCTTCAAGCATACTAAGAAGGAAGGACTGGTTGCCATAGTGCAACATGTGTATACCCTTGGAGACCTGTACATTCAAGGCCAACAACCAAGGTTTCCTTCAAATTGTCAGTGTAACATAAACACAGCTTTAACAACATGCTAATATTGGATTTTTTCTTTCAAATTTTCTTATGATTGTCCATTTTCTTATGTTTCTCTGCAGATATTTTCCCCTCTAATTATGTTGAGGAACAACCACTCCAAAGCCTCACTGGAGTTTTCTATGCTATGCATGCATCCATTGGAGAGGCAATGTTTGTATCTCAAAGCCCAAGTGATCTTGTACAGAATAATATCTTTTTCTTTTCTCTCATATTTTGTAGATAAAAAACCAGGTTTATTTGGCAAGCTAGAAGAGATCCCCAACCCCCCTCTTAAACAATCCCGAATGGCCCAAACGTGATGCTTGGACCATCTTATGCTTAAAGTTTAAGATGGTAAGTGATATGAAGACATCACTCAAGTTTTCAAAGGCATCTAGGTCAGTAGGGCTAAATTGGTTTTGTCCTTTACATGTTTTTGTGCACATGTTTAATTCCATTCGAATGCACCAAACAAAAACAATGTATATTTGTAAGGAGGTACGGTCTCACCTCATTCCAGGATTACTAGGAGAGGGTTGGGAGGTTAATCAGGGGTCACATCAAGGTGATGTGTACAAGTGCAATGTAGTAGATTCTACAGTGTCTTTCAGGTTCTTGAAGGCACGCTCTATTTTGTACATGCGTCTGCACTACCAAAGATGGATGCAAAAGCAGGGGACATCACACTTCAAGCCTCAGAAGAAGAAATTATGCCTATTGAGGTAGCTGTGATGATGCAAAATGGATGGATTGAGCGAGTGGCAGCAAGCAAGCATTGGAGACTAGCAGACCTGCATCAACACTTTAGCATCATGGGCTTTGACAATGTGGAAGAGTCAAGTTTCAAGTTGATGAGAAGAAAGGTATATCTGATTCCACTACATGTCTAGAATTAACCCTTACACTTTCTGGTTATTGTGCCACTTTCTATATTTTTACAGATTGGGAAGCGTAAGGAGGGGACAACCATGGTCTCAGAATCATGGCAAATGGGGGACCTTGAATTTTCAGTAGAGCAGCAAGGTGCATAGCCCTACCAACACATAGTAGGCATGTGAAAGAGCTTGAAGATGAACTGAATATATGGGAAAATAGCCTCTGTTTTGATGCATGTGAGGGGCAAGAGTTTCAGGATTGAGGTGAAGGCAATGACAATCTTCCAAGTCAACAAGGAGATGGAGATCAACATGAAGTAAATGTCACAAGAGGGGCAAAAAATTAAGACATTATAACAATTTTAGATTAGATGACATGCTTGTAAATTTGTAGCAGGCTCTTTTTTAACCAATCTTTATTTAATTGAAATCTTAATATTTTTACAAAACTATAATTTTTTTGTCTAGTAGTCTAGTGTGAAAAGGCCAAACTTAAATTTTAACTATAATTAGCCAAAGGTGCCTTCTTTCTCATTTTCACACGATAGAAACCAAGCACAAGCTCACACTATCTCTTTGCATTCACATGGCTACCCACTTTGACAACTTTTGTGAGTTACTCTCCACCACCCCATGTGTGGGCAAGAGCGATCTCTTTGTCACGTTCTCTCATGAAGTCGACTTTGAAAAGTCGCTCGCCCTTGCGTCCCAAATTATGAGATGCAAATTACATACATGGAACAATACTTGCCTCCCCACTCCATCTCCTTTCCCCATTGCCCCAATGATCGATGGGTGCCTGTTGAGCTGCTTAAGTACATTCAACAATATGCCCGCCCCTACACCCAATGATCGATGGGTGCCTGCTGTTGAGCTGCTTAAGTACATTCAACAATATGCCCGCCCCTACACCCAACGCCTTGAACACACCAAATGTATAGTTCTGATTAAAAAATCCCTTGCCTTTGATGTTTTTGGTTCTCGATTTAGGGGTAAGCTTCTTGCTTGTATAGGTATAGCCAAAAGCATAGGCATAGAGGATCCTCAAGAAATAGCCCAATCACTCCTTGAGCACACTCTGCCTAATAACAGTTGGAAGCTCAATATTGTAAGAAAGCTTTTGTAAATATGATGTATCACTTCTTATTATGAATACAATACAATTTTTGCAAACTTATTTTCATCAAGTATATCATTGTTTTTATAGTTTGTACCATCAATGTTTTTGTGAATGCATCAGAAATGACCCTGGGAGCCTAGGGGAGCAGTGCCAGAACAGTGCGAATTTTGAGCCTGCAATACTTTTGTAGAGCCCAAATTTGCACTGTTTTGGCACAGCTTCCCCAGCCCTTCAAAAGCAATTATGATGCATTGGATGACAAATAATGTATTTTTACACATGATCAAAGGTATTTTTATCTTGTAAATTACTGTTTCTCATAATCAATGTACTCAACTTGATTATAAATGCATCAGAAATGATTCTGAGTGGCTAGGGGAGCAGTGCGAGAACAGTGCAAATTCTGAGCCAGCACCGCTGCTATAGAGTCCGAATTTGCACTATTTTGGCATAGCTTCCCTAGCCCTCCAGGAGCAATTCTGATGGATAACAAATAATGTATTTTTACACATGATTAAAGGTATTTTTATTTGGTAAATTACTATTTTTATAATTAATATACTCAACTTCATTATAAATGCATCAGAAATGATCTTGAGTGGTTTGGGGGAGCAGTGCCAGAATAGTGCGAATTTTGACCCTGCACCACCGCTGCGCAGAGCCTAAATTCGCACTATTTTGGCATAGCTCCCCCTGTCCTCCATGAGAAATTCTGATGCATTGGATGACAAACAAGTAATTTTACACATGATTAAAGCTGTTTTTATCTTATCTCGGGGGGGTCACTCGTATAAATATGTAAGTATCACGTGGGTTCAACAGAAGGACATTTTAAATATTTAAAACTTACAGAAATATATTTATAGAGGGGATTTATTTATTGTATTTTTTAAAAAAATACAGATTTGAATAGGAAAGGATACATTATATTCATTAAAAAATTCACAGATAAGGGACTTTTTAAATAGGCCTTGAACGCACGTGATATAGAGGATTTACATATAGTGACCCCCCCCCCCCCCCCCCCCCCCCGAGTATCTTATAAACTATTGTTTCTCACAATTAGTGTACTCAACTTCATTAATAATGCATCAGAAATGATCCTGAGTGGCTGGGGGAGCAGTGCCAGAACAGTGCAAATTTTGAGCCTGCACTGCCGCTGCAGAGCCTAAATTTGCACTGTTTTGGCATAGCTTCCCCAGTCCTCCAGGAGCAATTTTGATGCATTGGATGACAAACAATGTAATTTTACACATGATTAAAGCTATTTTTATCTTATAAACTATTGTTTCTCACAATTAGTGTACTCAACTTCATTATAAATGCATCAAAAATGATCCTGAGTTGGCTAGGAGTGCAGTGCCAGAACAGTGCGAATTTTGAGCCTGCATCGCCGCTGTGCAGAGCTTAAATTCGCACTATTTTGGCATAGCTTCCCTAGTCCTCCAGGAGCAATTTTGATGCATTGGATGATAAACACTATATTTTTACACATGATTAAAGGTGTTTTTATCTTATAAACGACTATTTCTCACAATTAGTGTGCTCAACTTCATTATAAATGCATCAGAAATGATCTTGAGTGGCTAGGGCAGAAGTGCCAGAATAGTGCAAATTTTGAACCTACATCGCCGTTGCAAAGGCCAAATTCGCACTGTTCTGGCACAGCTTTCTCAGTGCTCTCCAGGAGCATTTCTGATGCCTTGGGTGACAAACTGGCACATGATAGACACTCCATGTTAAACAAACATGATGACACCGAGACATTGTAAGAGAAACTTAAAATTTTAATTATCAGAAGGTTACAAATGAAAGCCAGATAGGCTTGTTACAAAGGGGGGTTTGAAACAAAAGAGTTGCTTCAAAAAAAAGGTTAACATCTAAGATCTCTAGATCGTGTCTCGCTCGCCTCGAATGCGCCGAGCTAGTTGCATGTCCTTGGCAGATATGATAATCCTCTTTGCATGTATTGCAAGGAGGTTGGTGTCTTCAAAAAGCCCAACAAGGTAAGCCTCGGAGGCTTCTTGCAATGCTTCAAGGGCAATCCCCTGCACACGGAACTCTGTTCTATATCATTGGAGAATCTCCTTCACTGTGTGAGCAAAAGGGGCTCTTCTTATCAGCAACTCAGTGTTCCTGTGATAAAACTTGATTTCTTGTAGAGCCCTATGCCCTTGGTGCATCGTTCTCCTTAGAGCTCTCTGTGTTGTGTTAGTGCATTGGCGAGGTTGGGACTTCCTTGGCTTGAAGAGCTTGACCTTTATTCGCATGCGTGCACTTGCAGGAACCTCCTCTTGGTCTCTCTCATAGTCTGAATCCTCCTCCTCCTGTTTTGCTGTGGTATTTGTGTATCAAGATCCTCCCGAGTAGGTAGGGGATCCTGTCCTGGTAGTAGGACCTTGCCACCTATGGTGCTGCACAATGTAGAAATGTTTTCACCAACCCAGTCGAACTGCTCATCATCGGCCTCTCTGTCTTGATCTCTGGGGTGGCTACATTGTGGAGTCTTCTTCACATGCTTGCTCCCACTAGAAGGGCCTGCATGTGTGTGCGTTGGTGTTGCTATGAGAGGAGGGTTGGACTCTGGTGATCCCATTGGGCGTGTCCTAGAATCCAAGGGGTCACTCTCGTCTGTGGTGTCACCAGTATGTAGTCATTGTTGCGTGCCTTGCATTGTGTTTTGTGAAGGCATGGTAGCACGTGCGGTGTTCTTGGTGCGTGCCATATCCATGTACGACTATGCTAATGTGGTGATGTGCTGGTGTCCTTACGTGGGTGTCTACGTAAATCTTGAGCTCAAACTCTCTAAAAAAGTGAAATGAAAATGAAGTGAGAGAAGAAACTATTAATAGTTTTTTTTAAGGGCAAAAAAAAACCTAACTAAACTTATTTTCTTAGCCTTATTACATCTAGATTTATGCTGGTGCGTGCACAACCCAACGCCTCCCTTGTCTCCTCATTCGTGCACACCAAGCACCATGCCTATGGGGAGCACTGGTCTGCAACCATTCAAGCTGAGCATGACTTTTTGCAGCCTTGCATGCCTCTTGTGCAAGCTTAGATTGTTGGGCCCGCTCCCTAACCAATACCCTTCCAAAGGTTGTGCGATAAAACAAATTGAACATCTCTTGTAGATAGTTTCTACATGTTCCTCCTGCAGAAGCTCCACCTCCATGTCTTGTATTTTTGAAATAAACCCCTCTTGCTTTATAATGTGATTTCTCCATCCCTTGGGTACTCCACATGTCGAGCGATCCATACTTGAAATACACACCATACGCATAAACTATATGCTGTACACATGACAATAGAATTTAATTAGAAAGAGTCAAAGTTAAAACACCAGTTTATTTTTCTACTATACAACTTACCATATAGTGTGTTACTTTACTCTCTCCCCAAGCACCTAGCACACTTTTGGTGAATTCTATGATATGTTGTTGGAATGATGCTCGTTCTTGGGCAATTGTGCTACTTTGATTCATAATGCGAACCACGTTATTGAAATTTATCCAAAGCTATTTGCGCATATTTACGAGAGCTGGCATTGGACAATCTACATTTGTGGCGACTGCACACAGGTCTCTCTAGAGTCCCCAAGTCTTCTTTGAATTTCTCTATGTTTGCTGGCTTCTCCAAAAATCTCCTTGCCTTTGATCCACTCATGGAGACCTTTTGAGCAACCTCGTATGACATACCAGAGGCCTACTTATTCACTAATGATGTTTTAAGTCCTTCTTGACATTGTAAAAGGCTAAATTGTGATGCTTGCAATTGAGATTGGAGAATATGATTTATTAAGGTCAGAAGTTTACTATAATTTAACTAAGAATTTATGTAGATGCTTATTCTGGTGTCCATTTTGAGAGCTGTAAAGTCCTATACCAAGGTAAAATCATGCGCACATTTCAAATTTGGAGTCCCATAAGATCACATCCCTAAAAAAAACTATCTCCTTAAAAACGTCAATAGAAAATGCTGGTAATGGTGGGTAGATCTCTTGTAATGTATGAATCTGGTAAGTCTATGATAAAAATAAACACCAATGAACTATCTAGATAGGCCTCATTAGTACATGTAAGCCTATCCTTGAGATCTTTGATCCTTGTGAGAAACTCACCCATTAAATCTCCTTCATTCATATGCTTGGACTCTAACTGCTTATACAAGTAGGTCATTTGTGCCTCCCGTCAAGATTATCCATAGCGGAAAGCATCCCAAGAATACCATTTCATCCTACAAAATATGAATCTCTACAAAATATGCAATTATTACAACTATCTATAGGTACTATCAATGCCCACCTTTGAGATGGATGCAACCGAGATTGGGATGGCTGATGATGAAGGAAACCTGCAAAGTGTATGAAAAATGAAAAAGTGTAGAGTGTACAAATGCTAAAAAAGGAATGGAAAAGTGTATGAAAAATGGAAAAGTATAGAGTGTATAAATGTTACAAAAGGAATACAAAAGTGTATGAAAAATGGAAAAGTATAGAGTGTAGAAATGTTACAAAAGGAATAAAAAAATCAATGATATGATGATGCTCTCTGATGATCAGCTTGAAGATGCGATGTTGATGATGACCCTCTCTACACACCAAATGTTGTTGTAGTGCATAAAACCTGAAATCAAATCAAGATAGTTCAAATCAACACTCCCCCGAGATGTTTGCAAAAATGTTACAGTATGCGAACAAGTCTTGAAATGCCCCAAAATGCACTAATATTCTATCAACAAAACAATGTAGGGTATACCTTCTCCACCTCAGAGGATAGGTTAATTTGAGATAATCAGAAGAGCAAGTCGAGGAAGAGATGACAAGGGGATGAGGGCTAAGGGAACCTACTTTGCTACCAACTGTTGGAGTGGAGACAAAGGTAACAATGCACACACCAATGCAACAAGCAAGTAGATATTGAGAGAAGCATAACACTCAAAGTAGATTGACAAGAATAAGTGAAGTGACATGATAAGGCTTACACACACTCATAAGAGTGTGTAGAGAAAAAAAATCACTTAAAGAGGGAAAACATTCCTTGGCCCTTGTTAGCCTACATCCAGAGAGTTAATACCATATAAATGACTATCTTTCTCAATCCCACTCTATGACTGTTAACTTTGCCCAAATTTTTGAAGATCCCATGTATGCAAAACATCCCTTTAAAAAAGGACACAAGGATACTAGGCAATATCTCTTATAGCTCTTTACTTCCAATTGAAGTGTTTGATCTTGCATAACTCAAAGAGATCATCCATACATGTGCAATGTTTTCTAATTGGAATCATATGCACAATCCTCAATGTAAGGCCCCCAACTTGTTCAAATATACTTGGACCCTAACAAACATAAAAAGGGCATCTCATTTTTTGGGAGGTCACAAGGTATTACAAGAAAAGTAAAAGGAGGTGAAGAAGAAACTCCACTTGTGATCAAGCATTGATCAAGAAGGTTGCAGGACTTACAATTCAATATGCCCCTCTTCTTGCTTAATTATTTTGGGTGTAAATTGATGAAGTGAAGGGCCTAGAAGATGATCAATCATCGTATATTACCAAGATGGGATGGTCATATATTACTAAGAAGTATTGGGTGTGCATATAGTTGGTGCTTCAACTCTTGAACAAGACCGATTTGTATATGATTCATTCCAACTTTTACTGATGGCTATCCAAGGATATTATAATTTCTAGGTATGCTCAATGACCTAATAGCCTTCCATGCCAAATCTAGAGTTCATGGAAAGATAAGAAATTTGTATATGATTCATTCCAACTTTTATCTATGGATGTCCAAGGATAATATAATTTCTAGCTATGCTCATGGATTGCTATGGAGAGAGAGAGAGAGAGAGAGAGAGAGAGAGAGAGAGAGAGAGTGGGCTGGACGTTGAGAAAGTACGCATACATAGGTTTTTGTTGCTTTTAATTTTCATGTTCAAGCCACGATTAAAATGCATGGCACATGGAGCTATTGTGATGTAAGTTCTTGACTAGATATCGTATGGGACTTTGATGACACTAGAGCTTCCTTAAAGCAAGCTTATGTTTTTCATTCCTCTTTTACATTTTTAAGGAAAGAGAGAGAGGAGGGTTGAGTATTTAGCATAGAAATGCTTATGTATACCTATTTTAAAAAGAAAAATCCTATAAAGAAGATGTTTGATTGATGCTAGTTTTATAAAGGGTTGAGAATCTAAATAAACACGTTACATATACCATAAAAAGAGAACTTTAATGTTTGATGGAAAGGACCTTGCTCATGAGGATGAGAAGATAATATTTTGATAAAGTTTGATTGTTTGTATTGGTCTTGATTAAGAGATCATATACATAACATAATTTACACATATAAGGAAGGGTATATTAGCGATACAACCTTAATATAGTTTGCTAATTGAATTGAGATGATTAAAAGTATAAATTCTATTTTCTTTGGTAGTTCTCTAATTATAATCATTGGGTAGTGACATTAAGAAAATAGTAGCTTCTTTTTTCTTCATGAGAAGAACAAATTGAAGAGATGGGTGATACTACCCCATGTAGGAAAGAAAGGACACGGATGAGGTTACCATAGTGATCAAAGTAAAGTTTCTTGACCTCCAACATTTTGAGTAGTCATAGTTCTTTTTTGGAGGTGTGCTTGTAACCAAGAAAAGATGGTGGTAGAGAGAAAATCATCCTGTAGAGGGATAAGGTGCCCCTATTGAGATATTTTTAGCTCAAGAAGCATCTTATGCCACTTTTTAGAATAACCAAGTCAAGAAACAACTTCAAGCAATAACTATCAATCAAAAGTGGGCAAACACGTGGCCACCCAATAAGATGTAATTACACTTAAATAAACATGGTAATCTCTCAATTAAAGCTCACTTAGGTTCCGTAGTTGTTAGTTCATGTTATAGTTCAATTGGGTTACCACCACTAGTTAACATTACAAGAAAAGACCATGAAAAATAGGTTCTTGACTATACTTAAGATATCTCTATGTCATTCACAATTGCCTATTTCTAGGTGTTATGGGAAAAAACAAACAGTCTTGAAGTAAACACATGGATCCTCTTTGCCGAGTAAATGTATTGAATCTAGAAAATTAGCATAGTCAATGTTTGATTGCTCGAGTTAAGCTTTGCAGTTAAGTAGTATTTTAACATGTACGATGATATGGCACAGGTCAAGACTTTGGAGGTACATTTTCGTTTTCACCCACCATCTGGGCTGAAATTTGAGGGCTTCCCTAACGTTCAATTTGAAAGAAAGGTTAATTTTGAAAGGTCAAGCTAGTTTTTGGCCCACCTTCAATTTGAAAGGAAGGTTAATTCAAATTTCAGCCCTAGCTTTGATGTTCTATGCGGGCTTCAAATTTCAGTATTCCCCCAATGCAAGGTAATTCTTTCCTTAATTATAAGGGCCCACTAAAGGATTTTTCAAAATCGAGCTTTTTTTTGACTCGGGGGGTTCACTATATGTAAACTCTCTATATCACGTGCGCTCAAGGCCTATTTTAAAAACCCCTTATCTATAAATTTTTCATGAATAAAACACACCCTTTTTCAATTCAATCTGTAAATACCGTCTTTAAATGGTACCCTTATGTATGTAAAAAATGTGTAAAAAATAGACTTTAAAAATCCCTTCTGTTGAACCCACATGCTATGCTTACATATTTATGAGTGACCCTCCCAAAGGCTTCAAATTTGAGGTTTACACCAGTGCTCGAAAAAATGTTTTTTTCAACCCTTAAAATTAAAAGCAATGCTTAGGCCTAGACTTGGAAATCACTCTAAATGATGGAAATGTCAGGATTTATAACTAAAACACATGAATTTCATCCCTTAAAATTAAAGGCAACGTCCAATTTCAAGTGGGTTTGCTGAATTTCAACTAGGAAAATTACACTACAAGAGCATTGGCTTGCACCTGGAGGAAACTCTCACACGAACTGGATTCTGTGCAGGATTGAGGAATATGTTCGGGATTTGACTGAAGACTTGCCTGGGCAAAGTCGAATGTCAACTGGGTTTTCTGGATTTCAACCAGGAAAATTACACTACATGAGCACTGGTCCACCAGGCGCGGCCCTGCACTGTGCAGCGACCAGCTATGCGCCAAGATGGCCGGACATTGTTCCGCCAGCGACCTGTGCGCCAAGAACTTTCGGCAGTAACGGCCGGCAGCTAGCTGCAGGTGGGGAACATGAGTTATAGAGGAAGACGCTGTACAGGAGGAGAGGAAGACGACGACGCTAGCAAAAACGACCGTCTACTAAACTTTTACTAAACCCATGATTTTGAAAGTTGCCTGAAATCTGCCTTGTTTGGTCTTGGCCTTCTACCTCCCCCTCTCTTTGAAGACTCCTTACCAACACATTTGTTGCCCAAAAAAAAAAATGTTATCAAAATGCAAAAAGAGAGTGTTCTCATGGTATGTTAATTTTAATGATTTTAAGAAAAAATACAGCACAATTCCATCAAAATGTTAAAAAAAAGCATCTAATTCCATCAAAATGCAAAAATAGAGTCTCTATTGTAGCCCGTGCCGATGCGGTCTACTTTGGCAGACTTACACACAACAACATACCCCCATCAATGACTAAGTAAAGTAGGCCAAATCACCATAATTCCATTAAAATGCAGAAAAGAGAGGGTTTTATTCAATCAAAAAAGAAAAACAAAGTCCCTTTGATAGCCTGTGGTGCTAGCACGGTCCATTTTGGCCATATTAAATTTCACCAAAACATACAGCATAATTCCATCAAAAAGACAAAAAAAGAGAGAGTTTAAAGGACATTTTCACTCTCTCTCAGCTGCACCTCGGGCGGGCACGTATAACAAATAAGTTATAATAGATGAAGCTAGTAAGATTAGAGAGTGCCTTACCTCAAGCAATGAAATTATTGGTGGGTCTATTGCATTGTCTCCCACACACCACAAGATTAATCTAATTTAGTTTTTCTTGTCATTGAGTTTTATAAAAAGTAAGAAGATTATGTGCGTGTTATCTTAAAATTCATGCATCTCAATGATCCATGATAAAAGTAGAAGAAAAACATGATTACTAGAATGACCGACTTTATTTAAAGATACAAAGATGTCCCAGATCTACTTGTAATGGAACAGTTAGGCCCTTCAAGCTTATTCAAACATTTTTTAGGGTAGCCCAAATAATCTCAAGAAGGCCCCGAGCTTGAAACATGCAGTGCCATTATAAGTTGAGGTACCTTGTGAGTTATATGCTAACAACCTTAAACATCATGTTTGAGAACCACTTTTGGATGCCTTATTACTACTTCAAAAAAAAGATGCCTACACTTATTTTATTAGATAGAATAACATCCAATTCTACTGTGGAATCTTCTTCAACAAACCTTGATAATCTTGACAATGAGACTTCGATAGGGAAGTAGGGGATGTTAACAACTCTTGTTGACATATCTACCTTGTAGATCTCATTTTCATTCTCTCTCATCTACACCTTGGCGGGGTGCCAATCTGTATCGTAATAAGTGTAATCGATGGCCACAATTGCAGGTGGCTCATGTAGAGCTTCCCTCCACTAGTCCACCACCAGATCTGGAATCTAAGTGAAGATCCATGACATGGAGCAACTTGACTATCTATCCAAGAGGTTCATTACATCACATATGAGAAGCTAAGTAAATATTATGGAAATTTGTAGATATCTAATTTAACTGAACATCTTGTTACTCTCTAAATTAAAGAGTGTGGTATGTCACATGTTGTTGTGTTTCTAAAAGCGATCATCCTTGTGATGTATTTCAAACGTTGGTTTTGTAGTTGGTACCAAAAGTATTGAATGAAAATGTTTTTATTTCAAGTAACTTGTGTAGTTGGGTCCATATTCTTATACCACTTGAGATGTAAGCCCTAGCGCGTGAAAGATCAACACAACAAGACAAAGCACCTACAGACCCGCACACAGACGCGTTTACTCAACTAAAAAAAAATCTTACGGGCGCGTCTATTTCCACGTCTATTAGCACGTCTACAAACCCGCGTCTAAAGGCACATTTAAAAGGTAGCAAATAGATGCACCTATAAACGGGCCTATATATGCGCATATAGACGCTCAAATAGACGGTCGGGGAGAAATTTAAAAAATAGACAAACGCGCAAATAGACGCATGTATAGACGCATTTATACATGCAAACCAGACGCAGAGTAGACGCGTATATAGACGCGTTTATAGACACGCTGCAGAATATTTTTTAAGTTTTGTGTGCTTTAACAGAATGCTGTGTATGTTGTGTATGCTATGTAGTTATAGGAATCCCATTTCCACATTGTGTAATTCAATTCTTATAGCCAATCGCATTTTAATTGGCGCTCTTGCAAGCACGTCTATAGCCGACATTAATTACAATTCCAAAGAAAACATTACAACTCTGAAACGTTTAGTTATTAATTGATAGCTCAAAAAGTGCTTGTATGTACATATAGCACGAAGCTAAGCCATGTCCTGTCGCCACCCTCATCTTCTTGTGCAGGGTCCTGTAAACAAGGGACAACATATATCAATGTATGAAAAATCAAATGTTTATTTATAATATTGACATTATTTAATTACTTTCAAATACCTCGAGGGACTCTCCAATAGCCTATGCATAAAACCTATCATAAGCTTGCAATCTCTATGCATAGCCTTCTTGCAAGCTTTATGCATAAGCTCTATTCATAGAGCTTGCGAGCTTGTGAAATCTCTATGCATAAGCTCTATGCATAGGCTTTATGCATAGAGTTTGCAAGCTTATAAAATCTCTATGCATAGGTTTCTTGAAAGCTTGCATGGACATTGTACATAGAGCATATGCATTAAGCTTTTACAAGAAGGCTATGCATAGAGCTGATTATGAAAGCTCTATACATAGGGCTTGTAAGCTTATGCAAGCTCTATACATAGAGTTTATGCATAGAGCTATATGAATCTAGCTGAATGCATGAATTAAGATCTATGCATAAAGCCTAATACATAATGTTTTATGTATAAATCTTATGGATGAGCTTTATGCATAAGGCTTCACATGCGTTATGTTTTTATGCATAAAGCTTTTTTTGATGTAGAGTGCCTTGCATGGATGGAGAGCATAAGCTTTTTGAATGTTTATACTCTCTTATACATATAACATATATTTCTTATGCTCTATTTTTCTATGCATAAGGTATTCTCTTTATTCATAGAGTTTATATATGTTATCAAGGTAAGATCTCTTATCCATGTAAGACAAGATCATGTTTATTACACCATTGGGTGATGGGATTAAGGGTTAGCATAGTGCATAAGGCTTATAGCATAGAGCTTATGCATAAGACTTATGCATATGGCTTATGCATAGAGCTTATGCATAAGACTTATGCATAGAGCTTATGCATAAGACTTATGCATATGGCTTATGCATAGAGCGTATGCATAAGTCTTGCATAGAGCTTATGCATAAGACTTATGCATAGAGCTTATGCATAAGACTTATGCATATGGCTTATGCATAGAGCCATAGACCTTATTATGCAAGCTTATACTTAAGGCTTGCAAGCCTTACTATGCATACGATTGCATAAACCTTATTCATAAAGCTTGCATAAGACTTACGTATAGAGCATTACACATAAGCTTATGTATAGATCATTATGCATAGGCTTTATGCATAAGGCTCTATGCGTTCAGCTTTAGGTGTAGGCTTCTATGCATAGAGCTCAATGTGTAGGCTCTATTTACAGAATCTATGCATATAGATTTTTGCATAAGGCCTTTATAAATAGCTATTTATGAATAGAGATAGCTTCTCTCTCTATCCTTGTTCTAATTACCTTCTTAATTTTGTATGGAGAGAAGATAAGCTAATGTATAAGTTATTTTTAAAATCTCCCTCAACTACAGTCTTGATTTCTCATTTAATCCTACAAACACCGCAGGGCATGAGTCCCCAGCAATTATATGGTTTTCTTTCGTCCATGACTCTAGAGCAGAGAGCCATGGCTCAGAGTTATTGGGGTTCTGGAGCAGGGACATCTGCCTCACCATCTGGCTTCCTGACGCCAGTTCCCACACCCGTGGGTATGACAGCAGCTCCCACACCTCATACCACACAGCCTTCCACTCCTCTTACAGCTCGATCTACCACCTCTTCACATAGACGTCGCTCACGTAGTAGGTCTTCAGGGGGAGGTTATTGTGGTGGTAGTGCCACAGATGCTGTGACACCACCACCACGTGAGCGTCGTCCTTCGCTCTCATCTGTTGATAGCACACCCATAGGGTCACCTTCCACTCCCCCCTGGGGTGCACATGACCATGACAACAGCAAGATATACACAATTAGGGATGGGGCACCAATAATGAATAGTGCAGGGAAGGCAATGAAGACACGCATTCGACAATTGTGCACTATACAGTTTCACGACTCTGTCATGACTAAATGGGATCAGCAAGATAAGGGGAAGAAAAATTATATAAATACAAAGATAAAGCAAGAGTTTCAGCCATCTCACCCTATGAATGTCGTCTCTAATGAGTGGATACAGTATACAGCTCGCATTTTGATGGGGCATCGTAGGTCAGAGGCGAGGGATGCATTTAGAGAGGGGAAAGAGAAACCTATTTGGCTAGATGACAAGGAGTGGGCAGCCATTGCTCAGGAGCTCACAGAGACACCAGAGAGGTTTCAACAACAAAGAGAGGTGGCAAGGGCAAGACTCCAAACAGTAGGGGCTTCTCATCTTGGGAGTGGTGGTTACGAAACCATGCGCCATGAATTCGTAAGTATTTGTAGCAATTTTATTTATGTAAATGTATGTATGTGGGCTAAATGTTGATTTCTAAAAGTTATAATTGTTAATCGTTTGTGTAGGAGTTGGCCATGAATCGCCCACCAAGTAGTCGAGAGGAGAAGTACGCTCACAAACATGGCCTTGTGGCCTTATTTGATGCTTGAAGAAGAAGGAGAGACCGTCAATTGGGAGGCATTACCATGATGTAAGATGACCTTCAAACTAATGGTATATGATCAAAACATTCTTGAGTATTAATGTTTAATTTAATTTCTTGTTTATCGATCTAGAAAATAAAAAACGAGCACGGTTGTTTTTGTGCTCTATTTTAAACAGAATGGTGCTGTCTGTTTGCTGTTGTTGATCCTGTTCATTGCAGGTAGCCAGGCAACAGCCAGGCAACACTATTCTGTCCAAAAAAAAATTCTGGTACAGCGTCGGTATATTCCCCGGTATATACACCGGTATATTCACCGGTATATGTGCCGGTATATATGCCGGTACTGCCGTCGGTATAGATGTCGATGAACGTCGGTATAGGGGCAGGTATACACCCTGGTATAAGTGCTGGTATAGCGGCCGGTATAGACGCCGGTATAGCCGTCGATATTAGTACCGGTGAAACGTCGGTATAGACACCGGTATAGGCGCCGGTATTGTTCCCCGACGCTTATACCGACGTCGTCGTTCCGACGCATATACCGGCGTTTATACCGATGACGGGGCTTTTTTAGACCCCGTTCAATGACGTCGGTATAAGCGCCAGTATTAGGCTAACATGTAGTAGTAGTGAGTGCTCTTAGATACTGAGGGTATGGCACACGAGATCCGTGGTGTGCACGAAAGAGGGCCCTTTCTTCTTGTCTTCTTGCCTTCACATCCTCGTATCTTGTCACCCATCTTTTCATCACATCACTATTAAGCATGCAATAGAGGTTGATATTATTAAGCAACTCCGTGTCTATTACTTTGTTGCATCCTTTCCCTTGAGGCACAATAGAGGTCATCCTTAGGTCTTCATCATCTCTCCATAGTCGTGGGAGAGAGCTATCCACATCAACAAGAAACTCAGAAATATATACAAGTGACTCTTGTATCAACCAACCCTCGGCCATGCTATCTTCGGTTCTTGCATTTTGTCTCACGAAACCCTTCAAGGTCTTCATGAAGCGCTCGAGGAAGAACAACCATCGTGCATGTATAGTACCGCATATAGCAATCTCATCCACCAAATGCACTATGAGATGTAGTTGGCTTGTGAGAATAGAACGTGGAAATGTCTCCTCCACTAAACAAACCACCTCCACTGACATAACTCGAGCATTCTCAAGCATGGTGGGATCTATTTCCTTTGAGCTCACATACCTAGAAATGAAAAAGTACACCATATTAGCAATATGAACACCTTGCATAGAGCATTGATATGCATCACATTTTGTATCATGTAAAGTACCTCACAAGCTCGCCCATCTTGTAAATACAATCTTTCATGTCCTTCGATGCACTACGAGAAATGCTAGTAGGTAGTATGAACTAAACACACGAGGAATGGTTGATTAGTTGCTTCTAATTCACTCACAAATTTGAAAGGAAAAAGATATTATGCACATAAAATACTTACTTGGAGCATCTTGTGCCAATCATGAGATTTCATCCCATATAATTGCTCTACACCTCTTTTCTTGCTCTTTGTAAAGGCCCCCTTCAAACACCTCATGCATCCAGTGGGAGTACGAATTGTAGTAATAGCACGCATCACCGTGACCATCTCTAGCTTTGATAACCTCCACGGTGCACGAGGTAAAAAAACACGCCCATTTGGTCTCTCTTGTGGCCAAGCTTCACGCATCCTCCCTGTGGTATGTAGATCCTCCCTTATGCCTACGGAATCTCATGTCCCATTCAAATGTTCCCAAATGGTAGATGCCACATTCTTGAAAATATGCATGGGATCAAGCAGGTGATTGATCTTGAGGTGGGACCAATATGGTAAACGATAAAAGATGGAGTATCTCAACAAAAGCTGGTGAGCAATCTTTATTTCTTGCCAATATAGCACACAATAGTTACAAACCCTTACCGGCTCATGCCAAGTGGTGGAGGAGTCGTGGAACCGTCCCAAATTCTCATTCAATCTCCCGCTGTGAGTGATTGTGGGAGGACTTCATTCCAAGGGGCAACATATCTAGGATGATCAGGTGATTCTCATAGATGACGTTATTCAATGCGTTTGCCCGTGAGGCAACAAGCGAAGGACCACAAACAGGATATGCATGGTAACCCGATGTAGTGAGACCTGAACAATAGACGAAATTAAGAGTTGAAGGTGGGTTTAGGGTGCCACATCCTTTGCATACTCATAATTAGAAGTGCAATGCTTACCTGAACACTCGCCATAGCCTGGGAAGTCATGCATCGTCCACATCAAGATTGCTTTGCAGTTGAAGTCTCGTGACGAGGGAGGCCTGCTCACATCATGCACCTTGATACCTCTCCAAAGTATCTCTAGCTCGTCAATCAAAGGCTCCAAATAAACATTAGGATTTTTGACTTTATGTTTCCATGGAATTAGAAGGGATAACATAACATGTCCTTTCTTAATCGCCATAGAGGGTGGAAGATTATAATTCACCAATATCACTGGCCATACACTGTAAGAGGTGCTTTTGAGACCAAATGGGTTCACACCGTCCATACCCAATCCAAGTCTCAAGCTCCTAGGTTCTTCCTTGAAGCTTGGCCATGTGTCTTCAATATGCTTCCACGCAAGAGTGCGGGAGTTCTCCACTTGCCATCGGCGGTTGATCGATGGGAGGAATGCCATGACATGAGCTTTGCAATGGATTTGCACTTGAACATATGTTGAATGCGAGGGATTATGGGAAAATGTCGCAAAACCTTACGAGGCACGTCCAAAGTTTTGAGATGTGCTCTATATCTTGCCTCTCCACAAGTAGGACACTCTCTTGCATCCTTATGTAGTCCACGAAACAAAACGCAATCGTTGACGCATGCATGGATGCGCTTGTAATTTAGTCCTCCAACAGAGGTCACATGTTGCCTTGCCATATCTCTTGAGGTCGGTAATTTATTCTCCCTTGGAAGCATTTTACACAATAGCCTGCACGTGAAGACCATAAATGAGGAAAAGCATTCGAGTAATTAACCCACTAGCATAATTCACCATGTTTGCAAAATAGACTTTAAAGCTTACTTGAGTAATGCATTCAAACTTGCATTGCTCCATCCATAGATGGTTTGCAAGTTTAGTAACTCAAGGGAGGCACGTAGAACAGAGAATGTGCATCCCTCAAACAGTGGAGTCGATGCTGCGGTAAAAAGATCGTCCTGCTCCATGCTATCATCCCTCCCTTCGGATTGATGGACATTTAAATCCCGCACCATATCATCAAACACCTCCTCCTCCACGGCTTCATGAGGTAATGGCGGAGAGCTACTATCACCATCACTCCATGCATCCGTAACGATCCCGCCTGAAGATCCCACCTCATATCGCCGAGGCTTTGCCTCCTCATCACGACGACGAGCATAGGGCAATATATGCAGGTGTGGCACTGCATCCTGTATCAAATTAAAACGGGATCATAACTCAGACATATGAACACCCATAGGTATCTCAATCAACCTTAACTCTTTCACACTTACCATGTTTACAGTCGCATTCCATTCTTCATACTTTGAGATGTGATTGAGTGTAATCCTGCGTGCACGATACATGTTTCCTCAACATCGATCACACATACATTTGATTTTTTGCTCCAACCACATTTTGCGATGGTGGATACGGAGGGATTCATCCTCATTGGAGTTACTTGTTGAAGATGAAGACATCCTACAAATAAACAACCCAAAAAAATTACTCTTGTATCAAATATTTAATCTAAAAACTTTGTGGCACGTCTATTTGCGTGTCTAAAAGCGCGTCTGTTCTGTGTAGTACACGTCTATACGCGTATTTACATGCGGTTTTAGACGCGATATTACTCGCGACATTAGACGCTTCTGTAGATGCGATTTTCATTTTCAAACCTACTTTTAGCGCGCTTGCTTTTCTTCACATACTTTTAACGGGCTTGCTTTGCTATTAACAGATTCATAGCCTAGCATCCACACTTATCTCAAGCACCCACAATTATCTCCATGCTTACACAATTATCTCCAAGCACACAAGAGAAGAGGGTGAACAAGGAAGAGAAGAAAGAGAAGCAAAGGGTGAACAAGGAAGAGAAGAAAGAGAAACAGCTTTGAAGAAGGACAAGAAGCTTCCATACCTCTATCCAAGGTAAGTCTCTTTAGGGTTGATCTTCTTTTTTGATCTTCTTTGAAAGTTGCTCTCGTTTGATTCGTCCTTTGCTCTCTTTGAAACGACTGTTTTTGTATAACAACTCTGTTTTTGTGTCGGGCACGTCGGGTGCAACGCATGTCCTTTTCGTCTTTTTGAATAGTATGTCTGTCAGAACGCATCTATAGACGCATCTGAGAAAGCGTCTAAAAGCGTGTCTAAAAGCGTGTCTATAGACGCGTCTACTCTGTGTTGGAAATAGGTAGCCGCGTCTAGACGCGCTGTTAAACGCGCAGATAGACGGTGTGTTTTTTTTCTCTTTTTTTGCCCTCCCCTCCTCTCTTTTTCTCTTTTTTTCTCCTCTCTTTTCCTTCTTTTCCTCTCCTTTCTCCTCTCTTTTTCTACTCTCTTTTACTCTCCTTTCTCCTCTCTTTTCCTCTCCTTTCTCCTCCCTTTTATCCCCACTTTTTCTCTCTTTTTCTCCTGTCTTTTCCTCTCCTTTCATGGAATAAGTGATTGCATGAATGAAGAAAGGGATTGCATGAATGATGGAAAGGGATTGCATGATTGAAGAAGGGGATTGCGTTAATGATGGTAAGGGAAAGCATGATTGAAAAAATAGATTGCACTCTATATTTTCCTCTCTTTTCGTCTCTTTTCCTCTATTCTCCTCTCTTTTTCTCTCTTTTATCCCCCTCTTTTTTCCTCTATTCTCCTCTCTTTTTCTCTCTTTTATCCCTCTCTTTTTTCCTCTATTCTCCTCTCTTTTTCTCTCTTTTATCCCCTCTTTTTCTCCTCTCTTTTCCTCTCCTTTCTCCTCTCTTTTATCCCCGTTGTGCATGCCTTTTCTACTCTCTTTCCTTCTCTCTTTTTCTCTTCTTTTTCTCAGTTCAGTTCATCAGTAATCTTCTTTGTTTCTTTTTTCCAGTTCATCATGTGGCCAGGAAGCGCTTCAGGCTCACCTGATCCTTCGAGAATCCATCTTTCGGGACTTATATAACCTTTTGGGGCACCCTCCCAGTCCTGCGAAGTTATACGGCTACATGACGGGTACTCTAAACACCCCCCAGGAGTCGGTACTACAGACTCCAAACCACCCCAACCCCACACCTTTTGAGATTACCCCAATGGAGTCGACACAGCCCAGCCGGCTACATAGCCGAGACCCTTCCCCCATGCCGTCCTATGTCCCTTCCCCCATGCCGTCAGGAGGCCCTTCTGCCTCACAGAGCCGTCGGCGTACTCCTGTGCAGTCGAGACTTGGTTCTCCAGCAGCTCCAGGTGGCCAGCGTAGTAGCTCGACACGACACAGTAGCAGGCATAGTAGCAGGGAGAGCGGTGGGGGATGCATGGCACAGTGCTTTGGGGGGAGGGTGGTGGGGGTGAGAATGATTCAGATGATCAAGACGTGCCTCCGGGTGATGGTACGATCTACTATGACATCACTCAGATAGGAGGCATCTTGATGGATGCACGGGGGAAGGACACAATGGCCTTCATGCGCTCTATAATTGCTAACAATTACAGAGATTTCTTTATTCACTACAAAGATCAACCAAAGAGGTTAGCTGATGAGACCCTCACTGGTGTTCGCTCTAGGTATCCTAACCCCCCCAATGTTTAGTTCACAGATAAATGGGCCAAGTCAAAGATTCTTTCGATACTTAGCAATAAAAGATCTTCGCTTAAGAGGCATGCACTAGCGGAGCTTGCCAGGCTCCAGGGAGGTCAACCACCAAGGGGCCCGCCCCACACCGCTCACAAGCGTGAGTGGAAGAAAGCAATGAAGTTAGCGAAGGAGGAACCCAGTCTAAAGCACGTGGAGGCACGAAGGATCCAAATGGAGCAATATGGAAGCGTGCATTTTGGAGCAGGGGGTGTTGAATCATGGGAGGCCCAGTTTGTAAGTATCGATCTCAAATTATATTGTTTACGTAGTTTATTAGGAGGTTGTTTCTTTGTACTAACCCCTCCGCAAATTGTGTCATCTTGCAGCTTGATATCGTGGGCAGGTACCCTACTCCTGTCGAGACAGCCTACCACCGCCACCATCGCAGAGGAGATACATGGAGGCACTTCTACAATGACGGGTTGATTACTGAGGAGCAGTAGCACAAGTAGTAGTGGGTTGAATGTATTTGTAGATCTAAACACTTGTTTGGATTTTGAAGTAGATAGTTTGGCAAGGGTTGATCTCATTGAGGATGAGATTGAACCGTAGCCCATCATTGATATTGGCTAAACTATTTTATATATTGTCTCATTCTCCTCACCTCACTTATTTTTTGTATATGTGGGTTTGCAAAAAAGCATTGATGTTTTTGTTAAAATTATGTGCTTTGGTAATCATGGGCAATTTCTGGAAAGCAGTGATGTACATTTACCAACCTACACCAAAATCTCACTTCTTGTACTCTTTGTTTTGCGCCTAAATATGCGTCTAAATATGCGTCTAATTCTCAATGTAGATGAACTAATAGACGTCCTAATACACGCGTAAATAGATGCCCTAATACACGCAAAAATAGACACGCTGTCGTGATGTGGACGGTATCACTGGGCAAGTGCGAGACTTCTGGCTGTGAGAGTAGCTTCAAAATTCCAGCAAGGAAACAAAACAGATAGCTCTTCAAGGAGCATAAGACATCACCATTTTTGTTGACATGTACATGTGCCAATTCACTTCAATACATCCCCAAATTCAGCTTGATGATTGCACATAAATTGTGTGTCAAGAGCATGGCCAGTTCCAAGCATAGATCTCCTGACTCTTTTTCCAAATGCCTCAAACCAATCACATGTAGGCATAACACAATCTACAAATGATTTCCATATACATGTGACCATTCACATCACATATTTCATATATTGCCAACTCCATCATTTCAAGATATCTCTTGATTTCATGAAAACCTGCTTTTCAGATTCCAACAACTCACAAAGCAAAAGATGACATATGGCATATGTACAACATATTCATGTGATTTTAGAAAACTCCATGTCTAGCAATCCAAAATCCAACCAAGTAGCTTTTTACAAAATAATATCCAAATTCCAGAAACTCTTTGTATTTTTGATGCTTTCCTATTCCAAGACTCTCCAAAACCATAAAACCTTTTTCCCCAAAGCCTTCTTGTTCCCAAAGAAACCTTAAAGGGGAAATATTTTTATTCCTAGACTATACGATTTTTGAAATCGTAAGTAACAAAAAAAAATTACTTATCTCAGAGTTTAAAAAAAGAAGCGAATTTGTGGATTTCGTTTTTCCCCATGTTCTGCTTCACTGCAGTATGCGCCAAAATCACCATTCGTAGAGCTTTTGACATCATTTTCCTTGTATACTATGAGATTTTGAAGAACATGACGTTGGATAGAGCTTTATTTTCTCTTTAATTCTAACCCCAGGATGCCCTAAACAGTAGCGCTCCTCACATTTTTTGAACCTCTGGTAGAATTCTTCTCTGGTTCTCTCTTCCTCCCGTTTCTGCATAATTTTTTTCTCTCCTCTGCGTTTCTGGTTTTTTCCCCCATTTCTTTCGCGCAAGAGAATCGGGCTCCTTTTACTTTTGCAGCTAAAAATTCAAATTTCCCAAAATTAAAATACGCTTGCGCCTCCTTTTTCCAGCTTAATACTCGGATACTCCGTTTTTAAAAAAAAATCCTTCGTGTTATTGCCACGCAAGCCGCCACCTTGCGTATGCCAGTTGCCCTCTGCTTGGTGATGATTTTCTTCATCAGCTTCGCTGTCTGATTGCGCATTGGCTAGTGTGGATGCTCCAATTGCCGCCGCTCGAAGGAGGGCCTCCCTGTGGGATCTTCTCTCCTCCGCCTCTCGCTCCAGAGCATGGAAAACCGTGCTCTCCGGCCCGCCGACGCCACGCAAAGATCCAGCAGCATCAGGTTGGCCTAATTTGTTGGATCTCGCCTCATGCCACTTGTTCTTCTTTGGCTTGGTAACTTTCTGCCAGCCATGGTTGATTTCATGACCATTTTCGGGAGCAGAGGAAGCGCCATTACTGAAGGCCTCAGGAAACCCACCATAGCTAGTGGTGGTGCTGGTATCCATGGAAGCTATGCCGTTCTGTTTTAGGGCAAGCATACAAAGAAAGGAATGTATGGAAGGGAGAAATCTACGGGCGGACAAAGTCACGCCCGGCTAGGCGTGCAAGCTACCAAAACCAAGCTGGACAAGTTCAGCTATGGCGACTGCAAGAGTTCTAGTTGCCATCCCCGTACTCAACACTTACAAAAAATCTAGTTCTTCCCTGCACATCATGAAAGGTGCCCCAGTTGGTGTGTCCATATCTCACCGCTCACGCACCCGATCACCAATCCAACTTCATGGCCTTGAATTGCATATGACCACCTATGTCCAGACACCTGGGTCTCACCACAGCATGCTCATCATGTGCACACAAAAGCCGCTTCAATCTAGCCATCTATCATCTGTAGCTATTCCGGATGAAAAGTACCCACCTTGGGTGCTAAAAAGATCTCAAACTGTAGCTCCTCTACAAAAATTTCCTTCTAGGAAGTTGTTCATAGCATGTCTGACCACAACTCTTCAGTTCATCACATACCCATCAGGCACTCCCACCTCCTGCTGTCTGCCCTCCAAAATGGCTCCTTATCAGCCTGTGCACTTCACAAAAACTCACACATTTCTCCACTGATTGCCTGGCCTTCAAGCATGCATCTGCACAGCAAAAGACTGTCCTTTTCCTCCACTAAAAACATCACACTATCCAAGTGTTAAAACACTTGCTACACCCGTTATGTACACACACTTTGAGACCTGACTCAGTCTCAGCTCGTCTTATTGAACCTCATTTACAATATGAACATATGTACTTAGGCATCATATAATGACTCAAGTCATGGCACTTAATCCCATGCATCTGGATTTGCATTTAATGGCCTCATATGCATGGTTTCACACCATAGACGTGCCATGGCACGACATCCACCCCCTCTAAACCTGCACATCCTCTGGTATGTGCCAAATCATCATCAAGATCCACATATATCTGGATGTCGTCTTCATCTTCTACATTACCAGGAAGATCATCTTCTTCCTCTTCAACCATATCCATGCTATCTCTGTCAAGCCTCTCATCCTGAGTCTCCTGTGAATCAAAAGGATCACTGTCATGCCTTCTTTTAAACATCTTGATCTTTTTGCCTGCTACAAGATTCTTTATCTCTATTCCATCAAGCTCACACAGGGTATACGTGGTATTTCCATGCACATGCTTGACAATGTATGGGCCAAACCATCTTTTTGCAAACTTCCTTTGCATAGTAAATTGGTTGTCAAGACTACTATCATACATTAGGACCCAATCACCTTCTTCAATAGGTTTTGGCCGGAGTCTGTGTCTTCTATCAAATCTTTCTTTATTTTTCAACCTTGCATCTTTCAAATGAGCTTTAGCAAGTTCTACATCTTCAGGCCTCCTCTCCAGCTGTCTTATTCGCAATGCAAGGAGGTCTTCTCTATTCAATTCTTCCACCCAGGGTAATACATTCCAAGTTGGAACTACTTCTTCAACTAGCATTACTGGCTTCTGACCATACATTAATTCTGTAGGCATGTATCCTGTCACTGAGCTATGAGTTGTACGGTCAGCCCACAAGGCATATGGTAGCAGCCTTGGCAACTCTCGCATTCTTCCTCTGCATGCCTTAGCCAAAGCTTTAATGATTGGAGGATGTCCTCGCTCACTTTTACCATTGCCCTCAGGGTTGTAAGCACATGTTAGGGCCAATTTGATGCCAATTCTAGAGAAGAATTCCCTTGCTTCTTCAACATCTAGCTCACCTCTGTCAGCTGTTATTTTTCCAACACAACCATACCGGTAAATCACATCTTCCAAGAGAAATTTGCATACTGTTTCCGTGCTCTTTGTTTTAAGAGCACGCCCTTCCACCTGATTTGTCAAATCTTCTCTTGCAAGTGCTATGTACCGCATCTGCCAAATTCCCAAAGGCATTGTAACTAGATCCACTACCCATTTGTAATGCATGGCAGGTGGGTAGGTTGGTTGCAAGCCATCACGATGTCGCACATTTGAGTACATTTGACATACCATGCATGTTTCCACATATTGGGAAACATCCTTGTACATTCCTTTCCACCAATATCTTTCCTTTATTTTGGTAAAGGTGGCCCACACACTTCGATGTCCAGCCCAGAGACTCTCATGGAATTCTTTCATGAGCTTCCCTTGAGTCTCTTTATCACATATGACTCTCTGTGGCATAGCATTCCTCTGCTTAGGATGCTTCCATAGGTATCCATCCCTTAGAAAATACCCATATGCTTCCATAGGTATCCATCCCTTAGGATGCTTCCATAGGTATCCATCCCTTAGAAAATACCCATATGCTTTTCTGCGGATCCTCTTAAATTCTGAGTCAGACCAATTTTCCTGTCTTGTCAGAGTACTCAAGTATTGACCAATAAGCAACCAATCTCCTTCATACATTTCCTCCGTAAAAGACTCAAGTGCATTTGATAGGCAAGTATGGTCCCCTTTTGCATATGCAGTAGTATAGAACTTTGTACCTACATCATCAATGTCACTAATCATCCCTTCTTCATCTTCATACCTGGCTCTTGATAGCATATCTGCAACTGGGTTATCTTTTCCTGCAATATGCTCAAACTCAGGATTTAGTGACTTGATATAGGCAATCCACCTAAGCATAGCGATATCTGGAGTGGTGCAGCTTGCAATCATCCCAAGGAGTGGCAAGCAATCAGTTTCCACAAGTACAGATGCCCCAATAAGATATTCTTTTTCACATTTTAGAGCAGTGACTATTCCCCATAACTCCCTCTTGATCTGCGGATATTTTCGTTGACGAATGCTTAATACCTTTGCTCCAAATTTGATTACATACCTGTGATCATCCTCATCATCTTGCCCTACTGCCCATCCTATCCCAGTAGGACTAGTATCAACTGTAACAATCACAGGCCTGCCACACTCATAATCTGCCTTCCTTAGAGAAGGTGATGATTGGAGCAAACATTTCAGCTTCTGCATAGCTTTAATATGTACTGCACTCCACAAAATTTTTTGTTTTTTCCTCAAAAGTTGATAAAGAGGATCTGCTACATGTGCATAATGTGGGATCCAAATAACATAAAAGACACATGCACCAAGAAATCTCCTCAGCTCTGTAACATTAATGCATATCTCTTTCATTCTTTGTATTGCATCTATCTTGGCTGGACAAGGTCGGCGTCCACTAGTACTACAAAGATGCCCCACTATTAGCACTTCACCAACCCCAAACACTGATTTCAGTCCAGATAAAGTAAGATTCACCTCTTCAAGCCTGGATAGAATCATATCACAATCTTTTATATGATTCGCCACAAACTTGCGGCACCCCTTCGAATCCAAATCCCCATCTTTGTCTTTCTCATCACAGCCTTTTATTGGCACATCATCCAGAAAAGGCATAGTTATTTGTGGTATGAAGTCTCGCAAGAATTTATTCATTCCATTCATCATATGCGCCACTGAGTTGGTGGCTCCCTGTGGTAAGGTACACATCCTTACCAATCCCAAAGGAGTTTTCATTGTGGTCAAGTCCCTGCTTTGTATATCCAGCTAGAACTGATCATATCCCGAATACAGATTGTTGAACCAACGTGAGAGAGAGAGAGAGACACGTCATATGCATCCCCAAAGGTGTGTGGAATACACACAATAGATAAGTATATATAGAGGAGATCCTGGGACTATATATAGAGACATTCTATATATAGCCAACATCCCCGCTCAAAGAAGGGTCTCTAACTGTGGATGAAAAAAACCTTGGGGGCTCAAGGGAAAAACCCACAGCTCTATATACACCTACCGCTATATTAAATTATTTTATAGTTACAAAGTATTATTCAAAGGAGCTACATCACTCCCATATATACAATAGCCATGAAAGCTGCAAAGGAGCTACATCACTCCCATATATACAATAGCCATGAAGGAGCTACATCACTCCCATATATACTTCATCACTCTTATGTGTACAATAGCCATGAAGGCTTTGAAGGTCATCCATCTTCATGTTGTCTTGATCCATTCATGTAGGTTGGGTGCGAGTCTATCTTCGTGATGATGCCAAATAATATTTTTGTAGTCTCTTCTCTAAATTGAAGCTCAACAATATCCAAATACAATCCTGATCCATAAACCCTGTAATATGGAAGAAGTCTCCATAACAAATGGAAAACCATAATTTTGTTATAGAAATATGAGATGTACACGAAAAGATGTACATAAAGAAATAGACATAAAGGTATCTATTATATGGTTGCTTAGGAATATAGTCCATCCGCAAGGACATGCATGGCAATGTCAACTTGTGGAAGATCATCCAATCAATGGCAAATGAACTAGATTTGGTAAGAGAATCTGGTTACTTGGAGAAGTTGACTTGGAAGATTGACCTGTCAATAAACACTAAAATAGAAAATGACACTAGTTAGTAAGGATATCATGGAAAGCTAGAATCATATCTTTGCCATGGGAAAAATCTATGACATAAGATCAAACCTCCAATATTATGAGTCAAGATAATGAGACAACTATAACTTGGATCAAACCTCCAAGATGACATGATATGAAAGTAAACCTCATAAGATGACAGGACGAGAAATCAAACCTCTGACATGAAACAACAATTAGGATGTAGACACCTCTGACAGGACAAAAAAGCAAACCTCTGACATGACGTACTTGAAAGTAAACCTCATAAGATGATAGGCCGAGAAATCAAACGTGTGACATTCACAATCAAGATAGTAAACCTCATAAGATGACGGAACGAGAAATCAAACCTTTGACATCCGTAGGCAGTATGTAGCCAGGATGACATGATGTGAACATAAACCTCATAAGCTGATAGGACGAGAAATCAAACCTCTCGGGAAATATGCTCGATGGAATTTCTTGTTAGTTGCCATAGATTGAATTCCAAGACTTGACCACCATTATAGCCATTTAGACCTGCATGGTTGCATTGTCAACCACAAAAGACATTGATAGACTTAAATAAACCTAGTCAATCTGATGAGCCAAAGCCAAGGCACGGTGCATCCAATGACCATGGCATCATGGTAACAATCCATGGAAACGTAGTCAACCATCATTCACGAAACATGTAACCATCATCACGGAACAACACCATGGCATCATGGATAAAATCCATGGAAACACAATCAACCAATATAGATTAGCCAAATGAACCAACATCAACGAAACATGTAGCTTGGAATGACCAACATCAACAAAACATGTAGCTTGGAATGACCAACATCAACAAAACATATAGCTTGGAATGACCAACATCAACGAAACATATAACCATCATCATGGAACAACGATCCATGGAAACATAGTCAACCATCATCGATGAAACATGTAACCATCATCACGGAACAACACCATGGCATCATGGATTGTAGTGAGTGAATTACATCAATGCAATGAACACATATACATATATCGATAAAAAGTGTAACCATCACCACCATGGCATCATACCAAGACACCAAAATTACAAACTCACCAAACCTGTCAGAATCACCGAGGCTTGCGTGCTTAAAATAATAATTGTCAAGTCCGTGAGACTAGTTGTAATGTAACAAGCAAAGGTAGAACACATGGCACCTTTAACTAGTAGTAACAGCATGCTAAGCATCAATAAAGTCCTCTTTACGCACAAGACGAACTTCCTCGAAGCCATAGAAAGAACAAATACACAACTTCCTTGTGAGAACAATCAAACGAGAGATCAACATCACCGCCGAGATAAAAGGATAATGAGATCATCACCGAGATGACCATGAGCAAGTAACTATAACGATTTTGAAGTCATAAGATAAAACAATCAGATCATCACCGAGATGACCATGAGCAAGTAACTATAACGATTCCTAAGTCATGAGTTAAAACGATCAGATCATCACCGAGATGACCATGAGAAAGTAACTGTAACAATTCTGAAGTCATAAGATTTAAAATGATCAGATCATCACCGAGATGACCATGAGAAAGTAACTATAACAATTTAGAAGTCATAAGATAAAACAATCAGATCATCACCGAGGCAGGATGAACAAAATCCATATACATATCATCAGCAGTCGATCGAAAAACGCGAATTAGCATTTCAGATAGCAATCCAATATGCTAACTAGCATACTGGATATGCTAATTAGCATTCAATAATTACCATCATGTGATAATACCTTGGATTGTCAATAAATACATTATGAACGTCCAAGCTTAATCGTGTGATTCCTGTAGCTAGCACAGACCATGGAATAAGTCACGATCAATGTAAGGCAAGGCCATCGAAGACCCTGACCATAATCATCGCCCCGGCCAAGTCCACGACGTAGAGTGGGAGACGGCGATGGAAGAGAAGATGAACGAGCAGGCGGCGAGGCAACGAGCACACTCCCAACAAAGGGATGCAAGGGCGCGCCAAACACCCACGCACTACGGGTCCGGCGGAAAAGATGCATGGAAGGATAAGTTTTACAATATCACCATGTCGCGGCCAACTCGGGGGAGCCACACCGAGAATGAAACATGGCAGTGGTTGCTTGACAACAACCACATCGACACAGAAGAGTTCCACAATGCAATTCCGACTCTACAGCCTAGTCAACCATATGCTCATGCATACCACAAGTGCTCAACAATCAGGGTACAACCAATAGCAATCATGAATACAATTTCCACTATCGAACCTCAGCCGATCACAAACAAATGAGCGTGCAACCCATCAGCATATCATAACCATACGGGTCTCTACCCACAACCACAATATCAATTATATATACCCTTATGCATGCCAATCAGGAATACAATTCTCACTATCGGACCTCTACCGATCGTATCAATCATATATACCCTTATGCATGCCAATCAGGAATACAATTCTCACTATCGGACCTCTGCCGATCGCCATCAACAAATAAACCTGCAACTTACATCACATCATAACCATGTGGGTTTCCACCCTTAACCATAATCTCAACCTTGCATGATCTCATGCAACAACACCTTAGCATACCGTTTTCCATAGAACAAACTGGGCAAAATTTTTCTAAGTGCCAAACTGCCTGCCAGTTTCGACGGCCACTTTCAGGGAGCCATAACTCTCAAACTAGAAGAAATCTTAAAAAACTCAAAACTACAAAGTTGTAGAGGGAAACAAAATGAACAACTTTGTCTCTTTGGAGCCCCTGCAAAAAAGTAGTGGAGGACCTCCAAAATCCACCCCCAAAATGGCAAAAAATCAGATTTCCCTACAAAACTGCCAAAACCGCTCTCTGCCGGTTTTTGCGGCGAATTTTTGAGCATGAAGATGACCAAACCAGAAAATTTGCATCACACAAGAGTTGTAGAGCTTATTCAGGGCTACATTTTGATATAAAAATCTTTGAAATCCAACATTCCTACAGAAAGTTATGCCCTCTGCAAAACAGCCCCCTGAGCCTGCCGAAAAAACACTTTTCACTGCTATTCTTCTCATATGCCACAGATGATGATGTAGATAGGTAAGAGGAGTATGGATATGTATTAAAAACATCATAAGAGAGTAGAAGAAGAATCCTCATCACAAAACTCGGCCTTGAGACGGCCCGCCCTTTGTTCCTCTCTCTTCCCCTTCCTGCCCGCATAGTACTTAGACCGCATGTTTCATGGAGACGGAGTGATAGAGATGGGTAGGGGAAGCAAGGCTGAGCATAATCACACTCTCATATACACACAATCTCCATCATAAAAGAAAGCCGTAAGCACTTACCTCTGTGAAAGCGCTGCTCCCGACACTGAGGAGTATACCGCTTCTTCTTCTATTCGTAATATACATATACCGCTTCTTCTTCTATTCGCAATACACAACCGTATGCATACATATGCATATACACACACCAAAAGAGAAGAAGAGGAACAACAAGAGTCTCCTCTACCTCCTCCTCACCTCCAAGAAGCCAAAGAACAGGAGCAGACAGAAATCGTCATCTTCCAGGACAGCTGCAGAAAATCAATCGTAACTTGGTCGTACGGTCTCCGAATGACAAAATTCTGAATACGAAAATTGATCGTATCGTTGTTTCCAAGCAGGCTTCGCAGGCCAAATTTGCTAATTCGATTTCCCTTGTCAGCTATGACGAAAATACTCGCTCGTGGTCTGCTCTGATACCATGTTGAACCAACGTGAGAGAGAGAGAGAGACACGTCATATGCATCCCCAAAGGTGTGTGGAATACACACAATAGATAAGTATATATAGAGGAGATCCTGGGACTATATATAGAGACATTCTATATATAGCCAACACAGATCACCCATAGAGTATAGGCTTTCCCATGTTTTACAAGCATCTCCTCAAAGCATTTCTTTTCAACTGGTAACAGAAAATCCTTGTCACCAATCTTCAGCTCTTTTAGGGTTTCCTGTGTAAACTTATGCCCAATTTTCTTCGGATCTCTGAGATTCGATTGCATAGAGGCTTCATCTATTTTCTCCTTGCTTCCTGGTGGCAAGGGCAAGGCAACTGGTTTCACCTTCTTTGCAACCGTTTTATACTTTGTATCAACATGAGCATCCATCTCACAATTCATGTTTTTACATTCCATCCCCTCAAATTCCCGGATTATATCATACATCCCCACAGATGACACCTCTATCATCTCATTTCCACCCTGTAAGCATGCTCTTTCCATAGCAAAAAGCACATCCATAGTATCCACAAATGACACCTCATCAAGCACCCCTGAAATAAACTCATTCTTCTCCAAGAGGCCACACTGCTCAAGACTTTTTTGTTCATTTTGTACATGTCGACGCATGCCACGCTTCAAATCCTTGCATTTTACAAAGACCAGTGACCCATAGCTAGAAAATCCCTAAAAATTTGCTGAAAAGTTATTTACATTGATTGAGTCCTGCGAGAACTCATTTTCCCTTATACCATTGGAATCCCGCTTTACAATGGCACCTGGCCAAAATCCCTCATCTCCCTGTAGTTCATGAATTCTCTGTTTATCTTTGGGAGTGACTGTGCTCGAAGAGACTCACGATTCCTTTCATGGTTAATGCAAACTGTCAAGAACTGAACAGCTTTCTTGCCATCTTTACTCCTTATTCTTGCATATGCCGAGCCATCATCCAAAACTTTTGTTTCCATCCTCACAGCTGTAATGTAGGGTTGCCCAAGGATGAGGAGATACGATGACATCTCCTGAATAAAGAAGTTCTCATCATCTTTCACATCCCCTATAGTTACCGTTACATTTGGATAGGCTGCATAGAGCTCTCCAGATGAATTATTAGCTGCTTTAATCATCCACCCATGATCTACATCCATTGGCCACTTACATTTGTTGTAGAGATTTTTAGCCATAAGATTTATTTCAGACCCATGGTCGATTAGAGCGACATACGGCTCTTCCAAGTCACCTATCTTGACAAGGGTTTCAGTGGTGGCCCTTGCCCAATGGCTCCTGGAGTAATGACTCTTTGTAAGAACTTCTTTTTCATCATCCTCATCCACAAAGCGCACTTGTCGTCCCCCTTCAGCAGAGTGATTACATTCCACCACATTCTCTCTCTCTTCCTTTTGCTGTACCTGTACTCCATGAGTCTTGGAAGTGCTTGTCTCCCCTTGTGATGGAATAGATTCAATTATGGACTACCTTTTCCTTCGTATAATATCAATTATCTCATCATGGAATCCACCACATTCTCTCTCTCTTCCTTTTGCTGTACCTGTACTCCATGAGTCTTGGAAGTGCTTGTCTCCCCTTGTGATGGAATAGATTCAATTATGGACTACCTTTTCCTTCGTATAATATCAATTATCTCATCATGGAATTCTTTCTTTGCAATTCCCAAGACTTCCCCTAGTGTAAATTCCACCCTACTGTTTAGAATCCTCTCTTCAAGCACCTTTTTGAGGTCTGTTGTGCGGCTTCAATATCATATTGAAGCTTGTAGAGTGGACTTTTCCCTTTACCCTTCTCCTTCTCATGCTTCATTTTTGCTAGCACTTCTTCCATTGATACTTCCTGTGGAGGTCTGCTATGCGGTGAAGGCATATGTGATGGCCTAGGATCCTTCTTTTCACTACCACGGGTAACCCTTTTTTATGGCCCTCCTTCCTCATTTTCCCTCTTACGCTTTTCCTCTACCTGTGCCTCATTATTCTGGCATTTTGCAATGTAGGCATGAACAGATAAAGAATCCACAGGCTCTTCCCAGCCAGTCTCAAGACGTATACAGTCACCTGCCTCATGCAAAACCTATTTAGACACCTTCTTTGACACAATTAGCTCCATTGTTGATGGCCAAAAATCTTCATTCTCATAATCTTCATCATTCTCAGATTCCTGCTTTGATTGATCAACCTTTAACCCATAGGTCGCTGCCTCAACCATAGAGATGGCATGTCCAGCAACCATGTCTTCAACTAGCTTTTTCATCCCTCCAGTCTCTGTAAGGTGGATTTTCCCATCTTTGAAAAACACAAGTTGATTTCTGAGGGCTTCTTTATAGCTAGCACAGTCTTTCTTTGCATGTTCTGGGTCATCACACCATATACATCTGAATGTAAACCCTTCTTTGCTTTGAGGCCTTTGCATAGAAGCCTGCCCTAATGGTAGCCCTTTTTCCTCAATCCTGGACATCTTCAGTTTTAGGTCTCGCATGCCCTTAATAAGCTCATCCATCGGCCCTTCTACCTTTGGGATTGCAGCAGCTGGTTTTGGTAGATTCTCAGGGGTAACAGCAGTTATAGGGGTTGGCGAGCTCATCACCATTTTATCCCTCCTTCGCTGCCGCTTTGCTAGCATGGTGACCGCATCCTCGATATCATTCCAATCATTCTTTAGCCCCTGCTCTGTATTCTTATCCTCAAGGAGAATTTCCAGTTTTCTTGGAGATCTTTCCCAGCTACTTGTAAGAAGAGCTCTGTTTTTTCCCTGTCCAAAGTTGTGCGCTCTATCCTTGACAGCTGGGCATAGCGCTTCTCAAACTCTCTTAGCAACTTTGTGGCAGAAATTCCCATTTTGGGTTTTGTGACCCATTCCAAGAAAGTTCGTTTGGTCACCCGCTCGGAATCCTCCATGAAATAATCGTCCTTCAAATCAAGCTTGAACTCCTCCCAATTTCTGCCACCATGTGCTGCCTGTAATCCTCTTATGCGCTCTCTTATTTCAGGAACACATACCAGCTCAAAGCTTCTAACCATATCCTCCTCAGTCACCCTGTTTAGCTCCATTTCCTTTGTGTAATTGCGCAGATACTTTGTGATGTCCTTACCATCAAATTGATCCACCTTTTTCACAATTGATTGCAGTGCTTTAGTCGTGGAAATTTTTCCCCTCTCAGCAGCTTGTTGCTGTTGCATATACATAGTAAACATCTGAAACATTTGCATAACCCCGGGGTCAAAATGAACCCCCTGACCCTCAGGATTCTCAGCCATAGCTTCCCTGTATATTTCACCACACTCTCACCCCAGCAGTTTCACGTCGGGTTCACCAAATAGCTGTCGTGACGTGGACGGTATCACTGGGCAAGTGCGAGACTTCTGGCTGTGAGAGTAGCTTCAAAATTCCAGCAAGGAAACAAAACAGATAGCTCTTCAAGGAGCATAAGACATCACCATTTTTGTTGACATGTACATGTGCCAATTCACTTCAATACATCCCCAAATTCAGCTTGATGATTGCACATAAATTGTGTGTCAAGAGCATGGCCAGTTCTTCCAAGCATAGATCTCCTGACTCTTTTTCCAAATGCCTCAAACCAATCACATGTAGGCATAACACAATCTACAAATGATTTCCATATACATGTGACCATTCACATCACATATTTCATATATTGCCAACTCCATCATTTCAAGATATCTCTTGATTTCATGAAAACCTGCTTTTCAGATTCCAACAACTCACAAAGCAAAAGATGACATATGGCATATGTACAACATATTCATGTGATTTTAGAAAACTCCATGTCTAGCAATCCAAAATCCAACCAAGTAGCTTTTTACAAAATAATATCCAAATTTCGGAAACTCTTTGTATTTTTGATGCTTTCCTATTCCAAGACTCTCCAAAACCATAAAACCTTTTTCCCCAAAACCTTCTTGTTCCCAAAGAAACCTTAAAGGGGAAATATTTTTTTTCCTAGACTATACGATTTTTGAAATCGTAAGTAACAAAAAAAAATTACTTATCTCAGAGTTTAAAAAAAGAAGCGAATTTGTGGATTTCGCTTTTCCCCATGTTTTGCTTCACTGCAGTATGCGCCAAAATCACCATTCGTAGAGCTTTTGACATCATTTCCCTTGTATACTTTGAGATTTTGAAGAACATGACGTTGGATAGGGTTTCTTTTTCTCTTTAATTCTAACCCCAGGATGCCCTAAACAGTAGCGCTCCTCACATTTTTTGAACCTCTGGTAGAATTCTTCTCTGGTTCTCTCTTCCTCCCGTTTCTGCATAATTTTTTTCTCTCCTCTGCGTTTCTGGTTTTTTCCCCCATTTCTTTCCCGCAAGAGAATCGGGATCCTTTTACTTTTACAGCTAGAAATTCGAATTTCCCAAAATTAAAATACGCTTGCACCTCCTTTTTCCAGCTTAATACTCGGATATTCCGTTTTTAAAAAAAATCCTTCGTGTTATTGCCACGCAAGCCGCCACCTTGCGTCTGCCAGTTGCCCTCTGCTTGGTGATGATTTTCTTCATCAGCTTTGCTGTCTGATTGCGCATTGGCTGGTGTGGATGCTCCAATTGCCGCCGCTCGAAGGAGGGCCTCCCTGTGGGATCTTCTCTCCTCCGCCTCTCGCTCCAGAGCATGGAAAACCTTGCTCTCCGGCCCACCGACGTCGCGCAAAGATCCAGCAGCATCAGGTTGGCCTAATTTGTTGGATCTTGCCTCATGCCGCTTGTTCTTCTTTGGCTTGGTAACTTTCTGCCAGCCATGGTTGATTTCATGACCATTTTTGGCAGCAGAGGAAGCGCCATTACTGAAGGCCTCAGGAAACCCACCATAGCTAGTGGTGGTGCTGGTATCCATGGAAGCTATGCCGTTCTGTTTTAGGGCAAGCATACAAAGAAAGGAATGTATGGAAGGGAGAAATCTACGAGCGGACAAAGTCACGCCCGGCTAGGCGTGCAAGCTACCAAAACCAAGCTGGACAAGTTCAGCTATGGCGACTGCAAGAGTTCTAGTTGCCATCCCCGTACTCAACACTTACAAAAAATCTAGTTCTTCCCTGCACATCATGAAAGGTGCCCCAGTTGGTGTGTCCATATCTCACCGCTCACGCACCCGATCACCAATCCAACTTCATGGCCTTGAATTCCATATGACCACCTATGTCCAGACACCTGGGTCTCACCATAGCATGCTCATCATGTGCACACAAAAGCCGCTTCAAACTAGCCATCTATCATCTGTAGCTATTCCGAATGAAAAGTACCCACCTTGGGTGCTAAAAAGATCTCAAATTGTAGCTCCTCTGCAAAAATTTCCTTCTAGGAAGTTGTTCATAGCATGTCTGACCACAACTCTTCAGTTCATCACATACCCATCAGGCACTCCCAGCTCCTGCTATCTGCCCTCCAAAATGGCTCCTTATCAGCCTGTGCACTTCACAAAAACTCACACATTTCTCCACTGATTGCCTGGCCTTCAAGCATGCATCTGCACAGCAAAAGACTGCCCTTTTCCTCCACTAAAAACATCACACTATCCAAGTGTTAAAACACCTGCTACACCTGTTATGTACACACGCTTTGAGACCTGACTCAGTCTCAGCTCGTCTTATTGAACCTCATTTACAATATGAACATATGTACTTAGGCATCATATAATGACTCAAGTCATGGCACTTAATCCCATGCATCTAGATTTGCATTTAATGGACTCATATGCATGGTTTCACACCATAGACGTGCCATGGCACAACAGCGCTGTTAGACGCAGTGTTAGATTTTGAGTGTAGATGCCCTAATAGACGCGTCAATACACGCGCTATTAGACGCGTTCTTAGATGCGCCTGTAATTTCTCTATTCAAGCAACGCCTATAGACGTGCCCGCTATTTTGTGCGTCTATCAAGCGCGTCTATAGTTGCTTTGTGTTGTTGTGCAAGCCCCAGAGTGGCATGTTGTTGGCTGCCAAAAGTGTGCCCAAGCCCCCCTTAGCATCAGTCCCGCTGTTGCCAAGGTAAGGGTGGTGGGCACAATGCAGCATGCACAAGGAAGGAGGAGGGGGTCATAGGGGAGACGGTTCACTAGTGTTAGAGAGGGGGAGAGGCTAGGATGGCTCTAGAAGAGGGTTAGGATAGTTTGGCTAGGGACTCACTTTTGGGCCTTTTAAAAAAGCTCTTTGAGATTCTAGGGAATATTCCATGAGGACCAATGAGGGTGAGGCTTCCGTTACGGAACTTTTGAGGTTACTTTTTGGTGGGGAGGCCATAACTTGAGCGTAAAAACTCCAAATTTGTCGAAGGTTGGTGCGTTAGAATCCTCTCATCAAGATCTTTCCAATGATATGTTACGTGATAGTTTTGAGGTACTATGGATAGAGTTATCCACGATCCCCCTTTTTGTAAAAGAATGATGACTTGGTATTTCTTAGAGGGCCCAAAAATGAGTCCACATTTTCCCTAATGAAAGAGTGGTATATGTCACATGTTGTTGTGTTTCTAAAAGCGATCATCCTTGTGATGTATTTCAAACGTTGGTACCAAAAGTATTGAATGAAAATGTTTTTATTTCAAGTCACTTGTGTAGTTGGGTCCATATTCTTATACCACTTGAGATGTAAGCCCTAGCGCACAGAAGATCAAGCCCGAGAGTGGCATGTTGTTGGCTGCCAAAAGTGTGCCCAAGCCCCCCTAAGCATCAGTCTCGCTATTGGCAAGGTAAGGGTGGTGGGCACAATGCAGCATGCACAAGGAAGGAGGAGGGGGTCATAGGGGAGACGGTTCACTAGTGTTAAAGAGGGGGGGAGGCTAGGATGGCTCTAGAAGAGGGTCAGGATAGTTTGGCTAGGGGGTGTAAGGGAAATAGAATTGTGGGGGCCGGGGGGCCGATAGCAGCTTAGCATCAGTGAGAGAGGGTGGATTCAGGGGACCTATGTAGTAGTATGTAGCCATCGCATATGGGGCTAGAGCTACATTTCGGGTCAAAGGGGCAGCATGCTGTGAGGGTGTTGGGCATAATGCAACATGCACAAGGAAGGAGGAGGGGGTCATAGGGGAGATGGTTCACTAGTGTTAGAGAGGGGGAGAGGCTAGGATGGCTCTAGAAGAGGGTGGAAATAGTCTGGCTTGGGGGTGTTAGGGAAACAAAATTGGAGGGGCCGAGGGGCCCGATAGCAGCTCACCATCAATGAGAGAGGGTGGGTTTGGGGGATCTATGTAGTAGTATGTAGCCCATCGCATATGGGGCTAGAGCTGCATTGTGGGTCAAAGGGGCACCATGCCTTGAGGGTGTTGGGCACAATGAAACATGCCCCAGGAAGGAGGAGGGGGTCGTAGGGGAGACGGTTCACTAGTGTTAGAGAGGGGGAGAGGCTAGGATGGCTCTAGAAGAAGGTGGGGATAGTTTGGCTTGGGGGTGCTAGGGAAACAAAATTGTGGGGGCTGGGGGGTGCGATAGCAGCTCACCATTGATGAGAGAGAGTGGGTTCAGGGGACCTATGTAGTAGTATGTAGCCATCGCATATAGGGCTAGAGCTACGTTTCGGGTCGAGGGGGCAGCATGCTCTGAGGGTGTTGGGCATAATGCAACATGCACAAGGAAGGAGGAGGGGGTCATAGGGGAGACGATTCACTAGTGTTAGAGAGGGGGAGAGGCTAGGATGGCTCTAGAAGAGGGTGGAAATAGTCTGGCTTGGGGGTGTTAGGGAAACAAAATTGGAGGGGCCAAGGGGCCCGATAGCAGCTCACCATCAATGAGAGAGGGTGGGTTCGGGGGACCTATGTAGTAGTATGTAGCCCATCACATATGGGGCTAGAGCTGCATTGTGGGTCAAAGGGGCACCATGCCTTGAGGGTGTTGGGCACAATGAAACATGCCCCAGGAAGGAGGAGGGGGTTGTAGGGGAGACGGGGTTCACTAGTGTTAGAGAGGGGGAGAGGCTAGGATGGCTCTAGAAGAAGGTGGGGATGGTTTGGCTTGGGGGTGCTAGGGAAACAAAATTGTGGGGGCTGGGGGGTGTGATAGCAGCTCACCATCGATTAGAGAGAGTGGGTTTAGGGGACCTATGTAGTAGTATGTAGCCATTGCATATGGGGCTAGAGCTATGTTTCGGGTTGAAGGGGCAGCATGCTCTGAGGGTGTTGGGCACAATGCAACATGCACAAGGAAGGAGTTGAGGGTCATAGGGGAGACGGTTCACTAGTGTTAGAAAGGGGGAGAGGCTAGGATGGCTCTAGAAGAGGGTGGGAATAGTCTGGCTTGGGGGTGTTAGGGAAACAAAATTGGAGGGGCCGAGGGGCCCGATAGCAGCTCATCATCAATGAGAGAGGGTGGGTTCGGGGGACCTATGTAGTAGTATGTAGCCCATCACATATGGGGCTAGAGCTGCGTTCTGGGTAAAAGGGGCACCATGCCTTCAGGGTGTTGGGCACAATGAAACATGCACAAGGAAGGAGGAGGGGGTCATAGGGGAGACGGTTCACTAGTGTTAGAGAGGGGGAGAGGCTAGGATGGCTCTAGAAGAAGGTGGGGATAGTTTGGCTTGAGGGTGCTAGGGAAACAGAATTGCGGGGGCTGGGGGGTGCGATAGCAGCTCACCATCGATGAGAGAGGGTGGGTTCAGGGGACCTCTGTAGTAGTATGTAGCCATCACATATGGGTCTAGAGATGCGTTCCAAACGCCAAAGGGGCACTGTTTTTTGGCAAATGAACCACAACCAGCATAGGACATCAAAGGGGCCGATAGTGGACACAACAAGCGCGAGGGGGCATCAAGTAGCACAGAGGCACAAACACACACAGCCGTGTGAGAGATAGAGCATTCTCTCTTCCTTTCTCTCTGTAAGAAAGCATTATGGGCCCAAGGCCATGGACAACTAGTAAGTAGGTGTGAACTCTTGGGTGGAGTATAAATACCAATGTAAATGGGATTATGGCTCATTCATGATAATGTTATCTATTCCAAGAATCAATGGTGAGCTTCTCCCGTGAGATGCTAAGTGGTGACTCCTTCATGAGCCACTCCCTTGGTGAGGGACTAACCCACCCCAGTTACTTTCTTTCATTGGTATCAGAGCATGGCTTTTGATCCATGATTAGTAATTTTTCTTTTCTTCTTCTCATTTCGTGAAATTTCTGCTTCATTTGATTCATGGGGGAAGGGGATATGGCTAAGGTAGAGTTTGTGGTTCAAATCTGAGCACATGGACCTATTTTTTTTGAATGAGTGGACCAAATTGGGAAAAATTTCTAATCTTGATTAGCAGTTGTTAATCAAAAACGTTTTTTTGTTTGGGAGCTTTCTTGCAAACCCTAGCCATGGAATCTCAACATGAGCAAAGGGCATTGAGTCTCTCATGTATCTAGCAATGTTTTATGAAGTATTTCACCTATTTTCCATGAGCAATGGGGCTCCCAATGTGGCTGAAAATCACTACCAAAGCTACCCACGTTTTTCACCAAAGTGACCCTAATCTTCACCTCCTTCAACAAATTCAAGCATTAAGGCTTCCCGGGTGACATTGGTGAGTTGCTCCATCACTTCCTTACAATTTTGAAGCATTCTTTCAAGCTATGGAGTGAATTAGCGTTTTATTACACATAAAACCCTAATTTTCAGAAATTGGACTTTAATCATGGCCATTCATGCTGCTCTTTATGCATTATGAATGCTTGAATGCTACACATAGCCATTCAATGCTATGCCTTGCATATTGGCATAAGTGAGCATAGCTTTTGGCACATTTGGGGGATTGAATAAAATGTTTTGGGTTGGAAGCCCACTTTTTGGTGACACCGTTTTCCATTGCCGGTTGCACGTTTTTGGTCATAACTCTCTCATACGAACTCCGTTTTTGGAGCTCTAGTACTCAAAACGACCGGCTCGTCGTCCTCTTCGAGACGAGCTATAGGTATTGAGGTGCAGGATTCAGCAAGTGCTCTCTATTTTCACTTTTGTACTGGATTTTCTAGTCCCGAGCAGGAACTCGCGCGCAGAACACGACCCGAGATCACCGCTCCGTGACACTTGGATGTTGTTGATGTATGTGGAAATGTATTGACATTGCCATGAGTGGATGTGATGAAGGAAGCACTATGAACCATGTATTATGATATGAATGAGCATGAGTCATGCTATAAATCAATTGTAAGTCAACTCTACTCATTCATTTGAGCTTGTAACTCACGATTTTATTCCTAGAATCTAGAATGAAGTAAGGGTACCTTGGCATTTGGAGGAGAGGCCAAGGGGAGAATGTCTTGAATCTTCCTTGCCGTTAGTGCCGGGTAACGCGGTAAGGAAGAGGATTAGGTACTTGGTGGTAAAGAAATGGCCTCAACCTTTACCTTGGATGTAAACTTGGTGAAGGGGTGAGAAGTGCTTGGCCGGGAGATCGGCAAGCATCGACGCGCTTCATCGACCACTTCATTCGACTTGAGCAAACAAGCAAATCCTCTACATCGACTTCTTATGCAAAAGGACAAAATTGATGCCATAAGGTCACATGCTCAGATGGAAAAATGATTGAGGATTGAATTGCTTACAGTGGTCAAATGCATAAGGATTTTAATACTTGATTGAGATGCTTTGATTTGATTGAGATTTGGTGCAAAAAGAGGGGAGACCATGGTAAAATTTTTACAAAATTTGCCTACTTGCAGCCAGGACAAATCCTTGAATTTCTAGGGTTTTTCAAAAGCTTTTCAAATCTGTCCTGAAAGCTCTTCAATCTACCCGAAAACCTCTTTCAAACAAGCTAAAGATCACTCAAATCGGAGTAGTATTGAGCGGTCAAAGTTAAGAGTTCACTTTGAGCTAGAACAGTTGACTGGTCAAAGGCTGTTGACTTTTTCAAATCTATTTTTGGGGATCCTTACTCGTCTCGTCAAGAGCTTCGCATCGATATAAAGATCACCCAAATCGGATAAGAATTGAGCGGTTAACATCAAGAGTTGACTTTCAGCCGATACAGTTGACTGGTCAAAGGCTGTTGACTTTTTCAGATCTATTTTTGGGGATTCTTATTCGTCTCATCAAGAGCTTCGCATCGATATAAAGATCACCCAATCGGATACCGTTTGAATAGAGAAAAAAAAATCAAGTAAGTGGTCTTTGCAAGGAGGGATCAATTACGCGCATGGAAATGACTAGAGGAGGTCAAAACAAGGGAGCCCGGAATGAAAATGATCAAAGACAACCGGAAGCAATGATGGTAACGAGTTCATCAACGAGGAATGAAGAAAGTTCAACCATAAAAGCACCATCTCCAGATGAATCTCAGCCAGTGGAAATGCCTCAATCTTTGGGAACTACTCCGCTAACAGTGGACATGATGTTAATGTCTATGGAGAGTATGTTTCAAAGGATTGAAAATAACCAAACAAATCGGCAACAACAATTTGGTGAACACCTCATGGAACGGTTCGACAAGTGACACCACTACCTGGATGACGTGATGCAAAGAGGGTTAAAAGACTTGGAGAAAGCCATTAGTGCATTGGCTCCTCTCAAGCTCAACCAAGAAGCCGATATGAATGCAATGGATGGTGTACATTATGATGCCAAACATGATGGAAAGCCTTCTATGCCAGAAGAGAACAAAGTAAGACAAATGATGCCACCTCAAATGATGCCACATTCTTCTTACATGGACAAGGGCAAGAGACCTATGGGTGATGCTTCTTATGAGAGATCCAATGCCAGTATTCCAAGAACTTCATCCTTTATGCAAGATGCAAGAAGAGGGTATGAACAGAAGGAATTTAAAGATGCAGGTGATTGGCAATTGGAAGATGAGCAAATGCATAGACACTTGGGTGAAGGAAGAGGATTTGATGATCCAAGAGCACGGCAGAGGGGTTCAAGAATGCATGGTGATTTTGACAATGCTGTGAAGGACAAAATCATATTTAATAAGTTCAAAGGAGAATCAAATTCTATCGAAGACTTTGAAGAGTGGGCAAACAAGATGGATCTCTACTTCGAAATCAGCCCAAGGAGCGAGATTGCCAAAGTCTACTTCGCCTCACTTCATCTTGAAGGTTTTGCTCACACTTGGTGGAGGAGGAAGCAATCTCATGGTTATGTCATCACTACTTGGGAAGAATTCAAGAATGACATGGCAGAAGAGTTTACTTCTCGCATGCAAAGGGACAATCACATTGTGGAATGGGACAAGCTAGAGCAAATCACTACCGTGAAGGAATATTCTCATAAGTTTCTAAAGCTTCTATTATACTTGGACGACTTTGATGAGCATTATCTTGTTGTCAAGTATATAAGGGGCTTGAAAGCTCCTATTGGTGGTGATGTCAAGTCTCATGAACCCGCCACTTTGAAGAAGGCAATGATGCTTGCAGAAATTCATGAAGAGAAGTATTTGACAAAGTGGGCTAGCAAAGGGAATATCAAAGGGGAAGTGATCACAAGGACTGACATGGGTTCTCATGCAAACACAAGACCTAATCTTCCAAGATTTCCTACCGTGTATGGTAGAGGGTCTAATAGACTTCCATTTAAACCACCATTTATGTCCAACAAAGCTACATACAATGAGTCCAAGCCAGCAAATGGGGGTTCAAAAAGCAAGGTTATCAAGGAGGACCGTTTGCATGAAATGAGGCTCAAAGGTCTATGTTTCAAATGTGGAGAAAAATGGAACAAGGATCACTTCAAAGTATGCAAATCCAAGGATATTTCCATAAGCTACGTTATCACTGAGGACAATGCTAATCATGAGGAGGAGGAATTCCTTGAATGCAATGATGCCTTTGGATGGGGAGATCCTCATGAGGGTGGAGGTTCTCATGATGATGGTTTTGATGAAGAAAATACCGAGTTTCCTTTTGATCCGGGTGGGAAACTAAAGTTTGCTCATGACAAAATGGATGATGGGATGCCTCTATGCGTGTGGAATGAAAACAATAGTGCACATACTACCTTGTGTACAATCTCTCATGATGCTTATGCGGGAAGTAAGGGTGCCAACACATTGAGATTGAAGATCAAGGTGAATGGGAGAACAGCATATGCATTCATTGATACTGGAAGCACGCATAGTTTTGTCAATAAAAGGTATTTGAACACTCTCAAAATGCAACCAACTTCTTTACCAAACAAGCACATGGTGCAAGTGGCCAATGGTGATTCAATGGGTTGCAATATGAAGTGTCAAAGTATAGAATTGGAGTTGTCCAAGAGCTACTCTTGCAAAGTTGATCTTTTGGTGATTGAGTTGGGACCAATTGACATAGTACTTGGATGTGATTGGCTGTCCACTTTGAACTCTTTTACCATGAACTTATAGAAAAGTTTCATGAGTTTTGTGCATCATGGAGGGGTTATTACATTGAATGGAATGCAAGGGTCCAAGCTCTTCATGATCAATGCTACTCAAATGACGAAAGAGTTCAAGAAAGAGGGCTATGTTTATGTACTACAGCTTTGCAAAGAGGAAGATAATAGCAAAAAGGATTGCATCGAAAATGTGGACATGGTTAAGCTACTCAAGGATTATGAAGATGTGTTTACCATGCCAAAATCAATGCCGCCAAAGAGGAGTGTTGATCACGCTATTGATTTGGAACCAAATGCCAAACCAATCAACAAGCCTCCCTATCGTTTGTCAAAGGTTCAAAAGGAAGAGGTGGCAAAGCAAGTCAAAGAACTCATTGACATGGGATGGGTTGAACCAAGTCAATCTCCTTTTGCTTCTCCGGTGCTACTTGTGAAGAAAAAGGATGGTACTTTCTGCATGTGCATTGATTACCGTGATTTGAATAAGATCACCATCAAAAATCGTTTTCCAATACCAAGGGTGGATGATCTTTTGGATGAGTTGAAGGGTGCCACATGCTTTTCAAAGATTGATTTGCGTTTCGGATACCATCAAATAAGGATGAAAAGTGGTGATGAGTTCAAAACAGCATTTCGTACAGAAAGGGGTCTTTACCAATTCATGGTTATGCCGTTTGGATTATGCAATGCACCGGCAACTTTTCAAGCATTGATGAACAAAGTGCTTCAACCTTTCCTCTACAAGTTTGTATTGGTCTTTTTCAAAGCAAACATGAGGAAGTGCATTTGAAGCACGTGAAAGAGGTTTTGGAGGTCTTGAGGCAAAACAAGTTGTATGTTAAGGAGACAAAATGTACCTTCATGGCACATGAGGTGGAATATTTGGGTCACATTGTGAGCAAGGATGGCATTTGTGTGGATCCAAAGAAAGTGGAATGTATTAGGAATTGGCGGGTACCTTCAAACACTACTCAATTGAGGGGATTTTTGGGGTTATCTTCATTCTATAGGCGCTTTATTGCCCACTATGCAGAAATTGCAGCCCCAATGACGAAAAAATTGAAGAAGGAAACCTTCTTTTGGGATGCCATTGCCAACAAAAGCTTTGAAGATATGAAGAAGATGCTCACATCAGCACCTATTTTGGTATGTCCAGACTTCACCAAACCTTTCACAATAAGGGCGGATGCAAGTGGAAGAGGGATTGGTGCGGTACTTTACCAAGACCATGGAGTCATTGCTTATGAAAGTAGAAAGCTGAATGACAAAGAAAGAGAACTCCATGTGTATGAGCAAGAGATGATTGCTATACTCCATGCTATCAAGAAATGGCACCATTACTTATATGGGAGTCATTTTTATGTGAGAAGTGATCATAGGGTGCTGAAGTATTTCCTCACACAACCCAATTTGTCTCCTAAGCAAAGAAGGTGGGTAGCAACACTACAAAACTATGATTTTGAAATCACATACACAAAGGGCAAAGAAAATGTGGTTGCCGATTCCTTGTCTCGTATGTGGGCCTGCTCATTGTATGCTATTTCTGAGGTGCATAAAGATTGGATCATGGAGATACAAGAAGAGTACTTGTTTGATGAAGAAACCTCACAAATAGTGCAGAAATTACAGCAAGGTGTATGTGAAGAGTTACCCCATTATGAGCTGAAAAATGGTCTCCTCTACTACAAAGGAAAAGTCTACTTGGTTCCTACTTCATCATTTATCAAGAAGATCATGGAAGAGATGCATTGTACTCCTATGGCTGGTCATTTGGGTGTCTACAAAACCTTTGATGCAATAAGGAAAAGTTTCTTTTGGAAGGGGATGTGGAAGAGCATTCATGCTTATGTAAGTGGGTGCCGGTCATGTCAATTGAACAAGGATCCTACACATAAACCGGAAGGTTTGCTTCAGCCATTGCCCATTCCCGAAGGCAAATGGAGTCATATATCAATGGATTTCATTACTAACCTTCCGCGCACAAAGAAAGGGTGGAACAGCTTGTATGTTGTGGTGGATAGATTGACCAAAGTGGCCCATTTCATTCCTTCCAAGGTCACATATTCAGCCCAAAATGTTGCCAAGCAATTTGTTGATGGGGTTTTCAAGTTGCATGGTATGCCGTCACAAATTGTGAGTGATCGCGATGTCAAATTCATGAGCACTTTTTGGAGAACATTGTTTGAATATATGGGAACCAAGCTTACTCCAAGCACCGCCTATCATCCCGAAACCGATGGTCAAACAGAAAGAGTAAACAAATGGGTGGAAACATATCTACGCCACTATTGTCATGATACTCAAAGCACATGGGATGATTGGTTACCTTTGGCTGAGTTTGCTTACAACTCAACATATCATGTGAGCATTGGCATGTCACCCTTTGAGGCTTTATATGGATACAAGGTCAATTTGCCTATGTTGGTGGGTACATATGAGACTTCTAACCATAATGCCAAGGAGGAAGCTGAAAGGATGCAAGCTTTGTTGCAACAATGCAAAAGTAATTTGAAGGTTGCACAAGAGAAAATGAGACAATATGCCAATGTTCATCGAAGACCATTGGAATTCAAAGTGGGAGATTGGGTTCTTTTGAGAATACCAAAGTCAAGATATGCGTCTTTGAAGGGAAGCATGTTGCCATATATATAGGCAGTGATGTGTGTGAACACACTTAGGACCGTCGGGGCACTTTTTCCCTCTTTAGGAGGTTTTTTCCCCCGGCTTGTATATACGCCCATCCTTCTAGGGCTAACTTATCTTTGTACATTGACACAATCTAATACATTTTGTGTTGTGTGCATTCTTGCTTCTTCTTCTCCAAGCTTTGTGTGCTTTCCTGCAACCCTAATTCCAACAATTGGTATCAGAGCGGGCATCGGCTCCCAGGGCTATGCCGCCAGCACCCTCCGACTCACGTTCTCCGATTGAGGTGAGTTTTCACGACAGCTTCCAGGTCCCTATACTTTGCAAATAAGCCCATAGGGCTTAGCGTTCTCAGAATTCGCATCTGAGGTCGTTTCGGGCTCCGTTTTTGCATTTTAAGTTCTGCACAGGTGTTTTCGTCATTTTCTGCAGAAATTTCGACAGTGCAGTTTTTTGCAAAACAGGCATACATATTCTATTGTGGACTGTGCTACATAGCACGAGTTGTTTTTTGTTCAGTCTTTGCTTCATTACAGGCAGCTTTTGCATCAGTTTCAGTTAGTGGCCATGGCTGATAACAGCAATGATGTATTTCGCATGTTGTCTGCTGAAGACAAACTGGATGGAGACAGCAACTACCCACTTTGGGCATACATGATGCAGCATGTTTTGGTTGCAAAAGGAGTGTGGAACATTGTGCAGGGTACGGATGTACGTCCAGGTTCTGTGGATGTAGGATCTGTTGAGGATGTTGCAGGTTCTAGCAGCTCTACTGTTGCTGCTGTTTTACCCACTGCTGAACAAGCTCGTTGGGATGGTAAAGATGCGCAGGCTCATGCCTTGATTGCACTTTCTATCAAACGTAACATCACCCCACATATTCGTTCAGCTAAAACAGCAAAACAGGCTTGGGATATTCTAGCTGGTTTGTATGCAGGTCGTAACGAGGCAAAAATCGCTTACCTGCGTAAAGAGCTAGAATTGAAGATTATGCAAGAAGATGATGACATGAATGTTTTTCTTGCTGAGATTAAAGATCTCAAAGAATAGTTGATTTCTGCAGGTGAGATTATTCCTGATCATTCTCTTGTGCAGACTGTTCTTGATGCTTTACCTGAGACATATCAGACTTTTGCTTCCACGTGGAGACTTCTTAATGAGGACAGACCTGATGCTGTCAAGTATGATACTTTAGTCAACAAGCTCTTGCAAGAAGCACAGTCCAGGCAAAACAGGGCCAGGCAGCGTGCAGTTGATCAAGCATTTATTGCTGCCCAGCAGCAGAGAAGAAGTGGCAAGGCAGTCCCTTCCACTGTTTCTTCTCCTATTAGTAGGTCTGCAACTTCTTCTCCTTCCACAGGTAGCAACAATAAGTCTGAGAAGGCTCTTTATAAAGGCAAGAAAAAGACCAGGTGCAACTATTGTAAGGCAAATGATCATGTCATTAAGAATTGCCCTAAGCTAAAGGCTAAAGAGGCAAAGAAGAAAGAGTCAAATGCAGCCACAATAGCGGATGCTTCTACAAATGCAGATTCTGCAAATGTTGTGCAGGATACAGAATGGGCGTTTAGCGTGTATTGCCAGTATGACCCATCTGTACATGATGCATGTTTGGCAGTTTCTGTTGACTCTCATGTATGGTATTTTGACAGTGGTGCTACAAAGCACATTACCTCGCATCGTGATATGTTCACTTCTCTTGAGGCTGTCCCTAATGGGAATACTGTCACATGTGCCAATAATGCTTCTTACCCAGTGAAGGGCGTTGGTAAAATTATGCTTACTGCTGCAAATGGCAGTGCTTTCACACTTTCAGATGCTTTGTATGTGCCAGGGATAAAGAAGAATCTATTGTCTGTCTCTGCGCTTGCTAGACTTGGACTTGTAGTCAAATTTGTGGATGACAGATATACTGTTCATGATTTGACTTCTGGTGATACGATTATTGTATCTGGCACCTTGTTTCGTGGGCTGTATAGGCTCAATTCTTATGACAAGTGTGTGGAAGATTCAGCAAATGCAGTTTCTGATGAAAAGGCAGTTTCAGATGCAAAACTATGGCATGCTCATTTTGGTCATCTGAACTTTGCTAGTTTGCTGCGTTTGCAGAAATTTGATATGGTTGCTTCATTGCCCCCTCTTGAGGCACCATTGAAACATGTTTGTGAAGGCTGTATTTTGGGCAAAATGCAGCGTTCTGCGTTTCCAAAGGATGGTTCTGTGCGGGCCACTCGCAAATTGCAGCTTGTACATAGTGATGTATGTGGGCCTATGCAAACTCCGTCATTTGGTAAACACTTGTACTTCGTGACTTTCATTGATGATTACTCAAGGCATGCATGGGTATATCCACTAAAGGCAAAGTCCGAAGTGTTTTTGTGCTTCAAACAGTTTTTTCTTATGGTTGAAAATGTATCCAATTGTACTGTGGGCACCCTCCGTACTGATCGAGGGGGGGAGTACATGTCTAAAGAGTTTGATGCATTTCTGGCTAGTCGTGGGATAAAACACCAATGTACAGTGCCGTATACCCCTCAGCAAAATGGTGTTGCTGAGAGGAAGAACAGGTCACTTATGGAGATGGCACGATGTATGGTCAAGAGCCAAGCTTTGCCACATGCGTTTTGGCTTGAGGCTGTCATGTGTGCTGCATATGTACTCAACAGGTGTCCCACTAAGGCCTTGCAGTCTATTACTCCATACGAAGCTTGGCATGGCAGGAAGCCTTCTATTGGTCACTTGCGTGTCTTTGGTTGCTTGGCCTATGCTTTAGTGCCTGTGCAACAACGCAGAAAATTGGATGATAAGGCTGTCAAATGCATTTTTGTTGGTTACAGTGCTGAGAGCAAGGGTTACAGATTGTATCATCCGCAGTCAAAGCATATCTTGATTAGTCGAGATGTTGTTTTTGTGGAAGATGCTGTGCAGCCCTTGTTATCATGTACCAAAGAGACAGGTGTAAGCTCACGGGATGTATTTGATACGTTGTTGCCTCTCTTTACAGGTGGGAATTCAAATGTAAGTCCTAATGAGGCAAATATTCAGCCTATGCAGATTTCAAATGACATCATAGATCAGCCTATTTCTGATGCAGATTTACAGGATGTAATTCATGAGGATAGGGCTGAAAATGAGCAGGCTAGAGGTATGCCTAAATGGCTGGTGCAAACCTTGCGTGATAGTAAGATTGATGCACCTATGACTAGTCGTACTCGTTCAGGTTTTCAGCATGCCTCTTATGCATCAGATTGTTATGCTTTGGCTGTGTCTAGTATGTGTGAAGAGGAAGAACCTCTTTCATTTGATGAGGCACAAAATTCAGAAAATTGGTTGGCTGCAATGCAAAGTGAATATGATGCTATAATGAAGAATGGTACATGGTCTTTGTGTGATTTGCCTATTGGTAAAAAGGCCATTGGATGTAAGTGGGTTTTTAAATTGAAACGAAAGCCAGATGGCAGTGTTGATCGCTATAAGGCTAGACTTGTTGCAAAGGGTTATGCTCAAGAAAAGGGCATTGATTTTGATGAGACCTTTTCTCCCACTTGTCGTATGACTACCATTCGTAGCATTTGTGCATTGGCAGCTCATAATGGTTGGAATGTACATCAGTTGGACATAAAGACTGCGTTCTTGAATGGAGATTTGCATGAGGAGGTGTATGTATCGCAGCCTCGTGGTTTTGTTCAAAGAGGGCAGGAAAACAAAGTGTGCAGGTTGAAAAAGGCTTTATATGGTTTAAAGCAAGCTCCACGAGCTTGGTATGAAAAGATACATGCATATTTGACTGCACATGGGTTTCAGAATAGTCCAACAGAAAGCACTTTGTATGTTAAACGTGTGGATGGTGTACATCTAATCATTGCTCTCTATGTCGATGACATGCTGCTCACAGGACCAAATGAGAGTCATATTGCTGATTTTAAGGCTGATTTGAATGCCTCTTTTGAAATGTCAGATTTGGGGCATTTGCATCATTATTTGGGGATACAATTTAAGCAGTGTGATGGAGGTATTGCTTTGTGCCAGACAAAGTATATTGAGACACTGTTGAGGAGATTTGGCCTTGAAGACTGCAAGCCTATTGCTACTCCAATGGAGACAGGTTTGAAGTTGAGTCTTCATGATGCTGGAGATCACTTTGATGTCACACTCTATCAGACAGCTGTTGGTTGCCTCATTTATGTATGCATTACGAGGCCGGACATTCAGTTTGCAGTCTCACAGGTGAGCAGGTTTATGCATAGCCCAGGGTCTCAGCATTGGAAGGCAGTTAAACGCATCTTTCGCTACTTGAGTGGCACCATACATCTTGGGTTGTTTTATCCCAAGGGGGGATCGTTGCCGCCAGATTTACATGCTTTTTCGGACTCAGATTGGGCTGGTTGCTATGACACAAGAGTGTCCACAAGTGGTTTTTGTTTCATGCTCGGTAGCTCATGCATATCTTGGTTGAGCAAGAAGCAACCTACTGTGGCCACTTCTAGTTGTGAAGCTGAGTACAGGGCAGCTTTCACAGCTACGGTTGAGTGTGTGTGGCTCAGACGGCTTATGGCTGACTTGGGTGTTGGACAGGAGTCTGCCACCTCTATCTTCACTGACAGTCAGAGCGCATTGGCAGTTGCGAAAAACCCAGTTTTTCATGCTCGCACAAAGCACATTGAGGTGCATTATCACTATGTCAGGGAGAGACTCTCAGCAGGAGAGATCAGCTTGGCCTATGTGCCAACACAGGACAACCTCGCCGATCTTTTCACAAAGGCGCTTCCTCGTGAGAAGTTCGAAGCTTTCCGCAAAGCTTTGGGCTTGCTCCCCTTTGTGGATTGATCTACTTCGGGCATGGCACTCCCCTATACATGAGTGCCAGCTCTCGTTCACACCATCACTCCCAAGGGGGATTTGTTGTCATATATATAGGCAGTGATGTGTGTGAACACACTTAGGACCGCCGGGGCACTTTTTCCCTCTTTAGGAGGTTTTTTCCCCCGGCTTGTATATACGCCCATCCTTCTAGGGCTAACTTATCTTTGTACATTGACACAATCTAATACATTTTGTGTTGTGTGCATTCTTGCTTCTTCTTCTCCAAGCTTTGTGTGCTTTCCTGCAACCCTAATTCCAACAAAGCACCAACACCAAACTAGCTCATCGCTATTATGGTCCTTATCAAGTGATACGAAGAGTTGGGGAGGTTGCATATCAACTCTTACTTCCATCTACAACAAAGATTCATGATGTGTTTCATGTCTGTCACTTGAAAGGATATGTGGGTATGATCGATCAAATGGTTGATGAGTTACCTCCAATGAATGAAGAGGGAATGATTGAATACATTCCAGAAGCTATCTTGGGTACAAGGAAAAAGGTACTTCGCACTCGTACCTTGGTGGAGTATCTTGTTCAATGGAAAGGTTTACCTAAGGAAGAAGCTTCATGGCAACCTATTTCAGCATTGGAGGGATATGAAGCATTGATAGAGCAATATGGGTTGGTGTAAATTCAGCCACATGGAACATTCTTGTCCGAATTTGGGGTATTCATTTGAGGTTTCGAGGACGAAACCATTGGGGAAGGGATGGTTTGTAAGAAAGCATTATGGGCCCAAGGCCATGGACAACTAGTAAGTAGGTGTGAACTCTTGGGTGGAGTATAAATACCAATGTAAATGGGATTATGGCTCATTCATGATAATGTTATCTATTCCAAGAATCAATGGTGAGCTTCTCCCGTGAGATGCTAAGTGGTGACTCCTTCATGAGCCACTCCCTTGGTGAGGGACTAACCCACCCCAGTTACTTTCTTTCACTCTCTTACAAGCTTTATCACAAAAAATGAAAATTTGTAATGCACTATTCTCTAAAATAATAAATCTAAACACATTCCTAAAATCTTAAAAAATATCTATTCTCGTCATATCTCTATTAAAAAAAACGCACTAGTATGTAGATAAAGCATGGATCTACGTACTTGTAAAAAGAAATTATGAAATACAAAGTACAAATCAAGATATGCCTTTTTTTACATAAAATCCTTCTAGAATCACAAAATGATTGTTTCTTCAATCATAAATGAATCTGGGAATTTAAGAATATCATATCTTTTGAGATATTCAAAACCAGCTTAAATAAAAAAATAGTTTTTAAGATATTCGAGTTCTGAGCACGTCTGGTACAACTCTTGGACAATCAATAAAATAATAAGTGAATCTATTATAAAACTAATATTTTGAGATGTACAAGATTCAAAAAGAGAAGAGAGAGGAGCAATATTATAACATTATTTTTGCACTTTTCCTTGATTCATGGAAGAGAGAGAAAGCTCTTAGAGGGTCAGTTTGTGATTTTACATTTTTCCTAATGGGACATTAATATTAAATAAAGTAAATAAATTATTAAGGTAAAAAAGAGATAAATAATAAAGTAAGGAGATTCAAGAGGAGATTAATATTAAAGTATGGAGATTAAAGAGGATATTAAGATAAAAGCAAAGGAGAAGAAGGAGATTAATCTAGCTTGAGAGGTTGCTTTACATAGAAATGAGTAATGATGAGACTAGAGAAGTGTGCTTTACAAGCATTTCATTTAGTAATAAGCTTTGAGCTATGATAATTTTATTTTTAAGAAATTATATATTTTAAAAATATTTATAATAAGTTAAAAATTTGATATTTATAATCATAAGCATTTTATATTTATTTAATAATTTTAAATATATTACATATTATTATTTATATTTAAAAAGTTAAAAATTAAAAATTTTATTTATTTATATAAACATGCTTAAAGAAGAATGGAAAATTATATTTATTAAAAATAGTAAAATTTATAATATATATTTTAAAAAATACATAAATAAAGGTGATGATATGGCATATGCCAACCACATTGCATGTATACATGTCACTCATTATAAGGTTTCATTTCATGTAAGCATTTAAGGTGGCTGACCATGCAAGCATGTAGGGAGCTGGTATGCAAGGTGGAAAATGTGGTTTTGACTACGATGATAAGCTAGAAAGTCAACTAGGTTGACCATGTGGAGGTGGCAAGGTGAACACTTACAGGGATCATGTAGTTGTGATTAATCCCCAAATGGAAATAATTCCAAAGCTTTGCGAGCTTCGAACTCTCATGAGAGAGCCTTCATGAACATGTGCTCCATATATTTATTGTTTTTAGAGATATAAGCTAAGCTAATCTCTCCTAAAATGAGCCTCTCCATAAAATAGTGATAATGTACTTCAATGTACTTTTTACGAGTATGAAACCCTCGGTTCCTTATGACGGTCACCAATGGATGTCAGTAAAGATGGAGGTGGGAGATCTATCCCATATCAAGATCTACCAAAAGATGTATGAGCCATAACCACTCCACAACCATTGTAAAAGATACCATGTACTCAACCTCATAACTAGAAGAGATCATCATCGATTTATTAGATCTTTTCAATTACAAATACTAATAAGGTTGTAAGTTTCTCCCAATCCTCACATTGTGAGTTCGGGTTTTCATATGTAAGATGTAATCCCGTAAGGTTTCCTCAAGTCCCCAATATATTATTTGGAACTTTGTTTACAACACTTCACCTAGGGCCTTGTCTTGAGAATCTAGAGATAAAGGAAGTCTTTAGAGTTTTAAATTTACCTTAATCACAAGTATAAACATGATGGACCATGTACTTGGTGTGAGACCCCCACTTCCTCCGCGATGCCCCCTCCGAGGGCATTGGCGACGGAAGCAGCGTCAGCCTCTCACGCACGGGATAGGAATCCACACTTGGGACCTTGCCCACAGATATCCGGATGAGAGACTAGCCCGGCGGTTCCTCCAAAACCGCGAACCCAAAAAAACTTCCCTCGCTTGGAAGGCACAGTCGATTCCACCAGGAAATATATCTAATGGGAGAATTAATCTAACGAGTCAAAGTCTTATCTATTCAAACTAATCCGACCAAACCCAAAGTCACATGGTCAGATCAAAGAAAAGACTTGCACTTGGTCCATAGAATCATTGCTTTTTTTCTCCTTTAACGAGGCATAGCCGGCTGATTCCCTCCCACACAACAAGGGTCTTCCTAGGACGACTTAATCTAGCTAACGAACAAATCATAACTTATTTGTATCACAGGAATCCCCCGATCTAGCCAACTGGCCCATGGGTAGGAATCCCACCCATTTCCAACCACCCAACCACTGTATTGGTGGGATTCCTTTATAAAAAACTTGGTTATGTTTTTGTTAAACGCTATGCCTTCAACAAGGAATACACAAAGAAACAGAAGCGACTCTCATTGGAGCATTACACACAGAGATTGAAAAAGAGAGAGAGAGACTCGACTCATAACTGATTTTGTGTTAGTTATTTCCCACACACACGATTACAAGAAGGCTATGCCTTTTAAAAGACTCCTAATAAGTGACCTTTCCTATGACAACTAAGTGACTCTTCATATCCGACTAAGGTAACGACCGTAAATTGACACTGTAAAATGACACTTTTGTGCACCACTATACACTAGCACACCCGAGGGAACAATTGCAAAGCAATTGAGAACCCACTTATACCCTTGAGAGAGATCAAATGCCTTATCCCAGGATTTACATTTACCATGAATCAACAAATGAAAATCTCTCTTCGGCATTGATTCACCAAAAGACTCCTCCATAAGCTTATCCAAGATTGCGCTTATTGCAGGCTCCGTGTCTCTAGGTAGTACATCCGATCTTCTCTTTTCCGATATGCCTCCTTTGGAACACTTCGTCCTTGCCAAGAGTCATCCTCTCGAAACCACTTCCAAAAAATCCCCTTGATGTCGACTCCTTGAGAAACTCCCTCTTCAAATAAGCTCCCCTCGTTAAATGCTTATGCGTGACTTCGCTTGATGAACGCCCTTTTGCACATAAATGCCTTCTTACTTCACTGGAATAACAACAGCAATGATTAATTATGCAAATAATCATGTTTCCCTCCATTGGCATTTCTGCAACAGGGTGGCAGCCATTTTCGATAACCGCTTGCACCAACGCTTCCCTCACCATGTCTCTTGCAACCTCTTTGCATAGTCGGTCCTGCAACCTTGCCATAGCAGCATTAACCTCCTCAGGTTCAACAGCAATATGTTGCTTAAGAGCATGCGATGCTTCTTTCCTTGCTATTCCAGCCAAACTGCGCATGGCGGGCAGATGATATGCTTATTGAAATTTGCATAAATGCCTTCATGCCATGATGTGCATCCCTTGCTTGGCTTCATTCACGCCAACCTTCTTCTGCACGTTGCCATCCCAGCGCTGCAGCATACATTCCTCCCACAACTCCGCCAGCCAGGAGATAGGATGTCCCACCGTGATCGCCAAGTGTTAAAGGCTATGCCTTCAACAAGGAATACACAAAGGAACAGAAGCGACTCTCATTGGAGCATTACACACAGAGATTGAAAAAGAGAGAGAGAGACTCGACTCGTAACTGATTTTGTGTTAGTTATTTCCCACACACACGATTACAAGAAGGCTATGCCTTTTAAAAGACTCCTAATAAGTGACCTTTCCTATGACAACTAAGTGACTCTTCATATCCGACTAAGGTAACGACCGTAAATTGACACTGTAAAATGACACTTTTGTGCACCACTATACACTAGCACACCCGAGGGAACAATTGCAAAGCAATTGAGAACCCACTTATACCCTTGAGAGAGATCAAATGCCTTATCCCAGGATTTACATTTACCATGAATCAACAAATGAAAATCTCTCTTCGGCATTGATTCACCAAAAGACTCCTCCATAAGCTTATCCAAGATTGCGCTTATTGCAGGCTCCGTGTCTCTAGGTAGTACATCCGGTCTTCTCTTTTCCGATATGCCTCCTTTGGAACACTTCGTCCTTGCCAAGAGTCATCCTCTCAAAACCACTTCCAAAAAATCCCCTTGATGTCGACTCCTTGAGAAACTCGCTCTTCAAATAAGCTCCCCTCGTTAAATGCTTATGCGTGACTTCGCTTGATGAACGCCCTTTTGCACATAAATGCCTTCTTACTTCACTGGAATAACAACAGCAATGATTAATTATGCAAATAATCATGTTTCCCTCCATTGGCATTTTTGCAACAGGGCGGCAGCCATTTTCGATAACCGCTTGCACCAACGCTTCCCTCACCATGTCTCTTGCAACCTCTTTGCATAGTCGGTCCTGCAACCTTGCCATAGCAGCGTTAACCTCCTCAGGTTCAACAGCAATATGTTGCTTAAGAGCATGCGATGCTTCTTTCCTTGCTATTCCAGCCAAACTGCGCATGGCGGGCAGATGATATGCTTATTGAAATTTGCATAAATGCCTTCATGCCATGATGTGCTTCCCTTGCTTGGCTTCATTCACGCCAACCTTCTTCTGCACGATGCCATCCCAACGCTGCAGCATACATTCCTCCCACAACTCCGCCAGCCAGGAGATAGGATGTCCCACCGTGATCGCCAAGTGTTAAAGGCTATGCCTTCAACAAGGAATACACAAAGGAACAGAAGCGACTCTCATTGGAGCATTACACCCAAAGATTGAAAAAGAGAGAGAGAGAGAGACTCGATTCGTAACTAATTTTGTGTTAGTTATTTCCCCCACACACAATTACAAGAAGGCTATGCCTTTTAAAAGACTCCTAATAAGTGACCTTTCCTATGACAACTAAGTGACTCTTCATATCCGACTAAGGTAACGACCGTAAATTGACACTCTAAATGACACTTCTGTGCACCACTATACAATTTTGCCTGGGTAGTATCGAGGAAAAGAGTTCCCAAGCCCCCCCTAGCCGGTGCTTCAAGCAAAATTTAAGGTAGGCATACCACTTACACACCCAACATGAAATTGCTATTTTAACAAATTTGACTGTCTTAAAAACAATCTTTCAATGAAAATCATAGTATTACTAATCATACTAATCATAATCCTCCAAAATATTGAGTCTATTGTATTACAAAATATATCATCTGGACTCTCCGTTGAAGACCAGCTGGTCAAACACCAACGAGATCCAATATCAAAATTCGATTCACAAAAGTCATTCTTTCCAGCTCATTCGAATCTTCCTCGATGTACGCATGGGTGTCCTAGAAACCGCGAGCCCGTGCATCACCTGGTCAAAACCCTCTAGGATCCTACTTAGGTGTCCTAGCACTTCAATCAGGGACCGCTTCGTTGGTCCTCGTCCATTGTATCGGAAGCGCACCATTTTAACCATACCGAGGTTGGTCAGGCCCTCGGCAGGCTTTGCCGAGCGATGTCCCTCGACGACTCCCCGCCAGCTTTTGCAACGAGCCTCTTTTTAGTTAAATACATACCAAATGCTTCCTCCACCATTCTATCCTAAAACAGTCCTTTAAAAGAAAACAAAGGCTCTATGCAGGTCATCTAAAAGTTGACCATGAATTTGCTTTTTGATTACATCTATTATCCAGGGAGTCCTTTCAAACATCCATGTCAATACCTTATATGAGAATATCGTATTTTTATAAAAATACTCTTCTACCATTTAATCTAATTTTGGGTACATATCAATTTGGTGATTTATCCACATAAAATATCTAAAGATATTATTCTACCAATTTAATTTATCAACCCTAATTCTCTAGGTGGAATTATGGTGAACATTCCTCTTTTGTCACCAACATTTAATTTAAACCTTTCTCTACTTAAATACTGCAAAAATTCTTCTTTTAATGAAATACAAATATCCATTTTTTCAAATATGCCAAGCATTCCACTTTTATTATTTAAATTATTGAATTCCAAATGTCATGGGAATTCCTCTTTTATCATTTAAAATTTCTCATGCATAAAATAAATTTATCTAAAATTTCTCTTTAAATTAAATAAAAATATCTATTATTTTAATTATATCAAGAATTCCACCAAAATTAAATAAAAATATCCATTATTTTAATATACCAAAATTTCTCTTTTTCCATTTAATTACATGGATCTCCATTATCATGGTAATTCCTCTTTTTGCATAAAAATAAAATTACCAAAAATTTCTCTTTTCTTTAATTAATTATTTTTGCATAAATACTAAAAATTAGTTTCTCAAGAATATGATGAAAATCATTCTTTTAGCATAGGATGTCCCATCATAAAATATGGTAGAAAGTGCTCTTTTAACATTATGCATAAAAATAAGATATTTATTTATTTGTAAAAATTTTACCATAGCTTTGCTCTGCTATTACAGATAATTTTTAATTTTTCTAGAAAAGAATAAGACCTTGTAATACAATTATGATAGAAGAAATATCCTTAAACTTAAATCTAAATTATGGAATTAATCATAATTTACTATAATTTTTTTAACATAAAAGCCTAAAAATACTATTTTCTTAACCTCTAGCTTTACAAGCTTAGAGTTTGGTTTTGAATTAAGAATTTATCAATGAGAAGCATTCTTTTTCTAAAGAATTAGCCATAGGAATGACTATTCTTTTGGAAGAGAGAGATATACATAAAAAGCATACAAAATAAGCATAAAGATTAACTTTTTTGTGATGTATCATTAAAGTTCTTAGAGAAAGCTTGATTTGCATTAAAAACAACTAATTAGAAACTTTTCAAGCTTGAGAGGGGTTGAGAAGTGAAAGCATTTGATAATATTAACAAAAACCATGAAATTCCTTCTTACCTCTAGGTTTGGCTAGCTTCTTTATCTTCTTACCTCTAGGTTTGGCTAGCTTCTTTATCTTCTAGAAGTGAAGCCCCCAACCAATCAATTCATTTAGTGAGTTGAAATGAAAGCTCCAAGAGTTGTTGAAGAGAGAGAGAAGCTCCAATCTCTCTAAGAGTAGAGAATTTTTAAGGGATAATAGAAAATATGATTATTTTAATGTAATACTAGCATGCTATAGCTCACAGGTGAGAATACAAAAGAATGAGGGTCTATTTATAGGTGAGGGAGGCCACTAATAACTAAGTCCAACTAGGTTCTAGAATTTTCTAGCTTCAGTTTGGCTGAATTTGGATAAGATTTGGACCAGTTTAGCTCCCATTTTGATCCTTTTTGATCCAAGAGAGAGGAGAGATAAAAATATCTCAATTTTTTTAAATTAAAAACCCTCCCACACATGTGAAGGAGGTGTCTACCTGAAAGGTCCCCCTCTCCTTACCAAGGTGTCAGAAATTCATCATTCCTCTAAAATATCTCATTTTCTTAGTAATATCTCTTAATTTTTAACTAATAAACCTTGTACTCAGCCAACTCTTCATCTTATGTGAGCATTTACTCATTTTTTGGGTATTTTTGTTTATTCATTGGATTTATCTCATCCCAACACTTGGATTAATCCTATTGGCCCATATAGGAACCTTAATTAGACCATAATCCAGAAATTTCTGAAAATCTTGACCCTTAGGTGGCGGCCGGCTAAGGTCACTTATATCCTTTTTAATTGACTCCTAATGCACCTTGGAGAATTTATTTTGAACTTATGTTTGAAGGAAATATATTTTGATATTAGGAGAATTTTTTATATCCAAAAATATCTTAATATTGAATTACCTCTCTCTAGACAAAACAAGGAAAAATAATATTTCTTGTATTCAGAAATAGGGAATGATTACAGGGGATTGAGGTAAAAGCTTATTCATTATTTAGGCTAAGGAGGAATCTTACATCCTCTCCCACTTAAAAAATACCAGATGTCCTCATCTCGCAAAGTGGGGGTAATCTTTTGCCAACTCTTCTTCTTTCTCGCAAGTGGCATCTTCTAGAGGGAAGAACTTCCACTTGACTAAAAACTCTCTGACTCTGCTCCTAAGAACCTTCTCCCAAACGTCAAGGATTTCTTCAGGTTGGAGTACCATCTGGCCTTGTGGAGTCAAAGAAATAAATTGTTCATCACATCAAGTACATGACTCGGGCTGTGTACATATTTCTTAAGCAAACTGACGTGGAATACATTATGTACCTTGAGATGGGGAGGTAGAAGAAGTTTATAAGCTAGATCGCCCACTTTCTTTATAACAGCATAAGTTCCACAATATCTGGGAGAGAGCTTCTTGTACTTCCCTAAAGATAAGGAACTTCTTTTTGGTCGTACTCGAATGAAGACCATATCTGATTCTTCAAACTCTCTCTCTGATCTCTTTTTATCTGCATACTACTTTTGCCTATCTTGGGCTGCCTTAATATCTTTACAGATTGATTGCATTTGCTGGTCCATGTCATCAAGCATTTGTCTGGACATTTCAGCTCTGATCAATGGGTCGGCCCAAGTCAACGGTGTAAGGCATTCTTGTCCATACATAGCTTTGAAAGGGCTCATCCCAATACTTCGATGATAAGAAGCATTGTAAGCAAATTCAACTAGATGCAAATGGCTTAACCACTTCTTGGGTTCCCTGCCACAACATGATCAAAAGATATCTTCTATTACTTGGTTCACTCTTTCAGTCTGGCCATCTATTTCGGGGTGATAGGCTGTGTTGAGATCCAAGAAAGTTTCTTCTTCTTCGAAGAATGCAGTCCAGAATTTCAATGTGAATTTGGGATCTCTGTCACTTACTATCCTCCTGGTGGGTAAGCCATGCAATCTGAAGATCTCTTTAAGGAAAACTCTGGCAACATCCACTACAGTGTATGTTTCTTTCACTGGAATCACATGGGCAACTTTGGTTAGTCTGTCCAACTACCACAAAAATGGAGTTGTAACCTGATTGCACTGAAGGTTGGAATGTCTAGAGGCTGCAGTTTCCCTGGCATCTTGACTCTCTCTGTCTCTATTCTTTGACACATTAAGCATTGCCGCACATGATCAAGTACATCCTTTTTGAATCCTGGCCAGAAGAAGCTTTTCTTCACAGACATATAGGTTTTTATAAACCCCGGATGTCCAGCTATGAGGCTATCATGGGCTTCTCTGAGAATCCTTCCCTTTATTCCCTCATCATTAGGAATGCATGGCCAATTATTATAACACATGCATCCTTCATCCAATTTGTACCCAAGAACTCGATTCATTTCCTGAGGAGTCTTGCTTTCCTGCATTAGAAGGGTAGCAATAGGGGCAAAGAATTTGTCTTGTAGATTTTCTCCCTTGATTCACAGATTAATGGATTTGACACCACTGTAATTGCAAGCAAGGAGGCTTTTCTAATGAGCGCATCTACCAACACATTTTCTTTCCGTGGTCGATACTTAATTTCAAAATCGAATTCCTGCAGGGTCTGCATCCATCTCCTTTGGCGCATGTTGAGATCCCTTTGGGTGAATTTTCACACTTCAGACTTTGACGATTTGTCATCAAGGTGAACCTCTGTCCCAAAAGATAATGTCTCCACAACTTCAGAGCATAAACTACTGAGAGTAACTCCAAGTCATGGATGGCATAATTTCTCTTTCTGGATTCATAGACCACTGCATGACCTTCCTGCATAAGAGCACCGCCTAAGGCAAACCCACTTGCATCCGTTTCACTACCTCAAAAGGTTTGATAAAATCTGGCAATTTGAAAAAGGGTACTCTTCTTGAGAAGGTTAGTTAAAGGGGATGCTATCTGAGCATACCTAGGTATAAAGATCCTATACCATCTAGCTAATCCTAGGAATCCTCTGACTTCTTTTACCATCTTGGGTTCCGGCCAATCTACGACGGCTTGGATCTTTGGGAGGTCAGCAGAAATTCCATCCTTTGACAGTATGAATCCCAAGTATTCTACCTGGTCAACAGAAAAAGAACAGTTGCTTTTTTTTGCAAAGAGTTGGTGTTTCCTTAGGATTTCCAGGACCTTGCACACATGATCTTCATGATGTACAGCATTCTTTGAGTATACCAAGATATTATCAAAGAAGACAAGAACAAAATTATCCAAGTATTCTCTGAGAATATCCTGCATAAGATGATTAAACGTTTCCGGGGAATTAGTCAATCCAAACGGCATGACTGTGAACTCATAATGCCCATAGCGAGTATTGAATGCTATCTTCAGGATGTCCTGTTCCTTGATTCGGATCTAGTAGTACCCGGATTTGAGATCTATCTTTGTGAACATTTGGGTCCCACTTAACCAATCCAGAAGTTCATCAATCCTAGGGATAGGATACTTATTTTTAATTGTTAATTGATTCAATCCTCTGTAGTCAATACTACAGAGTCTTAACGTTCCATCTTTCTTCTTTTGAAAAGAGAACCGGTGCACCCCAGGGTGAGACACTGGTGGGTCTGATGAATCCTTGCTCTAACAGTTGTGTTAAGTGTTCCTTAAGTTCTATGGCTTCAGGGACTCGCATTTTGTTTGCACGTTGGGCTATTGGCTGAGCTCTGGGGGTTAACTTGATCTCATGATCTACTTCACGTGACAGAGGCATCTCAGTCCAGCTCTTCAGGGAACACATCTTTCCACTGGCCAATTCCACTTGCATAAGTTTCCCTGATTTTTTATTGAGGACTAATTTACGCAGACATCCTGGGGAAATAAAAGAATGAGTACTACCTCAATCAATCAAAAGCTTGAATTTCTTACCCTCTTACTTTGCTGGATTCTAGAGGATTGAAAATTGACAATTATTTCCCTGATGCTCTATTGCGGCATAGATCTGTACTTTTTCTTCCTCCACTTCATCAACTATAGTGACGACTCTAGCTACTGCAGTTTGAGGTGGAACTCTCTCTCTTTGGTTTCCCCAATTCTGGGAGGGAGTTTGGATACTGCTTTGCATGGAGGCTGGGGGAGGCTGAGCTAGCACTCTTCTGGGGTTGCCCTGATTTTGGCGTGGGGGGCCCTGATTGGTGGAGTGATACAAAGCAATCTATCTTTGAATTTTGGGACCTTGGCTTCCTTGGCCCATAGAAGGAGATGGGCAATCCTTGAGCTGGTGCCCAAACCCCTGACATCCGAAGCACCTGCTCTCACTTCAAAGCTCTTCCCTCTACATTCTTGAAAGAGTCCGAGTTCCTAAGAACTTTGAGGGAAAGGTCTTCCTTCATTCCTGAAACTTCTTGACTCCAGATTCTGGTTGGGACCTTGGTGTCTCTTTGGAGGCGGAAGGTTTGGAAGAACTTCCCGGTGTCTGGAATCTCTTGAAGGATTAGGAAGCTGGCTTTGGCCGGACTTTAACAATGAAGGCTTTGGCAAAGTCCTTTGTCATTCTTACAGCTTTTGCCATGGAAACTGGCTTGGCATTTTTAACCAGGGTGTCTAAAGGTTCATTCATTCCCCAAATGAACCTGGCCATAAGTTGCTCTTCGTCTAGCGGCCGGTGGTGAACTTGAGGAGAAGAGAAAATGCCACATGATATTCTTCAATGGCTTTGCTCCCCTGGTTTAGCTCTAAGAATTCATTCATCTTGGTTTCTCTAAAAATCCGGGGGGACAAAATCTCTTCCTTAGATAGGCTTTAAGATCATTCCAAGACTGGGTATTCCTATCAAGATGATTGGTGTGGCAATGGTTTCTCCATGCCACCCTCGCTATTTCCACAATTTTCAGCCTAGCAAGAGTCATTTTTCTCCTCTCGTTGTCGCCCTGGTGACATCAAAATATTCCTCCATGGCTTCAACCCATTTCTCCATAGCCTCGCCCAAGTTCTCCCCTTCACCTTTGAAGGGTCCTAGCTGAGTTTTGTGAAGCGCCTTGTGAACGTCGGGGTCAAGCTCTTCTTCATCAGTGAGAGGGTCTCGCTGACGGCCACGGTTCCCTCGCGTCATGATTCTACCAAAATGATACATTATTAAATTTTTGTTTTGATTTCGTCCACGAGATCCTAAGAATTAAGAGATTCAGAAAATAGTTTCTTAAACAAGATAAACGATCTTATTGGAGATCTATGACATGTGTCCGAGTAACAGACTTTTCTTCATCAATTCATCATATAATAAACAATCACTTATACAATAGGGAATTTTTTCACAAAACATTTCTTTATTTAAATAAAGGTTGCAATATGTACATAGAGCATCTCGGCCGCTCCAGAAAGTCAAAATCTTCTCGGGAGACGCATAAAACGTCAAACATGCCCTGATACAAATGTTCCCTTTACTACCAAAGGAGCTACTATCTTCTCCTTAGTAATAAAGCGACTAAGAAGTCTATAGATATGGCAGGAAAGTCTGAAATCTCGAGGTATAGGGTGATATAAAATAACACCATATATCACTTTTAGCCTCATTAGAATCATGAGACATTCTGCCTCAGCACTGCGCACTGGTCGCAAGAGGCGTGGACATATTACCCTACAAACCACTTGTGATGTCGTCTCTCTGCTGGGTCAAAGAAATATAAACTCTCGAAATGGCCTGCGAGTCGGGATCGGCTCGTTCGAGTTGTAAACGGAAGCGATGAGATGCTCGAAGGCAAAAGCAGTCATATCTTGTGATTGGGTGAGGTTGGGAACACCAAATAAGTGTGGAACTTCCATCTATAAAACCAAATTTCTTGATTAAAAAAATTCATTAATGAAGCTTAAGGAATGAAAATACAATATGTAAATGCTCTTTCTGAGTTTTTATTATAAATTTTTGATAAGAATTCACTTTTCCTTTATTAGCTTCAACAAAGCTGTGATACCAGCTGTGAGACCCCGAGCCCCTCTGCCATGCCACCTCCCACGGCACAGGCGACAGCGAAAGCAGCGACGACGACAGCCTCTCACACAGGGTAGGGATCCACACTCGGGGCCTTGCCTTGGGATATCCGAAAAAGAGACTAGCCCGGCGGTTCCTCCAAAACCGAGCCCAAAAAAACTTCCCTCGCCCAGAAGGCACGGGTGATTCCACCAGGAAAATCATCTAACGGGAGAATTAATCTAACGAGTCAAAGTCTTACCTATTCAAACTGATCCAACCGCGAACCATGGTCAGATCAAAGAAGAGACTTGCACTTGCTCCTCCATAGAATCACCGCTTTTTTCCTCCTTCAACGAGGCACAGCCCCGCTGATTCCCTCCCACAGAATAAGGGTCTCCTAGGACTTAATCTAACTAACAAACTAATCGTAACTTATTTGTATCGTGGCAGGAATCCCCCGATCCAACCTAACCCCAACCGGCCCATGGGTTAGCCAACCACCCAACCACTGTATTGGTAGGATTATTTTATAAAATAATTGGTTATGTTTTTTCCGAGTATCGAGGAAAAGAGTTCCCAGGTCCCTTAGCCAGCGCTTCAAGCAAAATTTAAGATAGGCATACCAATTACACACCCAATATGAAATTGCTATTATAACAGATTCGGCTATCTTTAAAACAATCTTTCAATGAAAATCATAGTATTACTGATTAGAATCCTCCAAAATATTGAGTCTATTGTATTACAAAATATATCATCTAGACTCTCCCTTGAAGACTAGCTGGTCAACTAACAAGATCAAATATCAAAATTTGATTCACAAAAGTCATTCTTTCCAGTTCATCCGAATCTTCCTCAACGTACGCATGGGTGTCCTAGCAACCGCGAGCGCATGCATCACCTGGTCAGAACCCTCTAGGAGCCTACTTAGGTGTCCTAGCACTTCACTCAGGGACCGCTTTGTCATGGTCCTCGCCCATCGTACCATTTTAACCATACCGAGGCTGGTCAAGACCTCGACAGGCTTTGCCGCGAGCGACATCCCTCGATGACTCCCCACCACCTATTGCAACGAGCCTCTTCTTAGTTAAACACATACCGAATGCTTCCTCCAGCATTCTGGTAAGAGAACAGAGGTTCTATGCAAGTAAAATTCCCAGTTTGAGATTCGTTCCACTAAACCCTTTTTTTCCTTGATCCATATTTTCTTAATGAGAATCATTGATCTCTCATCAGGGTAATCTAACCACCATCATTTGACTGAATGTCCAACTAGATTCTTGGTGATTTCGGTCTAGGGAAAACTAGGTTAATTCAATGGTAGTCTATTCTTTGTATTAAGAGCTGGAATGGGTCACGAAGTTTTTGCTTGATTCAGATCAAGAGATGGACACGTAGTTTACTGACCATCCCTCTCACACTCGTGGTCTAACCAAAATCATTCGATTTATTTCTAACTTTGATTCCAAGGATTTTCTTTAAATAAACATCTACTTAACTTCTAAACCATAAGAAAATTCCAACTTTATGAATTTCATTCTAACCATAATAGATCAAGAAATGGTTTTATATGAGAATATCAGATTTTTATGAAAATACTCTTCTTCTATTTAATCTAATTTTCGGTAAATATCAATTTGGTGATTTATCCACATAAAATATCTAAAGATATTGTTCTATCAATTTAATTTATCAACCCTAATTCTCTAGGTGGAATTCTGGTGAAAATTCCTCTTTTGTCTCACCAACATTTAATTTAAACCTTTCTCTACTTAAATACCACAAAAATTCTTCTTTTAATTAAATACAAATATCCATTTTTTTAAATATGCCAAGAATTCCACTTTTACCATTTAAATGATTGAATTCTAAATGTCATGGGAATTCCTCTTTTATCATTTAAAATTTCTCATGCATAAAATAAATTTATCTAAAATTTATTTTTAAATTAAAGAAAATATCCATTATTTTAATTATGTCAAGAATTCCACTTTTACCATTTAAATGATTGAATTCCAAATGTCATGGGAATTCCTCTTTTATCATTTAAAATTTCTCATGCATAAAATAAATTTATCTAGAATTTCTCTTAAAATTAAATAAAAATATCCATTATTTTAATATACCAAAATTTCTTTTTTTCCATTTAATTACATGGATGTCCATTATCATGGAAATTCCTCTTTTTGCATTAAAAAAATTTACCAAAAATTTCTCTTTTCTTTAATTAATTATTTATGCATAAATATTAAAAATTAGTTTCTTATGAATATGATGAAAATCATTCTTTTAGCATAGGATGTCCCATCCTAAAATATGGTAGGAAGTCCTCTTTTAGCATTATGCATAAAAATAAGATATGTATTAATTTTTAAAAATATTTCCATAGCTTCACTGCTATTACAGATAATTTTCAATTTTTCTAGAAAAGAGTAAGACTTTGTAATACAATGATGATAGAAGAACTACCCTTAAACTTAAATCCAAATTATGGAATTAAATCATACATTTACCATAATTTTATTAATATAAAAGCATAAAAATACTATTTTCTTAACCTCTAGCTTAACAAGCTTAGAGTTTGGTTTTGAATTAAGAATTTATCAATGAGAAGCATTCTTTTTCTAAAGAATTAGCCATAGGAATGACTATTCTTCTGGGAGAGAGAGATATACATAAAAAGCTTTCAAAATAAGCATAAAGATTAACTTTTTGTGATTAATCATTAAAGTTCTTAGAGAAAGCTTGATTTGCATTAAAAACAACTAATTAGAAACTTCTCAAGCTTGAGAGGGGTTGAGAAGTGAAATCATTTGAGAATATTAACAAAAACCAATGAAATTCCTAGTTACCTCTAGGTTTGGCTTGCGTCTTTATCTAGAAGTGAAGCCCCCATCCAATCAATTGGTTTAGTGAGTTGAGAATAAAGCTCCAAGAGTTGTTGAAGAGAGAGAGAAGCTCCAATCTCTCCAAAAGTAGAGGATTTTTAAGGGATAATAGAAAATTTGAATATTTTAATGTAATACTGGCATGGTATAGCTCACAAATGAGAATACAAAAGAATGAGGGTCTATTTATAGGTGAGGGAGGCCACTAATTGAGTCCAACTAGGTTCTAGAATTTTCTTGCTTCAATTTGGCTGAATTTGGATAAGATTTAGACCAGTTTAGCTCCCATTTTGATCCAGTTTGATCCAGGAGAGAGGAGAGATAAGAATATCTCAATTTCTTTAAATTAAAAACCCTCCCACACATGTGAAGGAGGAACCTACCTCAAAGGTTCCCCTCTCCTTACCAAGGTGTCAAAAATTCATCATTCCTCCAAAATATCTCTTTTTTTTAGTAATATCTCTTAATTTTTAACTAATAAACCTTGTACTCAGTCAACTCTTCATCTTATGTGAGCTTTTACTCATTTTTGGGTATTTTCTTTTATTCATTATATTTATCTCATCCCAACACTTGGATTAATCCTATTGGCCCATAGGAACCTTAATTGGACCATAATCCAAAAAATTTTGAAAATCTTGACCCTTAGGCTAAGGTCACTTATATTATTTTTAATTGATTCCTAACGCACCTTGGATAATTTATCTTGAACTTCTGTTTCAGGAAAATATCTTTTTGATATTAGGAGAATTTTTGTATCCAAAAATATCTCAATATTGAATTATCTCTCTCTAGAATTTTTCTTCTCTCTAGATAAAAACAAGAAAAAATAATATTTTATTGTATTCAAAAATATGAAATGATTACACAGATTGAGGTAAAAGCTTATTCATTATTCAAGCTAAGGAGGAATTTTACACTTGGCTTTTCCACTAAGCATACATTGAGTGAACATACCTTGGTAGGGAAATCTAGATTTCAAAATGCTTCACATTAGTGCTAAAATATTTGCATGAATTAAATAGAATCGGTAGATCTATCATATTTGCACATGAGCTCACAAAGTTCTATGGAAATGACTCTACATGATTATTTTAGGTTATGTGTAGTTCATTTGGTTAAAGCACCATGCAATCCTTGTGTAATCTCCCTTCCTAGATTGTTCAATATTACTAGAGTTTGGACCTTAGTATCATACCTCCAAATAGGATTTGGAGAGATCCACCTGCTTGGTAACTATCGGGTTACACTCATCCTCCTCCAAATAGGATTTGGAAAGATCCACCTGTTTGTGGTTTTGCATCTGGTTTTGGTTTGGCTTCCATCTCTAGTTCTTGTTTTGGCTCTGGCATGTGCATCCTGAGTAATGGCACCTCCTCGAAAACACCTTTGTCTGTGATCACATCTCTTGAGAACTCTTGTCTTATAAACTCTCTTTTCATTGCATCAATGCTCCTAGTCTTAGGCTGCTTCACAACCCGAGGTGATTACTCCTTGCCCTTTGTTGATGTTGCCATGAATTGGGCCTATGTTTTATTGAGTTGTGCCCATCCTTTCTCATATGGAAGCTAGCCTTCACATGCCTCTTCCTAAACCTTTACTTGATGTGCTTCTTTCTTGCGTTTCCCATGGTCCTATTCTATGAGTTGTTGCCTAAACTTGATGGATGATTTGTTTGTATTGGGATTGGCGTTATTGTTCCCTTTCGTATTGGTCATCTTCCCATCTTTAAATGACTACACATAGCCTTATACTCATGCCGTAACCATTTGTTGGATAAAGTCTTCAGAAATTCATCATCCATTGCCTCAAAATTCATGATATTATTTTGTTGTTTTTACTATCATAATCAACCCCTAGAAACCCTAGGCCTAGAGTTTTAGATGCTTTTAAACTCCCTAGGATCATGCTATCCTAAAGTCTAGACTTTCTAGCACTATACTATGTTAAAAATTAGCAAAACTCTTATGCAAAAATGCATATTCAACATACAAATTCAAAGCCTAATTTTCCCTTCAAACCCTAAAACGTAATCCCTAATCTCAAATACCCTAATTCAACATGCACAAAACATGAGCTAGTGGTTGTCCTAGGATGACCTAAGCTCTGATACCAATGTAACATGCATTGCAAAAATGTGTTCATGGTGGTTAACGCTAAGCAAAGAAGATTAACGCTAATCCCAATGGTTGTCCTAGGAAAACCTAAGCTCTAATACCAATGTAACATGCATTGCAAAAATGTGTTTATTGATTAACCCTAAGCAAAGAAGATTAGCGCTAATCCTATGTTTAGCAAAGACACAAAAGAGAAGGAGAGATAGACCTAATCTACTGTATATTGCAAAAACATGCTATATATACAAAGATCTTGCTGATTGACACCTTCATGATGCTTAACAAAGATCCTTGCAACCCTGTTTGGGACATCATAGCATAGTGGAGGCTACACTCAAACCCACACACTTTGTCAATCCGTGAATGCAACCCGATTAGCGCATAGAGGCTATCCCGAATGGGAGAAGATGAGTTAACCACACACTAATGACTTCTAGTCCTACTCAATCCTTCTTCATCACTCAAGCAATCAATCTAACATAATCAAAGCATCAAGATTAGGCTACACTTAAGCACAAAAATGCAACTTATGCAAAGAACTTAACATGCAAAGAGCTATCACACAAGCCTCAACTACACATCATTTCATGCACAAGCTTCATCACATGCACTCTACAAATCAGATTTTAGCATCAAAACATCATTAAGAAATCTAGATTAGCAAGTGAGTAGACCATAACCTCATATCATTGAAAATGTAAAGAATAGAGAGTACAAGATTGAAGCATGAATGGAGATGGAGAGCCTTGGGAGAGCACTTGAGAAGGAGCTATGGAGCAAGCTCTCTCTATGAGCCTCTCAACCAAATGACCAAAGAGTCCTCTCTAGCTCTCAAATGGGCCACCTTTTATACAAAAATTCTAGAACTCCCAAAAGTTCCCATGTGGGATTATTGTCAAGCCCTCTCCCACATTCATCTACAACTTGGAACTCTTTTCAAGAGCCCTAAGTGTCTTTTTTGTTGCATCCTTGTATTGATCTTCATTCGTCATGCAACACTCCCCCCTTCCTATTTTGCGCACGTCCTCGAGCGCGGTAGTAGAGAGCTGCAACAAAAAAACAATGGATACAAGTAAAGTCTTTTATTGAAAAAAAGAAAAGAAAAGAAAAGAAAAACCAGCAATGATAATTTCACACGTGAGCATACAAGTGCAAGGCTGATTAAAGTTTTAATGAGTACTAAAATAGGTGAGTAAAGACTAGTCAAAGTGAGACTTAAGTGGTAGATAGTGCTATGCAAAGGCAAGTGTGTTTTGTACACCGCCGGTTATGACCGCAGTCTCAATGTCCTACAAGTATGTAAGTTATTCCTAAGTGGCAAACCTACTCCTAAATATGAGCAAAGGTGATTAGAACTCTCTTTTTTTTTTTTTTTGATGTGTGTGTAGAAGGTGATAAAGATTAAGGTTCCATCCCAAAGAGACCCAAGCAATGGCCAAGAGACCTCCGCCAAGAGAATCTAAAGACCGCTAAGTATCTCATGGGCGACAGACCCTTTTTCTTTCTTTTATGACCTAAGGAGTACCCCATGAAGATGAGGGCATCGGTCTCGAGGGCCCATAGTGTACCCCAGAGTCCTACCAACATCTATCAAGGCGATAGATTCCTCAAAGGTCTTTTTCTGAGGCTTTTAGACATCAGTGTTCACCCCATGGAAACCAAGGCATCGGCCCCAAGGTGCTAAGACAACCCCGGTCCTACCAAGCATTTCTCATGGCTGTAGACACGTCATGTCTCAATTTACTTTGTACATATATTGTTTTTTTTTTTGGTATAATTTTTATTACTCCTAGCACCTAGCTCATATCTTAACTCATATCTAAGAGGTAGCTACCACTAGGGATAACTAATATACCTTGAAAGCATAAGAACTTGGCATATTCCATTGGTATATATCCTACACTATCTTTAGATAGAAATATCTTTTACTAAGTCTTCTAAGAGTCTAGAATTCACTCACCATATTTTAACAACTAATCAAAAACTTAAACCAGCCAACATTGTGTGAACATGCAAACCATATATTCGAAAGATAAGAGCACATAAAGAAATAAAGATTAAGATCTGAATACACCTGTTGTAGTGCCCTGTTGATGTTGTTCGTTTGCATTGATGCATTGCTGATTCTGTGCAGATTGCTCCTCCTTGATCTTTGTAGGCGTAGCATGTCTCCCCCCTTCCTAATTTGTGTGCACGGTAGGTGGACTATTGGGGCGTGTTTGATGCTCTTTTTTTTTAATGGAGATCTCTGCAAAATTTTTATTAACAAACAAGAAAAGAAAAGAAAAGAATAAAATTTGCTATTGGTGCCAATCACCGAATATAGCCGAGGGGAAAAACCCAATGGGAGAAAAGTGCCCTGGCTTATCGATCTTATTGTGGAGTCGCTGAGCTTTCCCTTGCCCTAGTAGTGGAGATCATCACAAAAAGAACATAATCCTCTAAAGGCATAAGGAACCACACTATGCAAACATTGATCTACCAAAGAGCTTCAATTGTAGTGTTAATGCCTTATCTTTGGTTTTAGGTATGTCCTTCTTGGGTGGGAATTTTATCAATTGTCTTGGAATTTGAACAAGATAAGAGGATTTAGGCATTGAAATGCTAGAATCTATGCTCAAATGATACTCATGTGAAGTTGAATGTGTCTTAGGTACACCAGTTGAGGGTGGAATTGTGTAACAAGGAGAATTTGGGACAACTGGTGATTCATTACTTGTTTTGGGAAGATTAACACAAGTAGATTTGTAGGTGCTATCACAGCCACCTATCCTATCTTGAGGAGTTTGTGTTGATTTCTTTTGCACCCACTAATATGGAAAATCAAGGAAGGCTTTTGGAATCTTTCTGAAACACTCTTTTACCCCTAGCAAAGCATGGCATTTTGGAAGCCAAATTGCTGTTGCACCCTCATAATAGCCTTGTGCTTTAAGAACATGTTTTGGGACCCATCGAGTAGGCCTGGAAATGATGTGCTTCTTAAGAGGCTTATCAACTGGACTAGATGGTACAAGTTTGTACGCATTTTTGGGTAGCCACATTGATAATTCCTTCTTGCTCGGCCTTCTTTGAGTAGCAACTAGAGTAGTTGGAACATGCCAGCCATGGCCCTCACTTGAGTACTCATCAATTATCCACATCATTTGTTTTGGAGCTTCAAGAGCAGATTTTGAGAGTGGGTTGTGTAAGGTAGAAACATCACCCTTTTGATCAGCATCATTAGCAGATTTGAGTGTAAAATTCTCCACTGAGACTTCTTCTACATGCAGTGCTGTTGTGGAAGCATTCCTATAGTACAAATCATCTAGAAGGTCACGTGGTTGTACCATTCGTATAGGTATAATGTCATATCCATCTGAGTCACAAAATTGAATTGGCTTCGGTAAAGCACATGTCGACAATGTTGCAAGGACATGACTCCATTCTAGTGGATCAATTAAATGCTCAGGAAAGGGTTGTGGAATGTATGCCTCGTCTGATACACTTCGATTACCCTTAAGTCTCTCAGTGTTGAAATCCCTACAGGAGGCTCCACACATCCACAGATCTTCTCGCCCGTCTGACAATGTAACTCTTGAGCCCTCAGATGAAGCAGAATCAAACTCATCTATTGGAGACCTTGTTACATCACGATATGAGTGATTCCTTAGGTTGACCCTTGTGATGACAGAATCATGTCGGAGGTACAAATAATTGTATCCCCAATCTTGAATCATTTGAAATTGTCGCATGAATGGTCTACCCAATATCACTTCATAGTTTGGATGTTTTCCAAAATCCACTACTACTGCAAAGGTGTGCTCATATTCAATCCCACATGTGGTGACCAATATGTTCTCAAGTAGCCCAAGGGGATGTTCTAAGCTTCCATCTGCTAGCTGCAAGCGCATCCTGGTACTCCTAATAGCCGGTTTGCCCCATTTTTCCCAAATGGACCTTGTCACAATGCCCACTCCTGCGCCACTATCAAGTATTGCAGTTGAAGATACTTTTCGCACTTCTAATGGGAGGGTAGCATTTCCCTGATCGTCCTCACAAAATTTTCCTACTTTGTTGATAGGAACTGGCATAACATGCTTTGTCTCAGGGTGTATAGTACACTCATGGTGACCCTTTTGTAGCAATACCTGCTCTGACAAACATGTGGCAATATCATTCCACAACTCAGGTTGAATTTTTATCAAATCAAGCAAAGGTAAGGTACAAGCCACTGGTGCTGACAAAATAGCTTGCACCATACTCATATCCTTCTCCTTTGTCAACCTTTTATGCATGGAGGGTATCCTCAAGGTTTGAGAACAGTTCTCATATTCTCCCAGATATGATGGTAAGGTTTTCATTGTCTGCTTACTTCTAGGAGAAACAATTGTTTGAACTTCCTCCTGGATGCTTGGGCGTCTAAAGTTGTTTTCCGTGCCCCTGGTAAAATCCACCTCAGAGAATGGAGGCGAACTAATAGAAGACATGTTCTCATTAACTTTCTCATGAACTGCGGCCCACATCTCATTTGCCATGTCCTCATTGGCATCAATAACTTCATCATTGCATGGGAAGACAAGGCTAGGTGGTGGCAGATTACCTCCTTTCAATTGGGTGTCAATTGGTGCAGACCTTTCGCTATGAGCTTGTGAAATGAGCTCACTTTTCATTTCCCGACTCGATGACACTTCTGGTATGGTTTCTAACATTGGCTTAAGAGAGGTCGGGCCCCGAGGAATAGGTGGTGGTGGTCCCTCAAGTATTGACTGAGCTTCCCTAATGAGTTGCTGATGTACAGCTAGATTGATCTTCTCCTCCCGAGGGTTTGGGTATTATTGAAGCTTCTTGGGTAGCTCAGATAAAGCTGCAATGCGACTTCTATGAGCATCAATGATGGCATCTAGAGTCTCATTCACTTTATCCACAAAAACAGAACCCCCAGAACTATTCTCAGTCGTACTAGCCTCATTTTGTTTAGTACTAGGCCCAGGTTGAGGTTGATGCTCCTCATGCACTTCTTGGGATGTAAAAGTTTTATCCCTCATGTTTTGTTTAGAGGCTTCTTGAGAACTAGTGGATGCACTTTTAGTTCGCTTGTTTCGGTTCTTCTTCCTCCTAGTGGTCTTTTTTCTATTGGACTGTAGGGTCTTGTCCACTAGATTTGTCTTTGCATCCCTAGTTCGAGGTGTCTAGACAATATCTTTCAATTGGTGGAAACTGTTGTACTGTTGTATTGGATCGAGATGCTTTCCTTGAGCGATGTGGACAATCACGAGCCCAATGGGGTTCTCCGCACTCATAATAGGGGCCCATTGGTTTGGCCTCTACTTTCCTTGGCTGCCATTGACTTGAGGGGCCTGGAGTCCTAGGTTGGTAGCCGCCTAGCAACATTAAAGAGTTTTGTTCCCCTGATTGAGTGTCCAGTGCTGGGCTTGGGTATGTGGGACTTTCAAAGATATTTTCTTTGGATGAATATGATGCGTATTCCTCCTCCACATAGCCTGGGTTTACCAAGTCTCTACACATATTTGAATTGTCGTAGTCAACAACCCTCACAGGAGCAGTCCCAGGAGCAGGAGGTTGAGCACCAAGAACAGGTCGTGCTTGCTCTTGTGCCATCGGTGGCTTACGTTTAAAATTAGTATACTGTTGATACATTTGTGGAGCCACTCCACCCCTTGGCTGCTCACGTTCCTGTCTCATTCTTGCAATGCGAGTACATTCCTGTGTGGTATGGGTAAAGTTCCAAGCACAGGCTTGGCACCACTTTTTTGTGGGTTGGTTTGTGACTAGAGGAGAAAAGGTATTACAATCCTCTGTTTTGTGGTTACCGCCACATGCTCCACAAAGATGAGGACCTGTAGGAAGTACACTCCTCATTCTATGCTGCTATTGTTGTGGCTGCAAGGGTGGACGATAGGTCTGTCCCAATCTCCTTAGTACTAGGTTAGCTATCTGGTCTGGATTTACTAGCGCACTAGACCCTGAACTTTGGTCATCACCCCACTGATCTCTAGGTTTCACCTCTGGGCCAGAACCATCTTGGAACTTGAAGTTATCGGTGAAATCCATAGCATCATGGCAACACTCATTGAAATTTGTATGCTTCTTCGCATAGAGATGTGTATGCAGTGTTGAATTTTTGAGTCCTTTTAAGAAGAGAGAAATTAATCGACTTTGGGCGGGCTTCTCATCCTCTGGGCAACGATTAATGTACTGCTTCATTCTATTTACACAGTCTCTAACACTCTCATTCTCGCCTTGCTTGAAAGAGTAGATGTGTGCTACCGTGTCATGTTGAATTCCCATCAAGGAAAAAGCAGCAATGAATCTCTCTTCCAAAACTCGTAAAGAAGATTTGTCTGAAGCCTCTAATGCCTAAAACCAAGCCAGGGCTTTTCCCTCAAGAGTGAGTCCAAATCCTTCAATTTGAGTATGCTTATCAGCCACTTGCTCAGCTCGAACTGCTTGCCTAAATGCTGCTACATGGTCGTATGGATCTCCCGACCCTTCATACTTCTTTACCAGTTTCTGAAGAGTTGATGGCCTTACTTGTCTTGAATACTCATCATAGGGCCTACGGCCTCTCACTCTCAGTGGGAATTGTTCCTCTCTTTGGTAAGATGGTCCACATGCATCAAAAATTGGTGTGGGTACCCTATTACCAACCTCACCAAACCCCTCCAAAGATCTTGTCACCCGCATTTCAGGAGGTGCATTAATGGGAGGCCGAGTTGGCTCCCCTCTCCTCCGATTGTCATAGTGAGAAAGATGTTGTTGTGGTGTGACCGGTGGTCGCACATTTGGTGTAGGACGATATCTTGGTGCTAGAGTTGGGCTACTAGCAGTGGTCCACTTGGATGTTGAAGGTCCCTCTCTAGTGAACTCTCGTAGGGGAGGAGCAACAGTTTCTCCAGGAAAGGTTGTCTCTCCTGGTTTCGCTGTATTTGTTGAGAACACTTCCATGAATAATGGTTGTCCTTTCCACGTGAGTTCCCGAATCTCTTTCCAATCTAAGGTTCGGTATTCATTGGCCCATTTATCAATTATTCTGTTCATGTGTCCTGCAAGCTTCTCAACTACCACCACATGAGCTAGAGGAAGATCTAGCTGTGGCAATCTAGTTGTGGCATAATATCCCTCTAACGAGTCCTTATAGACCTCTTGAAGTGGATCATCCTGTAAGACCTTTGTCACTGGAATTTGTCGTACAAACTTCCATTGGTTCTCAGTCCCCTGATCCATTTTACTCTTGCCTTTCCTATCCCTTTCCAAATTTAGATCTACAAGAAGTAAATCATCTATGGATGGTTTTGAGGACTGGGCATTGGAGGGTCCAGGCATGTCCGGCTCAATGAGCCAGTCATCTCTAGACTCCCTTGCTCTGGAAAGTTCTGATAAGTCTAAGAACTCGGTTTTAGAGAGCTCCCCTAATTTGTCTACATTTTCTGGGTGGTAGGTGACTTCGTAGCGAACACCATCTCCACCCATGTACATGTTACCCTGGTCATTGACTAGAGGTGCTCTATCAAGTTCTGAGAAAATGTCTGCGATCTTAACAAGATACCGTTGTTGTGGATCCCTAAAGATCTCAGCTCCTTGAGCATTTGTGTAGACATATTGGAGTCTCACATTGAGTGTTAACCCCATGGTGTCGGCTTCAAATGGATTAAAAGATCTTGTGGGTGTTCTAATTGGGGCTACGGGATGACTATTTGTCAGCCCTAGATTGTCCATGGACAATGAACTAGTTGTTCTGGAGGAAAGGGTATCGGATTGGGATTCAGAAAGGGTTTCAGCAATATCTGCCAAATTTCCTACCGATTGGGTCCCACTTTCCTGCGTAGGTACTCTAGAAGGTGTCCTAGGCCCTATGGCAGAATCTATAAGACATCCCGACCGCAAGTGCATAAGGTCAAATTTTTTTGGTTTTTTATGTGTTTTTGTTTTGTTTTTTTTTCTTTAATTAAATAAATATATATATATATATATATATGTATATATATATATATATATTTTTTAACCTACCTAATCACTAAATGCAACTAAAATGAGTATGTGTGGTGTAACTATCTATCCTTTTCTTTTTTTTTTAATTTAATATTATTTTTCTTTTTTTTTCTTCTCTTTTTGTTTTCTTTTTTTTCTATCTCTTTTTTTTCCATGTTTTTTTTGGTTGTTTTTTATATTCATTATTATTATTTTTATTTAAAAATATAAAAAAACATGAAAAATTAATAAAAATAAAAAAATAAAAAAATGGAAAATGCACCTACCTTATCTTCCACGCTCCACCGCTTTCTCTGCGGATTTGCCGGCCGCGTTCACGTGCTTCCTTGCGTTTTCTCTGCCACCTTCAAAGCCAGCTGGCTCCTCCTCAACTACAGCTGCAGGCCGCCGCCTTTAATGCCCTTCACGTGCCTTCTCAACTTCGCCAACTCCTTCACAGCCACCGCTTTGTTCTACGCAGCCCTTCAGCGCCTTCTCACCTTCTGTCTGCTACAGCAACTGCCGGTCGCCCCCTCTTCGCTTCCAATCGCTACTCTGCGCCTTCTTCTCCTTCTTCAACAGCCACCACCGCTACAGCCGACCGCTTCTTTGCTTTAAGATGTGGCGTCGCCTACACTGCCTGCTTTTCGACCTGACGGAGCTCCTCCTGCAGCTTTTCCCTCTTGGAGAGAAACGAGGCGAGAGTAGCTTGAGGGTTGGATGCAGCCCGCTGCCCAGACATCGGACACCTAAGGTGTTTGCGCTTTCAGTTCCTCAAAGCTTGAGGGTTATTTTTTTTTAATTTTTCAGCCGCCTTTGCTTGCTTCTGTCAGCTGCCTGCGTTGGCCACAGCAGCACCAAGCTCTTCTTCATGCAGGTCTTCTCTCCCTTCGCGAGCTGCACTGCCAGCCGCCTCCAGCTCCCTCAAGCGCCACACCGCTTCTGCTGCCACGTCACCTGCAGACGTCCCCCTCAGCGCCTCTGCAAGCTAGAATGTCAACGTAAAAATATATATATATATATATATTAGCTGCTTCTATTTAGACGTTCCCTCCACAGCGCTTCTCACAATACCTTCGCCTTCTTCCAACTGGCCGCCCACAGCCTCTTTTTTTTTCGCTTGTGGCCAGTTTTTTTTTTTGCGGTTGCCCTACAGCAACGCTGGCCGCCCACAGCCTCTCCAATGTGTGTGTATATATATATATATATATTTTTATTTTTATTTTTTAAAGCCGTCTCCAATGTATATTTCCTCCTCGCTATACACCGGCCGCCCAACCTCTACAAGGTATATATACATGAATAAATAGATATATATCTATATATATATATATATCTATTTATTTTTTTCTTTGCTGCGCCTCCAATGACACACCTCCTACAGCCCCTACGTCGGAAAATACAAAAACAGAAATCACTTGAACCTACTTAATGGCGGGATTACTCTACCGCAATGGGGTTTTAATTTTTTTTTTGCTTCTAATCAAAAAAACGAAAACACACAAGGCGCCCTTGAGATCACACACTCAATTCCCTTGCAAACTCTACTCTAATCTACCCTAATCCACGATTTTGCAATCAATGGAGCACTTAGTAAGAAGTAATGGTTAACACCCTTCACTAACTTAGGTGTGCATTCCCCGGCAGCGGCGCCATTGTTTGGGACATCATAGCATAGCGGAGGCTACACTCCAACCCACACACTTTGTCAATCCGTGAATGCAACCCGGTTAGCGCATAGAGGCTATCCCGAATGGGAGAAGATGAGTTAACCACACACTAATGACTTCTAGTCCTACTCAATCCTTCTTCATCACTCAAGCAATCAATCTAACATAATCAAAGCATCAAGATTAGGCTACACTTAAGCACAAAAATGCAACTTATGCAAAGAACCTAACATGCAAAGAGCTATCACACAAGCCTCAACTACACATCATTTCATGCACAAGCTTCATCACATGCACTCTACAAATCAGATTTTTGCATCAAAACATCATTAAGAAATCTAGATTAGCAAGTGAGTAGACCATAACCTCATATCATTGAAAATGTAAAGAATAGAGAGTACAAGATTGAAGCATGAATGGAGATGGAGAGCCTTGGGAGAGCACTTGAGAAGGAGCTATGGAGCAAGCTCTCTCTATGAGCCTCTCAACCAAATGACCAAAGAGTCCTCTCTAGCTCTCAAATGGGCCACCTTTTATACAAAAATTCTAGAACTCCCAAAAGTTCCCATGTGGGATTATTGTCAAGCCCTCTCCCACATTCATCTACAACTTGGAACTCTTTTCAAGAGCCCTAAGTGTCTTTTTTGTTGCATCCTTGTATTGATCTTCATTCGTCATGCAACAAACCCTCTACTTGTAATCAGATATAAGAGAAGCTCTTGCTGATCCACCATTGTGTTCTTGCTACCTTGTAGACTTTGACAAAAGGATCCTCTTAATCTTTGATTGATGATTCAAATGAATGCCTAATAATCTTATTTATAGGAAAAGGTATGAATTTGTAATCAAGTCATTTTTGCCTATTTTCCCCACATAACATTGTCTAAAAAGTCATATTTTGTGTCCAAACTATGCCCAAAAGGTGTCCCAACCATTGGGGTATGACTTGGGCACTTCTAGGAGCGTGTAGGGCTATGAACTATGCTCTAAATCTACCCCTAAATATCCCCATATATTTTCTAACACGTTTATGAGCATAAAGATTAACGGATGCGCATGACATCCCCTTTGCTAAGCTTGGTGCACTAGGGTTATCCATGCACCTTTGTTCCGATTCCATTCCGGTCCAATTGAAGACTCCACTTCATATCCATCAACTCAATCCCCAAGCTCTCTAACTTGGTCTTCAAGTTCTCTGGCTTGGTCTCCGGATCTTTTGAAATCTCCTCTCAAACTTTCGAGATGACCTCATCCTCCTCCAGATAGGATTTGGAGAGATCCAACTCCTTGATAACTATCAGGTTATCCTCATCCTCCTCTAAAAAGGATTTGGAAAGATCCATCTGTTTGGTCTACGATTCTAGTTCCTCTCTCCAACTGCTTGATAACTATCAGGTTATCCTCATTCTCCTCTAAAAAGGATTTGGAAAGATCCATTTGTTTGGTCTACGATTCTAGTTCTAGTTCTCGTCTGGCTTTTGGCTCTAGCTTTTGCTCTAGATCTAGTTCCAACTTTGCCATGTGCATCTTGAGTAATGGAACCTCCTCAGAAACACCTCTTTCTATGATCACGTCTCCTGAGAACTCCTGTCTTAGAAGCTCTCTTTTCATTGCGTCAATGCTCTCAATCTTGTGTTGCTTCAACTCGAGGTGATTCCTCCTTGGCCTTTGTTGATACTTCCATGAATTGTGCCCATGTTTCCTTGAGTTGTGCCCATCTTTTATCATACCGAAGATGGCCTTCACGCGCCTCCTCTTGGAGCTTTACTTGATGTGCTTCTTTCTCACATTGTTGGGGAGGGACGGTCCTCTTCCATGATTTGTTGCCTAAACTTGGTGGATGATTTGTTCATATTGGGCTTGGCGTTCTTGTTCCCTTTTGTATAGTTCTTCATCTTCCTGTCTTTAAATGACCCAAGTCTCATACTCATGTCGTAACTCTTCTTTGGATAAAGTCTTCACAGAAAGTAGTCATCATTGCCTTCAAACTCATGATACTGTTTTGTTGTTTTTACTATTGTAATCAGCCCAAAAACCCTAAGCCTAGAGTTCTACATTCTTTTTAAACTCCCTAGGATCATGCGACGTTGAAGTCTAAACTTTCTAGCACTATACTAATGCTATAAGCAAAGTAGATTAACACTAATCCTATGTTTACAGAAGAGAAGGAGAGATATACCTAATTACCAAAACAAGCTAGATATATAATGATCTTGCTAATTGACAACTTCATAATGCATACCAAAGATCCTTGTAGCCCTCTACTTGCAAAATCGGACAAGAGAAGCTCATGCTATCGATCTCTATGTCCTTGCTTTCTTAAAGACTCTCACAAAAGGATCATTTGCGATCTTTGATTGATGATTCTAATGAATGCCTAATGATCCTATTTATAGGAAAAACGTTTGAATTCGTAATCAAGTTGGTTTTGCCTATTTTCCCCATAAAACATTGTCCAAAAAGTCATGTTTTGTGTCCAAACTATGCCCAAAAGGTGTCCCAACCATTGGGCTATGGTTTGGGCACTTCCATGAACTTGTAGGGCTACAAAATCCGCTCTAAATCCACCCCTAAATCTACCCATATATTTTCTAATGAGGATATACATGTCTATGAGCATAGGGATAAACAGATGCACATGACATCCCCTCCTGCTAAGCTTGGAGAACTGGGGAATTCATACCCCCCTGTGATCCATTTCCATTCTGGTCCAATTGAAGGCTACACTTCATATCCATCGGCTCAATCCCCAAGCTCTCTAACTTGGTCTTAAAGTTCTCTGGCTCAGCCTTTACATCTTCTGAAAAATCCTCTCAAACTATCGGGACAACCTCATCCTCCTCCAAATAGGACTTTGAGAGATCCACCTCCTTGTTGGTAACTATCAGGTTGACCTCATCCTCCTTCAAATAGGATTTGGAAACATCCACCTTTTTTATCTGCAGTTCTAGTTCTGGTTTGGCTTTTGACTCTAGCTTTGGGTCTGGTTTTCATTCTTGTTGGCACCCGCATCCCGAATAATGGCACCTCCTCGGAAACACCTCTTTCTGTGATCACGTCTCCTAAGAACTCTTGTCTTAGAAGCTCTCTTTTCATTGCATCAATGCTCTCATTCTAGGGTTGCTTCATAACCCGAGCTGATTCCTCCTTGGTGGCCTTTGTTGATGTTGCCATGAACTGTGCCTATGTTTCCTTGAGCTGTGCCCATCTTTACTCATACAAAAGTGGCCTTCAGGTGCCACTTCTAGAGGCTTTACTTAATGTGCTTCTTTATCGCGTACTGGCCTTGGCATTCTTGATATTGTTCCCTAAACTCGACGGATGACTTTTTCATACCTAGCTTGGCGTTCTTGTTCCCTTTCTTATCATTCTCGTATGGTTCTTCATCCTCCCGTCTTTAAATGACTCTGCATAGTCTCATACCCAAGCTGTAATGCTTTGTTGGATAAAGTCATCCTCCATGCCTCCAAACTCATGATATTGTTTTGTTGTTTTTACTATTGTAATCAGCCCAAAAACCCTAAGCTTATAGTTTTGCATGCTTTCTAAACTCCCTAGGACCGTGCTAGGCTGAAGTCCAAACTTTCTAGCACTATATTATGCTAAAAATGAGCAAAAGGTTGATGCAAAGATGCAGATTCAATGCAAACCCTTTGCAAACCCTAATTCAACATACACAAAACATAAGCTAAGGGATGTCCTAGGATGACCTAAGCTTTGATACCAATGTCACATGCGTGGAAGAAGTGTGTTCATGATGATTAATGCTAAGCAAAGAAGCTTAATGCTAATCCTATAGTTAGCAAAGACACAAAAGAGAAGGAGAGATAGACCTAATCTACTGTATATTGCCAAACAAGCTATATATACAATGATCTTTCTAATTAATAGGTTCATGATGCATACCAAAGATCCGTGCAGCCCTCTACTTGCAAAATTGGACAAGAGAAGCTCCTGCTAATCCACCAATGTGTGCTTGCTCCCTTATTGTGAGACCCCCGCCCCCTCTGAGGGCTCTGCGGGTACGAAAGCAGCGTCAATCTCTCGTGTGGGGTAGGGATCCACACTCTCGGGGCCTCGCCCACGGATATCCGGACAAGAGACTGGTGGCTCCTCCGAAACCAAACCCGAAAAAACTTACCTCGCCCGAAAGGCACAGGCAATTCCACCAGGAAAATCATCTAACGGGAGAATTGATCTAACGAGTAAAGATCTTAACTAACCAAACTGATCTGACCAAACCCAAAAGTCACATGGTCAGATCAAGGAAGAGACTTGCACTTGGTCCATAGAATCACCGTTTTTTTCCTCCTTTAGCGAGGCAGAGCCCGCTAATTCCCTCCCACAGAACAAGGGTCCTCCTAGGACTTATTCTAACTAACGTAACTTAATCATAACTATTTCTATCGCAGAAATCCCCCGATCCACAGCCTAGGCCCATGTGTTAGGAAACTGTCCAACCACTGTATTGGTGTGGGATTCCTTTATAAACTTTTGGTTATGTTCTACCTGGGTACACCGAGGAAAAGAGTTCCTAGGCTCCCTAACTGGTGCTTCAAGCAAAATTCAAGATAGTCATACCACTTACACACCCAATATGAAATTGTCATTTTAACAAATTTGGCTGTCTTTAAAACAATCTTTCAATGAAATTATAGTATAATTGATTATAATCCTCCAAAATATTGAGTCCATTGTTTAACAAAATATATCACCCGGACGCTCCCTTGAAGACCAGTTGGTCAACCAACGAGATCCAATATCAAAAATCAATTCAGAAAAGTCATTCTTTTCAGTTCATCCTCCGTATCTTCCTCGATGTACGCATGGGTGTCCAAGCAACCGCGAGCCCGTGCATCACCCTCTAGGATCCTACTTAGGTGTCCTAGCACTTCACTCAATGACCGCTTTGTCGGTCCTCACCCATCGTACCAGAAGCACACCATTTTAACCATACCGAGGCTAGTCAAGACCTTGGTAGGCTTTGGCACGAGCGAAGTCCCTTGAGTCCCTGCCAACTGTTGCAACAAGTCTCTCCTTAGTTAATCACATACCAAATGCTTCCTCCAGCATTCTCACGCAAAACAATCCTTTAAAAGAAAACAGAGGTTCTATGCAACGAGTCTCTCCTTAGTTAATCACATATCAAATGCTTCCTCCATCATTCTCATGCAAAAGAGTCCTTTAAAAGAAAACAGAGGTTCTATGCAAGTAGAATTCTTGGTTCGAGATTGCTTCCACAAAACCCTTTTTGCTTAATCCAAATTTTCTTAATCATTGATCTCTCGCCAAGGTAATCTACCAATCATTTGACTGAATTTTTGACTAGATTCTTGGGGATTTCGGTTAAGGGAAAACTATGCTAATTCAATGGTAGTCTATTCTTTGTGTCAAGAATTGGAATTGGTCACACGAGATTTTTGCTTGATTTAGATTCGAGAGATGGGCAAGTAGTTTACTGGCCGCCCCTCTCACTGTTGTGGTCTAACCAAAATTATTTGGTTTACTTCTACCTTTGATTCCTAAGGATTTTCTTCAAATAAAAAACTACTAAACTTCTAACTGTAAGGAAAATTCCAACTTTATGAATTTCATTCCTTCCTAACCATAATAGATTAAGAAATGGTTCTATATGAGAATATTGAGTTTTTATAAAAATACTCTTCTTCCATTAATCTAATTTTGGGTAAATATCAATTTAGTGATTTATCCACCTAAAATATCTAAGAGTATTCTTTCAACCAATTTAATTATCAGCCCTAAGTTTCTAGGTGGAATTATGGTGAAAATTCCTCTTTTGTCAACCAAAATTTAATTTAAACCTTTGTCTATTTAAAATACCATAAAAATTCTTCTTTTAATTAAATACAAATATCCATTTTTTTACTATGCTTAAAATCCCTCTTTTTGCATTTAAATGATTGAATTCCAAATGTCATGGGAGTTCCTCTTTTATCATTTAAAAATTTCTTATGCATAAAATAAGTTTATCTAAAATTTCTCTTTTTTAAATTAAATAAAAATATCTATTATTTTAAATATACCAAAAATTCTTCTTTTACTATTTAATTACTTAGATCTTGATTATCATGGGAATTCCTCTTTTTGCATAAAAATAAATTTACCAAAAATTTCTCTTTTCTTGTAATTAAATATTTATGCATAAATACTAAAATTTATTTCACATGAATATGCTAAAAATCATTCTTTTTGCATAGGATATCCAATCCTAGAATATGGTAGGAAGTCCTCTTTTAGCATTATGCAAAAAAAAAAAGATATGTATTATTTTCTGAAAATTTTACCATAGCTTCGCTGCTATTATTGATAATTTTTAATTTTTTCTTAAAAGAATAAAACATTGTAATGCAAATATGATAGAAGATCTATTCTTAAATTTAAATTTAAACTATGAGTTTAAATCATAATTTTAACCATAATCATCAACTTAGTTATGATTATTCAGCTATTTCAATTATTCCTCTTTTCCCAAATTGATAGGAGTATCACTTTCCCATTTAAAATCAATTAAAGTAGTTTTTAATTACTTATAAATAATCTAAAAGAATTAACCATGTTAACATAAAAGCATAAAAATACCATTTTCTTAACAAGCTTAGAGTTTGATTTTGAATTAAGAATTTATCAATGAGAAGCATTCTTTTGCTAAAGAATTAGCCATAGGAATGACTACTATTTTTAGAGAGAGATATATATAAGAAAGCATTCTAATTAAGCATAAAGATTAACTTTTTCATGGTTACACATTAAAATTCTTAGGGAAATCTTGATTTGAATTTCAAACAACCAATTAGAAAACTTCTCAAGCTTGAGAGGGGTTGAGAAGAGAAGTCATTTGAGAGAATTTAACAAAAAACCATAAAATTCATTCTTACCTCAAGGATTAGCTTGCTTCTTTTCTAGAAGTGAAGCCCCCAACAAATCCACTAGTTTAGCAAGTGGAGAAGAGAGCTCCACCAAGAGTTGTGGAAGAGAGAGAGAGAAGCTCCAAGATCCCCAAAAGTAGAGGATTTTTCAGGGATAATAGAAAATATGATTATTTTATTGTAATACTCGGATGGTATAGCTCAGAGATGAGAATACAAAATAATGAGGATCTATTTATAGGTGAGGGAGGCCACTAATTGAGTCCCACTGGGCTCTAGAATTTTCCACCTTCAGTTTGGACAAGATTTGGACCAGTTTGGCTCCCCTTTTGATCCAGTTTGATCCAGGAGAGAGGAGAGATAAAAATATCACAAATTTTTTGAATTAAAAAACCCTTCCACACATGTGAAGAAGGCGCCTACCTCAAAGGTCCTCCTTACCAAGGTGTCCAAAATTCATCATTTCTCTAAAATATCTCATTTTTTTAGTAATATCTCATAATTTTTAACTAATAAACCTTGTACTTAGTCAACTCTTCATCTTATGTGAGCATTTACTCATTTTTTGGTATTTTCTTTTATTCATTGGATTTTTCTCATCTCAACACTTGGATTAATCCTATTGGCCCATAGGAACCTTAATTGGACCATAATCCAAAAATTTCTAGAAATCTAGACCCTTAGGCTAAGGTCCCTTATATCATTTTTAATTGAATCCTAATGCACCTTGGAGAATTTATTTTGAAGTTCTATTTCAGGGAAATATATTTTAGATATTAGGAGAATTTTTATATCTAAAAATATCTTAATATTGAATTACCTCTCTCTAGAATTTTTCTTCTCTCTAGACAAAAACAAGGAAAAATAATATTTTATTGTATTCTAAAATAGGAAATGATTACAGGGGATTAAGGTAAAAGCTTTTTCTCTATTTAGGCTAAGGAGGAATCTTACATCCTCTACCACTTGAAAAACGTGAGATGTCCTCATCTCACAAAGTGGGGGTAATCTTTTTCCATCTCTTCTTCTTTCTCCGAGGTGGTGTCTTCTAGAGGGAAGAACTTTCACTTGACTAAAAATTCTCTGAGGACTCTGCTCCTGAGAACCTTCTCCCGAATATCAAGGATTTTTTCAGGCTTGAGTACCATCTAGCCTTGAGTTGGAGAAATCAATTGTTCATCATCAAGCACAAGATTTGGGTAGGGTACATATTTCTTAAGCAAACTAACATGGAAAACATTATGTACCTTGAGATGGGGAGGTAGAAGAACTTTATAAGCTAGATCGCCTACTTTCTTTATAACAACATACAGTGCACAGTATCTAGGAGAGAGCTTCTTGTACTTCCCTAAAGATAAGGAACTTCTTTTTGGTCGTACTCCAATGAAGACCATATCTGATTCTTCAAGCTCTCTCTCTAATCACTTTTTATCTGCATACTACTTTTGCCTATCTTGGGCTGCATTAATATCTTTAATGGATTGATTGCATTTGCTGGTCCATGTCATCAAGCATTTGTCTAGACATTTCGACTCCGATTAATGGGTTGGACCAAGTCAATGGTGTAAGGTAATCTTGTCCATACAGAGCTTTGAAAGGGCTCATCCCAATGCTTCGATGATAAGAAGCATTGTAAGAAAATTCAACCAGATGCAAATGGCTTAACCACTTCTTGGGTTCCCTACCCCAGAGCATGACTAAAGAATATCCTCTACTACCTAATCCACTCTTTCAGTCTCGCCATCTGTTTCGGGGTGATAGGCTGTACTGAGATCCAAGAAAGTTCCTACTGCTTCAAAGAATGCAATCCAAAATTTTGATATGATCTTGGGATCTCTTGTTGGATATGATAATTCAACTATGAAGATTGACCAAAACATACTCAAGGTGGATCAAGCTTGTACAAAACATCATGAACATGAGGGACAAAAACTAGTATATGCAGAAAATTGCTTTGAGATTAGCACAAGAAGACTCTAATTATGATTAGGCATGAACCAAACTTACATAATCACTTGATCACGACTTGTACCTTATTTAGAGACACCTCTACCCTATTTTTAGTTGCATGAGTTGCATGAACCATATGCACCAACCATTTGTAGGCTTTACACCAACCACTGACCACTAGCCTATCCATCACACATTAAATTGGACTAAGGAGTTGGGATTACATTTATCCAACAATCGCCCCTTAAGACCAACTTCTTACAAGAACATGAACAAATCTAACATACCTCCTTGACACAATGAGTAAGAGTCCCCCCTTAACAACAACATAGGGTGGTGTACTCTCCTCTATAACTCGTCAAGTTGGAACAACATAAGTCTTAACTCAACCACATACATGACATAATTTAAAAAGCATAATCATCATCTACATCTTTTATAATAAGACTAGAACAAAGATTTGTTTCTTCCTGTTGGTTGACTTCTTCAACCACATGTGCCTTTGCTAGCTTTTGATCTTTTTGGTAGCACTTTGAGGATGGATGATTCGTCTTTCCACAATACTCACAAGGATGTTTGGAGAAACAATCCTTAGTAAGATGATTTGTACGACTACAAATAGTACACTTCTTCTTTGCCGATGTCGAAGTAATAGCATATGCATAAGGATCTATCACATCCTTTGTAATCTTCTTGTCTTCTTCCTGCAAAGAATTTATGATACTTTCCAAGGAAGGGACTGGCTCCTTCTCTTTAAGTACCGTCACAATTTACCTAAAGCTTGAAGGTAAGCTTTTAAGCAAAATAGCAATAGCATCCTCTTCAGGAACATGAGACTTAACATAAACCAATTGTGTCATTAAGCTCTTCAACCTGTTAATCACAGCTGTTAAATTTTCATTACTCTCCATGGTTAGATCAAAGTGATCTTGGAATGCTTTGCCTTTGTACCAAAAGTACGTTCTAATAATTCCCAAGCTTCCATAGCTAACTCAACATTATCAATATAATGAATAAAATCATCTTCTAAAGTAGTAATGATAATACCAAGTGCTTGCTCATCTTTTGCTAGCAAAAATACCTGTTTTATCTTTAGAAAGTGGCTTGACCGTACTCCACAAATTTTTCTTCATGAGGTAGCCCTTCACCTTGATTTGCCAGGTATGAAACCCAGTTCTGTTGAATTTGTCGGGGAATTTGGAGCTCATGATGATGCAATATGATGCTTGATGTTGATAACTTGCTCATATAGATGATTTAAGCCCAAATAATAATAATATCATCAATATAGATTAAAATAACAAACACCATGTTGTTGGAGAAAAAGAGGCAGAAAACAAGCGACTAGAAAAACGCGTCGTACAGCACCTCTCGATTAGCAGAAAACGGCCTGTTTTGATGGTGATGACAAATTCATGAAGATGCGACGAAATCCACCGTTGAGCTGCATTTTAGGGCATGCGTGGGAGCAAAGCAAGAGGCCTATATCAAAATCTTGAGATATAATCTCCTTAGATGCAATCATGGAGGCAATCTATAGCATGCTATCCAAACAGAGAAAAATTGGCTATGGTGATTAAGAGAAAGATTAGGATTTTTGCTAATAAACTAAACCTAATTGGGTCATGCTCTAATACCAAATGTTGGATATGATTATTCAACTATGAAGATTGATCAAAACATAATCAAGGTGGATCAAAGCTTGTACAAAACATCATGAACATGAGAGACAAAAACTAGTATATGCAGAAAATTGCTTTGAGATTAACACAAGAAGACTCTAATTATGATTAGGCATGAACCAAACTTACATAATCACTTGATCACAACTTTTACCTTATTTAGAGACACCTCTACCCTATTTTTAGTTGCATGAGTTGCATGAAACATATGCACCAACCATTTGTAGGCTTTACACCAACCACTGACCACTAGCCTATCCATCACACATTAAATTGGACTAAGGAGTTAGGATTACATTTATCCAGCATCTCTGTCACTTACTATCCTCCTGGGTAAGCCATGCAATCTGAAGATTTCTTTAAGAAAAACTCTGGCAACATCCACTGTGCAGTGTATGTTTCTTTCACTGGAATCAGATGGGAAACTTTGGTTAGTCTCTCAACTACCACAAAAATGGACTTATAACCTAATTGCACTGAAGGTAATCTAGTGACAAAGTCCATACTGATACATTCCCACTTCATCTGTGGAATGTCTAGAAGATGCAATTTCCCTGGCATCTTGACTCTCTCTGCCTTGATTCTCTGACACATTAGGCATTGCCGCACATGATCAAGTACATCCTTTTTGAGTTCTGACCAGAAGAAGCTTGTTCTCATAGACATATGGGTTTTTATAAACCCTGGATGTCCAGCTATGTCTAGCTGTCAAGCTATCATGGGCTTCTCTCAGAATCCTTCCCTTTATTCCCTCATCATTGGGAATGCATAGCCGATTATTATAATACATGCATCCTTCATCCAATTTGTACGCAAGAACTTGACTCATTTCTTGAGGAGTCTTTCTTTCCTACATCAAAAGGGTAGGAATAGGGGCAAAAAATTTGTCCTGCATGATTCTCTCCCTTGCTTCACCGATTTTAATGGATTTGACACCATTGTAATTGCAAGCAAGGAGGCTTTTCTGCTGAGCACATTTGCCACCACATTTTCTTTCCGTGGCCGATACTTAATCTCAAAATCGAATTCGTACAGGGTCTGCATACATCTCCTTTGACGCATGTTGAGATCCCTTTGGATGAAGATCTACTTCAGACTTTGATGATCTATCATCAAGGTGAACCTCTATCCGAAAAGATAATGTATCCACAATAAACTACTGAGAGTAGCTCCAAGTCATGGATGGCCTAATTTCTCTCATGTGTTCTGAGCTTTCTGGATTCATAGGCCACTGCATGACCTTCCTGCATAAGAGCACTGCATAAGGAAAATCCACTGGCATGAGTAACTACTTCAAAAGGTTTGGTAAAATCTGGCAATTTAAGGACAGGGTTGGTTACTAAGGCTGTCTTCAGCTTATCAAAGGCACTTTGACACATAGCAGACCACTGAAATAGGGTACTCTTCTTGTTGAGAAGGTTAGTTAAAGGGGATGCTATCTGAGCATACATGGGTATAAAGATCCTATACCATCCGATTAATCCTAGGAATCCTCTGACTTCCTTTACCATCTTGGGTTTCGGCCAATCCACAACTTCTTGGATCTTTGCGAGGTCACGAGAAATCCCATCTTTAGACACTATAAATCCTAAGTATTCCACCTGGTCAATAGAAAAAGAACACTTGCTCTTTTTTGCAAAGAGTTGGTGCTTCCTTAGGATTTCCAAGACCTTGCACACATGATCTTCATGATGTGCAACATTCTTTGAGTATACCAAGATATCATTAAAGAAGACAAGAACAAAATCATTCAAGTATTCTCCAGGAATATCCTGCATAAGACGATTAAACGTCGCCGGGGCATTAGTCAATCCAAATGGCATGACTGTGAACTCATAATGCCCATAGCGAGTATTGAATGATGTCTTCGGGATGTCTTGTTCCTTGATTCTGATCTGGTAGTACCCAGATTTGAGATCTATCTTTGTGAACATTTGGGTCCCACTTAACCGATCTAAAAGTTCATCAATCCTCGGGATATGATACTTATTTTTAATTGTTAATTGATTCAATCCTCTGTAGGCAATACAGAGTCTTAACGTTCCATCTTTCTTCTTTTGAATGGGCGCACCCCAAGGTGAGACACTGGGTCTGACGAATCCCTGCTCTAACAATTGTCTTAACTGCTCCTTAAGTTCTATAGCTTCAGGAACTGGCATTTTGTTTGCACGTTGGGCTACTGTGGCTAAGCTCTGGGTGTTAACTCGATCTCATGATCTACTATGCGAGACAAAGGCATCTTAGTTAACTCTTCTGGAAACACATCTGCATAAGTTCACTTAACCACTTCGATTCTTTAGCCTTGCATTTTATATCCATCGGATATAAAATGCACGAGACAAAGGCATCTCAGTTAACTCTTCTGGAAACACATCTGCATACTCACTTAACCACTTCGGTTCTTTAGCCTTGCATTTTATATCCATTTGGGTGTTAACTCGATCTCATGATCTACTATGCGAGACAAAGGCATCTCAGTTAACTCTTCTGGAAACACATCTGCATACTCACTTAACCACTTCGGTTCTTTAGCCTTGCATTTTATATCCATCGGATTCATCTTAACGACATAAATAGCTTGCCTCTTTCTGAGCCCTTTTAACAATTTAGAAGCCTTGAGTAATTGCAACACTTGAAAGATCCATGCACCCTCCGCGCAACGAATTCAGGGGTGCTAGCAGTGGAAGTAGCACTTATTACGTAGGGCAGAGTCTCTCACTCGGGGGCCTCGCCCACGGATATCTAGACAAGAGACTAATCCCTCGGTTCTTCCAAAACCGAGCCCGGAAAAACTTCCCTTGCCCAGCAGACATAGGTGATTCCTCCATGATAATTTCATTCTAACGTAGTCAAGGTCATCACTAACCAAACTGATCCGACTGAACCCGTAAGTCTCATGGTCAGATCAAGGAAAAGACTTGCACTTGGATCATAGAATCCAACGCGAGGAACAACCATTGATTCTTTTCCATAGACCAAGGGTTATCCGGGACTTACTTCAACTATCGTAACTTAACATAATTGAGTCTTATTTTAGGGATCCATCACTCCAGCCTACTAACCCCATCTAATCCCATGGGTTAGCCAATAGCTCAACCACTATAGTGATCGGATCCATTTACAAACTTGGTTATGTTTTGCCCCGGGTACCAGGGAAAAGAGTTCCCATGCCCCCTAGCTGGCGCTTCAAGCAAACTTCAAGATAGTCACACCACTTACACACCCAATATGAAACTGCATGTTTCACAGATTCGGCTATCTTTAAAATAATCTTTTAATGAAACCATAGTATCACTGATCATAATCCTCCAAAATATCCAGCTTGAATTCTAATTTCCTATCATTCCTTTATCGGTGTACCTATGGCATCATTGGCAACCAGAATGCTCGCCACCTGTTTACTCAGGGGCCTTTTCAATAGTTCCTAGCTCATAGTTCCCGGCAATATAATCACATAAGAAAATCTAGATGAACTCTCTGTTGAAGACAACAAGATCAACCAATAGATCCATATAAAAGAGCCATGGACTCATCCGTTTTGAGGACCAGCAACAAGGACAATCAACCATATCCATGCCCAAGTTCAGAAAACAACTCTAGCTCCTTGTTCCATTTTCTTCCTCGATTCATGTGTGGGTATCTTCGGCGACCCAGAGCCCGAGCACCGTATGGTCACAACCCTCTAGGTTCCTTCGCAGGTCACCTAGCGCTTCACTCATAGGCCGCTTCCTTGGTCCCTCATCCACCGTACCGGAAGCTCACCATTTAAATCGAACTGAGGGCTGGTCAAGACCTCGGCCGACCTTGCTATGCGAGACGTCCTCCGTTGACTCTCCATCAGCTGTTGCAACTTTATCACTTGGGTCACCACGACCTCATTCACAAGATGTTCAAAATGCTTCCCCAGCATTCTCGACATAAAACAATCATTTAAAAATAGGTCATAAATACAATTTCTAATAACGAACTCTCATCTTTCCACATTGTTCCACATCATTTCTCGTTATTCCACATTCTTCTATATCAATTCACATTACTTATTCCACATCCAGTCATATGTTTCCCATTGTCTTCATCTATTATCATCCAATCATATCATATTACATCTCATCACATCTATCCACATTACATCACATTCATCCACATCACATCCAATTACACATCTATTCAGATCCTCATCACATCACGTCACATCTCATCCATTCACATCTACCCATATCCGTATCACATCACATCACATCACATCCATTCACCTCACATCTCATCCATTCACATCTATCTCAATCCACATCACATCACATCACATCCATTCACCTCACATCTCATCCATTCACCTCACATCTCATCCATTCACATCTATCTAGATCCAAATCACATCACATCACATCTATCCACATCACATCTTATCCATTCATATCTACCTAGATCCACATTCATCCACCTTACATTTCATCCATCCATTCACATTACATCACATCACATCACATTCATTCAGATATCATCATTTCACATCTCATCGCATCCATTCAGATATCATCATTTCACGTTCACATCCATTCACATCTCATCGCATCCATTGACATCTCATCACACCCATTCACATCCATCACACCCATCACACCCGTTTACATCCATCACATTCATTGCATCCTCATCACATCACATACATTACATCCACATCTATCCTTATCACACCACATTCATTCCATCCATATCACATCACATTCATTCCATCCACATTACATCACGTCCACATCTATTCACATCACATCTCATTCATTCCATCTACATTACATCACATCTCATTTATTCCATCTACATTACATCACATCCACATCTATCCATATCTCATCACATCCATTTACATCTCATCACATTCATCCACATCCATCCATTCATTCACATTCGCATCCATCCACATCCATCCATTCATTCACATGCACATCTATCACTTCACATCTCATTCTCATCCATTTACATCACATCACCCCCATTCACATATCATTCACATCTCATCACATTCACATCCACACCCATTTACCTTACTTAACATCTCATCACATCCTCTCATATCTCCTAACATCAAATTCACATCCACATCCATTTACATCACATCACATCTCATCACATCCACTCACATCTCCTCACATCACATTCACATCTTATCATATTCACATCCACATCCATTTACATCACATCACATCTCATCCACATCTCATCACATCCACTCACATCTCCTCACATCGCATTCACATCCACATCTTATCACATCACATTCACATCTTATGACATCACGTTTACATCTCCTCTTATCACATTCACATCTCATCTAATCACATCGCATCCATTTACATCCCGTCACATTTATTTACATTCATTCGACTCTACATCACATTTTATCACATCCACTTTTAGTACTGTTTTCTACTTGCGATACCGATGGGACTTTTCTAAGTTTCTGCCAATTGCTTGGCCTAGTTAAAGGTATTTTTTCTCGATGGATATTTTCATATTCTTTCTCAAATTTCTCAAGTGAAATATATTCAATATTCTTCTTTTGAACAAAAGATTCATGGGGTTTTAAAAAATCAATTCTACCCATATTTTCCAATAAAATTAATAATGCTCAAAATTCCACTTTTAATAAATACTCATAATTTGAATTATGCCAAAAATTACTCTTTTACCATTTAATTACTTGGATATCAACATGGGAATTTCTCTTTTTGCATAAAATAAATTTATCAAAAATTCTTCTTTTACCATTTAATTATTTGGATCTCAATTATCATGGGAATTCCTCTTTTTGCATAAAAATAAATTTACTAAAATTTACTCTTTTCTCATAATCAATTAATTATGCATAATTACAAAAAATTTATTTCTCATGAATATGATGAAAATCATTCTTTTTGCATAGGATGTCCAATCCTAGAATATGGTAGGAATTCCTCTTTTAGCATTATGCATAAAAATAAGATATGTATTATTTTTTAAAAATTTTGCCATAGCTTCACTGCTATTACTGATAGTTCTCAAATTTTTCTAAAGAATAAAAACTTATAATGAAAATATGATAGTAGTTCCTCTTTTATGCTTAAAATCAAATTATGAATTTAAATCATAATTTTAACCATAATCATAAACTTAATTATGATTATCCCACTAGATTAAGCTAATTTCATTATTTCTCTTTTCCCAAATTGATAGGATAATCTATTTCTCATTTAGAATCAATCAAAGTAGTTTTTAACTACTTATAAATAATCTAAAAGAAATAACCATTATTTTGTTGACACAAAATTTAAAAAACACCATTTTCTTAATCTCTAGCTTATCAAGCCTAGAGTTTAGCTTTGAATTAAGAGACTATCATTGAGAAGCATCCTTTTTCAAAGGATTTAGCCATAAAGATGACTATTCTTATAGAGAGAGATTTACTTAAAGAAAGCACTACAAATAAGCATAAAGATTAACTTTCTCTTAATTAAGCATTAAGACTTTAAGGAAAAGCTTGATTTGAATTAAAACAATTTTTTAGAAAGCTTCTCAAGCTTGAGAGGGGTTTAGAAGAAGAAAGTTATTGAGATAAATGGAAAAAAACCATAAAAATTGATTTTACCTCCAAGTTTAGCGTGATTCTCTATTAGCAGTGAGGCCCCCGACCAATCAATTGGTCCACCAAGAGGAGAAGAGCAACTCCAAAATTTGGTGTAGAGAGAGAGAGAGAGAGCTCCAAGCTCCCAAGAGAGGAAAATTTAAGGGATAATAGAAAATATGATTATTTTAATATAATATTGGCATGGTATAGCTCCAATATTTTTTTACAAAAGACTAAGGGTCTATTTATAGGTGAGAGAGGCCACTAACCAAGTCCAACTAGGTTCTAGAATTTTCCAAGTTCAGTTTGACTCAATTTGGAAAAGATTTGGACCAGTTTGGCTCCCTTTTTTATTTGGTTTGATCAAGGAGAGATAAAAATATCACAATTTTTTTGAATTAAAAACCCTTCCACACATGCGAAATAGACGCCTACCTCAAGAGTCCCCCTCTCCTTACCAAGGTGTCAAAAATGCATCATTATTTCAAAATATCTCGTTTTTTTAGTTATATCTCATAATTTTTAACTAATAAACTATGTACTCAGTCAACTCTTCATCTTATGTGAGCATTTACTCATTTTTGGGTCTTTTCTTTTATTCTTTGGATTTATCTCATCCCAACACTTGGATTAATCTAATTGGCCCATTGGAATCTTAATTAGGCCATAATCCAAAAATTTCTGAAAATGTAAGGTCCCTTATACCATTTTCAATTAATTCCTAATACACATTGAAAAGTTCATTTTGAACTTTTGTTTTAGGGGAATCCATTTTAGACACTAGGAGAACTTTTATATCCAAAGATAACTGAATTTTGGATTATATCTCTCTAGGCCAAAACAGGGTAAAACAAGATCTTTCTTCTATTTCAGAGAGGAGAATAATTTCAAGAATAGAAGGGGAGGTTCTTACACCTTTACACCTCAAAAGCTGGAGGGAGGAATCTTACATTCTATGTCACTTAAAAAATGTGAGATGTCCTCATCTCGTAGTAGGAGGAAAAACTCTTTCACCTTAAGATCCAACTGATTCTGGGGTTCCTTATAGTCTGGTCACCCCACGTAGAATCTTGGGAGATAAAGATCCCTTCTACAAGAAGAACACACAGAACTCATTCAGAGAACAATTCATTCAGAACATATCATTCATATCCTTAACACAATAATGGTCCATCATACCAAAAATTTTATCTGAACATTCCTCCACGAGAATTTTAGTTATGCAGGTTCTCAATTTGTCATCCCTTAATTAGATCCACTGGGTCAAAGGTAAACAGCAGCAATCTATTAGCACAATCCACTAATCTCATAGTGATTTGCTGAAGTCATAATCGTCATTCCAATTACTAACATCATCACTGGGATTTGTCCCATTCATCCTCATTGTGGCTTTGTTCAACTTATCTTCTTTCAACCAGAATTCAAGAATCATCATCTTTCAATCAGAATCCAAATCAACTCATCAATTCTCAACCAGAATTCTAAAATCATATCAACTAGCATTCGAATTCATCCTCTGGATAGCATTTTTGCTTATAACTTCAAAGTCTTAGATTTACTCGTATATATTGTCAGTAAAGAGCTGCAGATAAACCCATCATATATACGAGTAGTCACGGTCCTTGGAGCTATAAGGTAAATACCATCATATCTAGGCCTCAAGCAAGTTAGGTAATCCATACAATTGCGGTACTTCCATCTGAAGACCCAATTTCCACTTTATGAATCTTCATTCGGAATATCAATTTGTATGAATTTCATCACACAATTACAATCTTTTACTGGTACTTCATAAATTTTTGACATTTCTGGCTTCTCGGTTGTTCCACTTTAGCCAATTTTCTCTAATACAAGCTGAAAGATCCCTGAAACCTCCATGCAATGAATTTAGGGGTGCTAGCAACGGAAGTAGCACTTCTTGCATAGGGCAGAGCCTCTCACTCGGGGCCTCGCCCCACGGATCTCAGGACAAGAGACTAATCCCTCAGTTCTTCTAAAACCAAACATAGAAAAACGTCCCTCGCCCAGCAGACATAGGCAATTCCTCCATGATAATTTTATTCTAACGTAGTCAAGGTCATCACTAACAAAACTGATCGGACTGAAAGTCTTATGGTCAGATCAAGGAAAAGACTTACAATTGGATAATAGAGTCTAATGATTTTTTCCTCATCAAGAGGCACACCCGTTGATTCTTTTCCATAGAATAACGGCTATCCTAGATTTACTTCAACTATCGTAACTTAACAGAATTGAGTCTCATTTTAGGGATCCATCACTCTATCCTAACCCCATCTAATCTAATGGGTTAGACAACTTCTAAACCACTGTAGGTGATAGGATCCATTTAGAAATTTGGTTATGTTTTGCCCCGGGTACTAGGGAAAAGAGTTTCCAGGCCCCCTAGGTGGCGCTTCAAGCAAACTTCAAGATAGTCACACCACTTACACATCCAATATGAAATTGCATGTTTCACAGATTCAGCTGTTTTTAAAACAATCTTTTAATGAAACCATAGTATCACTGATCATAATCCTCCAAAATATCCAGCTTGAATTCTACAATCATTCCTTCATCGATGTACTTATGGCATCATTGGCAACCAAAACGCTCACCACCTGTTCACTCAGGGGCCTTTTCAATAGTTCCTAGCTCATAGTACTTGGCAATATAATCACATAAGAAAATTCAGGTGGACTCTCCATTGAAGATCAACAAGATCAACCAACAGATCCATATAAAAGAGCCATGGACTCATCCACAAGGACAATCAACCACATCCATGCCCAAGTTCAGAAAACAACTCTAACTCCTTGTTCTGTTTTCTTCCTCGATGCATGCGAAGGTATCTTCGGCCCTCGCATCGTATGGTCACCACCCTCTAGGTTCCTTCTTCGCAGGTCACCTAGCGCTTCACTCATAGGCTAAATGATGGAATTCCAAATGTCATAGGAATTCCTCTTTTAACATTTAAATATTTCTCATAGATAAAATAAATTTATCTAAATTCCATCTTTGAATTGAATTAAAATACTCATTAATTCCAATATACTAGGAATTTCTCTTTTCCCATCTAAATGATGGAATTCCAAATGTCATAGGAATTTCTCTTGTAACATTTAAATATTTCTCATAGATAAAATAAATTTATCCAAATTCTATCTTTGAATTTAATTAAAATATTAATTCTAATATGCTAGGAGTTTCTCTTTTCCCATCTAAATAGTTGAATTCCAATATGGTGGGAATTCCTCTTTCATCATTTAAATTTATCTATGCAAAAAAAAAAAAACTAAAATCCTTTTTTAATTTTTAAGTAAAATATATATTATTTTAGCATCCCAATTTTTCTCTTACTTCATTGGAATACATGGATTTCCATTGTCATGGGGATTACCCTTTTAACATAAAAATGGATTACTAGAAATTCCTCTTTTTCCTAATTAACTATTTATGCATAAACATAAAAATCAATTTTTTCATGATTGTAATGAGAATCATTCAGTTAATCTAGGATGATTAGTCCTAGAATATGGTAGGAAGTCCTCTTTTTATATTATGAATGAAAATGATTTATGTGTTAATTTTTCAAAAATTTTGCCATAGCTCCGCTCTGCTGGCTATTACTGATAATTCTCAATAATTTGAAAGCATAAAGTTTAGTAATATCCCTATGATTAGAATAACCATTAATTGAATCAATATCCAATTATGGACTTGATTCTTATTTTTTTTATAAATTAAATAGTATAAAAGCATTAAAAAGCCACTTATTTGGCCTCGAATTTGACAAGCATAGAAATTACTTTTAGATTAGAGAATTGCTTCATGAGAAGCTTCATTTGAATATAGAATAGGTCATAGGAATGACCATTCTTTGGGGGAGAAAGAGACATGCTTAAAAAAACATTTAATTTAAGCATAAATAGAAATTTATGTGTTTTATCACCACAATTCATTAAAGAACTTCAATTTTATTAAAAAGCCATTCAATTGAATGCTTCTCAAGCTTGAGAGGGATTGAGAAGAGAGAAACATTTGGAGATTAAAGAAAAAAAACCATAAACCACATTTTACCTCCTAGATTCCTTGATTCTTTGATCAAAGTAGAGGCCCCCAACCAATCATCAATTGGTTTGGTATGCTGATGAAGTCTCCAAGGAAGATTGAAGAGAGAGAGAAGCTCCAATCTCTTCAATTTGTAGAGGATTTTTAGAGGATAATAGAAAATATCATTATTTTAGTATAATACTGGCATGGTATAGTTCTCATATTTTTTTAGAAAGGGCTAAGGATCTATTTATAGGTGAGGGAGGCCTCTGACAACCAAGTCCAACTAGTTTCTAGAATTTTCCACGTTCAGTTTGGCTGAATTTGGACAAGATTTGGCTCCCTTTTGATTTGGTTTGATCTAGGAGAGACGAGAGATAAAAATATCACAATATTTTTTAGTTTAAAACTCCACCACACATGTGAAATAGGCACCTCCTTGAAGAGTCCCCTTCTCCAAGGTGTCAAAATTGAATCATTATTATACCCAAAATATCTCATTTTTTAAGGAATACTCATAGTTTTTTACTAACAAACCTTTTCCTTAGTCAACGCTTCATCTTATGTGAGCATTTACTCATTTTTGGGGGTTTTTCTTTTATAAATCGGATTTATCTCCTCCCCACACTTGGACTGATCCTATTGGCCCATAGGAACCTTAATTGGAGCATAATTCAAAAGTCTAGACCCTTAGCCTAAGGTCCTTTATACTTATTTTCAATTAATTCCAAATGCACATTGAAAAGTTCTTTTTGAATTTTTGTTTCAAGGGAAACCATTTTAGACACTAGGAGGATTTTTATATCTAAAAATATCTCAATTTTGGATTATCTCTCTCTAGGCATTTTCTCCCTCTAGGTCAAAACAGGGTAAAACAGAATCTTTCTTTTATTTCAAAGAGGGGAATAATTACAAGATCAGAAGGGGAGGTTCTTACACCTGTACACCTCAAAAGCTAGAGGGAGGAATCTTACACATAAGCATCATGTATAAAGCCATATGCACGTCTTATGTATAAAGCTTATGGAGGGAGGAATCTTACACATAAGCATCATGTATAAAGCCATATGCACGTCTTATGTATAAAGCTTATGCATATGGCTAATGCATAAGCCGGATACATAAGCTTTATGCATGAAGTTTTATGCATAAGCCTCACGCATAACCCGCATACATGAGACTTATGTATAAGCTATGAATGCGTAGCCTCATGCAAGCTATGAATGCTATGCATGAGTCTTATATGCATAAGGCTTATGTATTAGGCGAGTGCTACCTAGGCATGCACGTAGCAACCGCCGGAATGCACCGAAAGCTTCCATTACTTGCCGGGTGCTACCGATGCATGCTGGTAGCTACCTAAGCGCATGCCGAGTGGCTTCCTATGCATGCGAAGTAGTGGTTTCTATGCATGCCGGTAGCAACCTACGCATGATGCTGGTAGTAACCTACACATGCTGGTAGATTCCTATGCATGCCGGTAGCAACCTATGCATGCCGGTAGCTTCTACGCATGCCGGTCGTTACCAACACACACCAGTAGCAACAACCAATGCATGTTAGTTGCTACCGGCATGCATAGGAAGCTATTGGCATGTGTTGGTTGCTACCAGCATGCATCGGTGGTAGCTTCCTACGCATGTCGGTAGCAACCTACGCATGATGTCAGTAGCTTCCGCCGATGCATGCCAGTAGCAACCTACGCATGATGTCAGTAGCTTCCGATACATGCCGATAGCTTTCTATGCATGCAGGTAGCTTCCTATGCGTTGGTTGCTACCGGAATGCATAGGACGCTACCTGCATGCGTTGGTTGCTACGGGCATGCATAGGAAGCTACCAGAATGCATTGGTTGCTACTGGCATACGTTGGTTGCTACCAGCATGCATAGGTTGCTATTGGCATACATCCATAGCTTCCTAGGCATGCTGGTAGCAACCTATGCATGCCGGTAGCTTTCGATGCATGCCTGGCAACCTATGCATGACGGTAGCTTCTAATGCATGACGGTAGCTTCGGATACATGCCGGTAGCAACCTACGCATGCCGGTAGCTTCCTATGCGATGGTTGCTATCGGCATGCATTGGTTGCTACCGGCATGCGTAGGTTGCTACCGACATGCATCGGTAGCATCCTATGCATGCCAGTAGCTTCTTATGCATGTCGGTAGCAACCAACACATGTCGGTAGCTTTCTATGCGTGCCGACGGTAGCTTCCTATGCATACGATAGCAACCAATGCATAGGAAGCTAACGGCATGCGTTGGAATCTACCGGCATGCTTAGGTTGCTACCAACATGCATAGGAAGCTATCGGGATGCGTTGGTAGCACCCTACACATGCCAGTAGCTTCCTATTTTGATACGGTGCAAGATGAAGGATGGATTGTTATTACTGGAGGCGATGCTTAGCAAGCATGGCAAGTAAGTACATTCCTAAACTCTAAATCTCTTTTTTTTTTATAAAATTGATTCTCACTTGTGTTAGTTTTATTATGTTTTAGGATCATATAACTCAAAACGGTGGTGCAAACATAGCTACCGATAGCAATGGAAATGTGAGAAGCGAACGGTGCTGGAGCTGCAATACCAATCGCACAGCATGAGATCTAGATAGCCCCTAGCTCCATAGGTTTTTAGTATGCTTTATCTTGTATATGAGTTTTTTGGAAACATACACTTATATAATCCGCTAAGTATTGTAATTGAAATGTGAGAAGCGAAGGGGCTAGAGCCATAAGGAACAATACCAATTGCACAAGATGAGATCTAGATAACCCCTAGCTCCAGAGGTTTTTAGTACGCTTTATCTTGCAAATGTCTTTTGTTTTTGGTATTTGTAAGTTTTACATTATACTTGTTCATGATGATGCGAAGTTATGTTAGTTTTACTGTGTCTACATTTTAAAAAAAGAGCTGGGGCTGCAAACTGGGTACAGACTTCCCAGTCTGCCCCAGCTTTTTTTAATTCTGTAGTAGTACATTCATACTCCTAGTTTCGCTGCTGAGCAGTGAACCCATTTTGTAGCAAAAATAGCAGCATGTTTAGCAGCGATATAGGCCTGACATCTCTGCACCCTTCTAGTTATAAAAGCGCTACTATTTTCGTTGCTAAACTCTCATTTTATTGTAGTTCTTTGACAACTTTGGATTTGGTATGTTGAAGATACACAAAAAAGTATATTAAAAAGAAAATTCCCAAAGTAATGGGATTTTCCCAAACTCGCTGATATGATCTTCTGTGCATAATCCATAATCCCATAGGCATAAGCTCTATGCATTAAGCTCAATGCATAGAGCTTATCCATGAGCTTATGTATAGAGCTTGATACATAAGCTCTATGCATTGTATTAAACTTATACATAGGCTTGTCCATTTGTGCATTAAGCTTATGCATAAGCTCTATGTACACATGTATGCATAAAGCTTATGCATAGATCTTGTGCATTATGCTTATGCATAGGTTTGTGCATTACGCTTATGCATAAGCATAATGCACAAGCTCTATGCATAAGCTTTATGCATACATACTTATGCTTATGCATAATCTCTATGCATATGCATGTCATAAAGCATGCATGCATGAAGCTTATTGAAAAGCTTGTGCATAAGCTCTATGCATAGGCTTGTGCATAAGCCTGTATGCATAAAGCTTATGTATAGAGCTTGTGCATTATGCCTCTGCATAGGCTTAATGCATAGGCTTGGGCATAAGCTTAATGCATTAGCTCTATGCATTAGCATGTATGCATAAACCTTATGCATAGGCTCTATGCATATACCTTTTAATGCATAAAGCTTATACATGAGCTTAATGCATAAGCTCTTGTTTCTCATCAATGGCTTGGAGTTGGTTGAGAGATTCTTCTCCAGAGCACCGTACACTTTCCTTTCGAGCTCTCCAGCTAAAGCATAATCCTCATCAATTGAAGCCCTTGTGTCTTGTAGAGCTTCTTCGAGTTCTTCCTTTAGGTCACGGACTATCTTTTAGCAGTCTTGTATCTCTTCCTCCTTGGCTTTAAAAAAATGAGGACATAATAGGGGAGATGTGGGGACATATCTCTCACATTTGTCTCCATTTTTTTTTGTGTGCAAACTGCAGTGGGACTATGGACGAGGCTATACACATAGCTATGGGTGAGGCTATACACATAGCTATGGATGAGGCTATACACATAGCTATGACGTGAGGCTATAGACACGGCTATGGACACGGCTATATGGGAGGCTATGGGTGAGCCCACATGTGTGGCTATGCATGAGGCTATACACGAGGCTATATGTGAGGCTATGGGGAGCCTATGGGCACGAGTCCACATGCATGGCTATGCATGAGGCTATACACGAGGCTATATGTGAGGCTATACGCATGGCTGCGTGGCTATAGCCATGTGCCTATAGCCACGTACATAGTCGCATGTGTAGCTGTGCCAAAAAAATTCAAAATCCCAAATTTCCTTTGTTATGGCACAATTGTGGACGCGACTATGCTCTCGTTCTCTTGTAGTGTTAACCCATTACCTAAGGACTCTGAAACTCCGTCCTTACCACATATATATTTTTTTAAAGCTAGAAAAGTTATATTAACGGAAAAAAATTACAAGGATATTTTTATCAAAGAAGCTTAAAACTTAATCACAAACATAAAAACACATGAACTTTCAAGCATTGGCTTGGAGTTCTACTAAATCTAGAGTGTACTAAATCAGCTCACTATCTCTGATGTTGAATGCTATCATTTCCCTTTTTTTTATCTTGATAAGTTACTCTCCTACAACTTATTTATTTGTGAGGTTTGAAATGTCAATGAAATCTCCAATAAAGCATTCCTGTTATCATTTTAAAATTTGAAAAATTTAGTGTTGATGCATATATGGAGTAGTTTCCTATTGTCAAGTGAGCAGTCCTTTGCTCCCAATTAACTTCAGAATTCACATCAAATATCCCACTTCTCTCTCAGCAACATGTCACCTATAGGCAATGAAAAAAAACCTTGCACTATCAACAACAATTATTTCAGGTGGAAACATTAACCTTCAAACAACCCAAACCTCCTATGGTTCCTACATGCACACTTTTAATAACTCTAGTTGCTGTGGGTTATAACTCTGGCTTGTTTAACTTCACCCAAGTCTCATACAAGAGAAAGTTATGACTTTCCCTTGAGTTAATCATTACGAGTACAGAGAGTTCTACTTTAAGCCACGTGGGCTCTATCTCAAGGTCCTCTTCCTCGATCAAGTTTAGAGTAGCCGTATTTATGTGGAGTGTCTGTCCACTTTGTTTGGCCTTGGCTTGGGATGCTATGGCCTTAGACTCATCTTAAGCTTCTTTTTTTAACCTTTCTTGTCTCAGTTTCTCTTGCTTCTTCTTGCATGCCTATTCTAGCATGTCTTCGGTTAAGGGCCCAAAGTATTTCTTGAGTTTGCTATAGTTTATATAGCCTTGCATCTCAATGCCCAAAGGGCCCAAAGTATTTCTTGAGTTTGCTACTATTTATGTAGCCTTGCATCTCAATGCCATCAATTATCTCAATGCAAGCTACACTTGGGGGTGACTTTTGCAACTTTGAATGGACCTAACCCTCGGTATTTTATTTTTTTCTACTTGGAAGAACCAACCTTGTACATAAGTACTAGGTCGCCCTTCCTATAGCTCCTTCTATTTTTGGTTATCGTCAAACCACCATTTATGTCAGAGCTTTTAGATGACCATGCCATGTAGAGCAATTACTCTAGTCTCATTGAGCCTTTAGATGATCATGCCATGTAGAGAAATTACTATAGTCTCATTGAGTTTTTCTTATTTACCCAATCTTTCTACTCGAACATTCTCCTTTAGGCATTCTATCTAAAAGATCCCTCCCCCTCCGTGCAACAAATTTGGGGGTGCTAGCAACGGAAGTAGCACTTCTTGCATGGGGTAGGACCTCTCACTCGAGGCCTCCCCCACGGATATCCGGACAAGAGACTAATCCCTCGGTTCTTCCAAAACCAAACCCGGGAAAACTTCCCTCGCCCAGAAAGCACAGGTGATTCCTCTAGGATATTTTTACTCTAATGTAGTCAAGGTCATCACACTGACCAAACTGATCCGACCAAACCTGTAAGTCACTTGATCAGATCAAGGAAGAAACTTGCACTTGGATCATAGAGACCAATGTTTTTTTTCTCATTGAGAGGCACAGCCGTTGATTCTTTTCCATAGAACAATTACTATTTGGGATTTACTTCATCTATCATACCATAATAGAATTGAGTCTCATTTTAGGGATCCATCAGTCCAGCCTACCCCATCCAGTCCCGTGGGTTAGCCAACCCCCCAACCACTGTAGTGATGGGATCCATTTAAGAATTTGGTTAGGTTTTGTCCCGGGTACTAGAGAAAAGAGTTCTCAGGCCCCCTAACCGGTCTTCATGCAAACTTCAAGCTACTCACACCACTTACACACCCAATATGAAATTGCCTTTTCCACAGATTCAACTGACTTTAAAACAATCTTATAGTGAGACCATAGTATCACTGATCATATTCCTCCAAAATATTCGGTTGAATTCTCATTTCCAATCATTCCTTCATCGATGTACCTATGGCATCATTGGTAACTAGAATGCTCACCACCTGTCCACTCTCAGGGGCCTTTTCGATAGTTCCTAGCTCATAGTACTTGGTAATATATTCACTTTATAAAAATCAAAATGGAATCTCCATTGAAGATCAGCAAGATCAACCAATAGACCCATATAAAAGAGCCATGGACTCATCTGTTGAGGACTAGCAAGGTCAATTAACCAAATCTATGTCCAGTTTTAGAAAACAACTCTTACTCCTTGTTCCAATATCTTCCTCAACACACGTGTGGGTATATACCTTTGGCGACCCAGAGCCCGAGCATCGTATGGTTAGCACCCTCTAGGATCCTTCACAGGTCACCTAGCGCTTCACTCATAGGCCGCTTCTTTGGTCCCTCATCCACCGTACCGGAAGCTCACCATTTAAATCGAATCGAGGCTGGTTAAGACCTCGGCCGACCTTGCTACGCGAGACGTCCTCCGTTGACTCTCTGTCAGCTGTTGCAACTTTTTCAGTTAGGTCTCCCCACCACGACCTCATTCACAAGACGGTCAAAATGCTTCCCCAGCATTCTTGACATAAAACAATCATTTAAAAACAGGTCATAAATATAGTTTCTATAACGAACTCTCGTCTTCCCACATTGTTCCACATCAATCCACATTACTTAATCCACATTCATTTCATATGTATTTCCACTCTCATCACATTATTTTCCATCGCATCACATCTTTCTTCATTTATCCTCATCAGATCATCTCATCCACTTACATCTACCCATATTCACATCTCATCACATCATATTTATTCACATCACATGTCATCCATTCACATCTATCCCAATTTACATCACATCCATTTCACATCACATCTCATTCATTCACATCCCGATTCACATCTCATCCATTCACATCCCATATTATTCATTCACATCCCGATTCACATGTCCTCACATCTCATTCAATCACATCCTGATTCACATGACATCACATCTTATTCATTCACATACACATCCACATCCATTCTTTCACATACACATCCACATCCATTCTTTCACATACATATCCACATCCATTCTTTCACGTAGACATCTACATCCACATCCACATCCATGTACTTCCCATCTCACACTTTCACATATCCTCTCATCTCATCATTCTCATCCACATCCATTTACTTCACATCTCATCCCCATTCATTTTCATCACACCACATCCTATCACATCCCATTCATATCCTCTTATTTTCATCTTATCACATCCATTCACATACTATTGCATTCCATTTACATCTTATCACAACCATTCACATCCTATCGCATCCCATTTACATCTTATCTCATCCATTCACATCCTATTCCCATTTGGTAGTTTTTACTACTTTGATACCGATATAATGGGACTTTTTTTTGCCAATTGCTTGGCCTAGATAAAGGTTCTTTTTCTCGACGACTATTTCCTTTCTCAATTCCTCAAATGAATTATATTCAATATTCCTCTTTGGAATAGAAGAATTCATGAGATTTACAAAAATCAATTCTACCCATTTTTCCACTTTTGATAAATTGAATTATACTAAAAATTTCTCTTTTTCTCATTTAATTTCTTGGACCTCAATTATCATCGGAATTCCTGTTTTTGCATTTGATTATTTGCATTCCAATATCATGGGAATTCCTCTTTTATCATCAAATATTTCTCATAAAATAAACTCATCCAAAATAAAATATCCATTAATTCAATATGCTAGGAATTTCTCTTTTCCCATCTAAATGATTGAATTCCAAATGTCATAGGAATTCCTCTTTTACCATTTAAAATTCACCTTTGAATTTAAAAAAATATCTAATAATTCTAATATACTAGGAGTTTCTATTTTCCCATCTAATCGATTGAATTCCAAATTTCATAGGAATACCTCTTTTACCATTTAAATATTTCTCATAGATAAAATAAATTTATCTAAATTTTATCTTTGAATTTAAATAAAATATCCAATAATTCCAATATGCTAGGAATTTCTCTTTTCCCATCTAATTGATTGAATTCCAAATGTCACAGGAATTTCTCTTTTACTATTTAAATATAATTACCATAATTTTTTCATTTCTTAATTATTTAACTACACATAAACCTAAAAATTAGTTTTCCATTGAATGTGACAAAAAACATTAATTTAACCTAGGATATTCCATCCTAGAATATGATAGGAAGTTCTCTTTTCACGTTATGCATTAGAATGAATTATGCATCAATTTCCTAAAAATTTTGCCATAGCTCTGCTCTGCTCTATTTTACTGGCAAATTCTTATTTTTATGAAAAGAATAAGACTTAGTAAAATATTTATGATAGTATAACTATCTTTTAGCATTAAATATAATTTATGGATTTATCCCATAATATTACCATTTTTTCAAGCATATAAGTATAAAAACCATTTTCTTAAACCTCTAGCTTCACAAGCCTAGAGTTTGATTTGTGAATAGAGAATTTCTTCATGAGAAGCATTAATTGAATATAGAATAGGTCATAGGAATGACCATTCTCTGGGGGAGAGAGAGATATGCTTTAAAAAAACATTTTAATTTAAGCCTAAATGAAAACTTTATGTGTTTAATCACTAAAATCCATTTGAGAGCGTCAATTGGATTAATGAGCCATTCAATTGAATACTTCTCAAGATTGAGAGGGGTTGAGAAGTTAGAAACATTTAGAGATTAAGAAAAAGACCATGAATCACACTTTACCTCTTATCTTGCTTGATTCTTTAGTCTAAGGAGAGGCCCCCAACCAACCAGTTGGTTTAGTATGTTGATGAAGACTCCAAAGAAGGTTGAAGAGAGAGAGAGAGACAAACTCCATTCTCTCTAATTTGTAGAGGATTTTTAGAGGATAATAGAAAATATCATTATTTCAGTATAATACTAGCATGGTATAGTTCACATATTTTTTTACAAAGGGCTAGGGATCTATTTATAGGTGAGGGAGCCCTCTAACCAAGTCCAACTAGTTTCTAGAATTTTTGAGGTTCAGTTTAGCTGAATTTGGACAAGATTTGGACCAGTTTGGCTTCCTTTTTTATTTGGTTTGATCCAAGAGAGAGAGGAGAGATAAAAATATCTTATTATTTTTGAGTTTAAAACTCCTCCACACATGTGAAATAGGCACCTCCTTGAAGAGCCCCCTTCTCCTTACCACCCACCAAGGTGTCAAAAATGTATCATTATATCCAAAATATCTCATTTTTTTTAGTAATATTCATAGTTTTTTACTAGTAAGCCTTGTACTCAGTCAACTCTTCATCTTATGTGGGCATTTACTCATTTTTGGGTATATTTCTTTTATAAATTGAATTTATCTCCTCCCCACACTTGGATTGATCCTACTGGCCCACCTTAATTAGACCATAATCCAATTTTTTTTTGAAAATCTGGACCCTTAGGCTAAGGTCTTTTATACCTATTTTCAATTAATTCTTATTGCACATTGGAAAGTTCTTTTTGAATTTTTGTTTCAAGGGAAACCATTTTAGACACTAGGAGGATTTTTATATCCAAAAATATCTCAATTTTGCATTACCTCCCTCTAGACATTTTCTCTCTCCAGGCCAAAACAAGGTAAAACAGGATCCACATCCACATCCATTCACATACTATTGCATTCCATTTACATCTTATCACATCCATTCACATCCTATCGCATCCCATTTACATCTTATCTCATCCATTCACATCCTATTCCCATTTGGTAGTTTTTACTACTTTGATACCGATAATGGGACTTTTTCTAAATTTTTACCAATTGTTTGGCCTAGATAAAGGTTCTTTTTCTCGACGACTATTTCCTTTCTCAATTCCTCAAATGAATTATATTCAATATTTCTCTTTTGAAATAGAAGAACTCATGGGATTTACAAAAATCAATTCTACCCATTTTTTCACTTTTGAGGAGAGGCCCCAACCAACCAGTTGGTTTAGTATGTTGATGAAGACTCCAAAGAAGATTGAAGAGAGAGAGAGAGAGAAACTCCATTCTCTCCAATTTATAGAGGATAATAGAAAATATCATTATTTTAGTATAATACTAGCATGGTATAGTTCACATATTTTTTTACAAACGGCTAGGGATCTATTTATAGGTGAGGGAGCCCTCTAACCAAGTCCAACTAGTTTCTAGAATTTTCGAGGTTCAGTTTGGCTGAATTTGGACAAGATTTGGACCAGTTTGGCTTCCTTTTTTATTTGGTTTGATCCAGGAGAGATAAAAATATCTTATTATTTTTTAGTTTAAAACTCCTCCACACATGTGAAATAGGCACCTCCTTGAAGAGCCCCCTTCTCCTTACCAAGGTGTCAAAAGTGTATCATTATATCCAAAATATCTCATTTTTTTAGTAATATTCATAGTTTTTTACTAATAAGCCTTGTACTCAGTCAACTCTTTGAAAGAAAGTAACAGGGGTGGGTTAGTCCCTCACCAAGGGAGTGGCTCATGAAGGAGTCACCACTTAGCATCTCACGGGAGAAGCTCACCATTGATTCTTGGAACAAATAACATTATCATGAATGAGCCATAATCCCATTTACATTGGTATTTATACTCCACCCAAGAGTTCACACCTACTTACTAGTTGTCCATGGCCTTGGGCCCATAATGCTTTCTTACAAACCATCCCTTCCCCAATGGTTTCGTCCTCGAAACCTCAAATGAATACCCCAAATTCGGAGAAGAATGTTCCATGTGGCTGAATTTACACCAACCCATATTGCTCTATCAATGCTTCATATCCCTCCAATGCTGAAATAGGTTGCCATGAAGCTTCTTCCTTAGGTAAACCTTTCCATTGAACAAGATACTCCACCAAGGTACGAGTGCGAAGTACCTTTTTCCTTGTACCCAAGATAGCTTCTGGAATGTATTCAATCATTCCCTCTTCATTCATTGGAGGTAACTCATCAACCATTTGATCGATCATACCCACATATCCTTTCAAGTGAGAGACATGAAACACATCATGAATCTTTGTTGTAGATGGAAGTAAGAGTTGATATGCAACCTCCCCAACTCTTCGTATCACTTGATAAGGACCATAATAGCGATGAGCTAGCTTGGTGTTGGTGCTTCCCTTCAAAGACGCATATCTTGACTTTGGTATTCTCAAAAGAACCCAATCTCCCACTTTGAATTCCAATGGTCTTCGATGAACATTGGCATATTGTCTCATTTTCTCTTGTGCGACCTTCAAATTACTTTTGCATTGTTGCAACAAAGCTTGCATCCTTTCAGCTTCCTCCTTGGCATTATGGTTAGAAGTCACATATGTACCCACCAACATAGGCAAATTGACCTTGTAACCATATAAAGCCTCAAAGGGTGACATGCCAATGCTCACATGATATGTTGAGTTGTAAGCAAACTCAGCCAAAGGTAACCAATCATCCCATGTGCTTTGAGTATCATGACAATAGTGGCGTAGATATGTTTCCACCCATTTGTTTACTCTTTCTGTTTGACCATCGGTTTCGGGATGATAGGCGGTGCTTGGAGTAAGCTTGGTTCCCATATATTCAAACAATGTTCTCCAAAAAGTGCTCATGAATTTGACATCGCGATCACTCACAATTTGTGACGGCATACCATGCAACTTGAAAACCCCATCAACAAATTGCTTGGCAACATTTTGGGCTGAATATGTGACCTTGGAAGGAATGAAATGGGCCACTTTGGTCAATCTATCCACCACAACATACAAGCTGTCCCACCCTTTCTTTGTGCGCGGAAGGTTAGTAATGAAATCCATTGATATATGACTCCATTTGCCTTCGGGAATGGGCAATGGCTGAAGAAAACCTCCCGGTTTATGTGTAGGATCCTTGTTCAATTGACATGACCGGCACCCACTTACATAAGCATGAATGCTCTTCCACATCCCCTTCCAAAAGAAACTTTTCCTTATTGCATCAAAGGTTTTGTAGACACCCAAATGACCAGCCATAGGAGTACAATGCATCTCTTCCATGATCTTCTTGATAAATGATGAAGTAGGAACCAAGTAGACTTTTCCTTTGTAGTAGAGGAGACCATTTTTCAGCTCATAATGGGGTAACTCTTCACATACACCTTGCTGTAATTTCTGCACTATTTGTGAGGTTTCTTCATCAAACAAGTACTCTTCTTGTATCTCCATGATCCAATCTTTATGCACCTCAGAAATAGCATACAATGAGCAGGCCCACATACGAGACAAGGAATCGGCAACCACATTTTCTTTGCCCTTTGTGTATGTGATTTCAAAATCATAGTTTTGTAGTGTTGCTACCCACCTTCTTTGCTTAGGAGACAAATTGGGTTGTGTGAGGAAATACTTCAGCACCCTATGATCACTTCTCACATAAAAATGACTCCCATATAAGTAATGGTGCCATTTCTTGATAGCATGGAGTATAGCAATCATCTCTTGCTCATACACATGGAGTTCTCTTTCTTTGTCATTCAGCTTTCTACTTTCATAAGCAATGACTCCATGGTCTTGGTAAAGTACCGCACCAATCCCTCTTCCACTTGCATCCGCCCTTATTGTGAAAGGTTTGGTGAAGTCTGGACATACCAAAATAGGTGCTGATGTGAGCATCTTCTTCATATCTTCAAAGCTTTTGTTGGCAATGGCATCCCAAAAGAAGGTTTCCTTCTTCAATTTATCCGTCATTGGGGCTGCAATTTCTGCATAGTGGGCAATAAAGCGCCTATAGAATGAAGATAACCCCAAAAATCCCCTCAATTGAGTAGTGTTTGAAGGAACCGGCCAATTCCTAATACATTCCACTTTCTTTGGATCCACACAAATGCCATCCTTGCTCACAATGTGACCCAAATATTCCACCTCATGTGCCATGAAGGTACATTTTGTCTCCTTAACATACAACTTGTTTTGCCTCAAGACCTCCAAAACCTCTTTCACGTGCTTCAAATGCACTTCCTCATCTTTGCTATAGATAAGTATGTCGTCGAAAAAGACCAATACAAACTTGTAGAGGAAAGGTTGAAGCACTTTGTTCATCAATGCTTGAAAAGTTGCCGGTGCATTGCATAATCCAAACAGCATAACCATGAATTGGTAAAGACCCCTTTCTGTACGAAATGCTGTTTTGAACTCATCACCACTTTTCATCCTTATTTGATGGTATCCGGAACGCAAATCAATCTTTGAAAAGCATGTGGCACCCTTCAACTCATCCAAAAGATCATCCACCCTTGGTATTGGAAATCGATTTTTGATGGTGATCTTATTCAAATCACGGTAATCAATGCACATGCGAAAAGTACCATCCTTTTTCTTCACAAGTAGCACCGGAGAAGCAAAAGGAGATTGACTTGGTTCAACCCATCCCATGTCAATGAGTTCTTTGACTTGCTTTGCCACCTCTTCCTTTTCAACCTTTGACAAACGATAGGGAGGCTTGTTGATTGGTTTGGCATTTGGTTCCAAATCAATAGCATGATCAACACTCCTCTTTGGCGGCATTGATTTTGGCATGGTAAACACATCTTCATAATCCTTGAGTAGCTTAACCATGTCCACATTTTCGATGCAATCCTTTTTGCTATTATCTTCCTCTTTGCAAAGCTATAGTACATAAACATAGCCCTCTTTCTTGAACTCTTTCTTCATTTGAGTAGCATTGATCATGAAGAGCTTGGACCCTTGCATTCCATTCAATGTAATAACCCTTCCATGATGCACAAAACTCATGAAACTTTTCTGTAAGTTCATGGTAAAAGAGTTCAAAGTGGACAGCCAATCACATCCAAGTACTATGTCAATTGGTCCCAACTCAATCACCAAAAGATCAACTTTGCAAGAGTAGTTCTTGGACAACTCCAATTCTGTACTTTGACACTTCATATTGCAACTCATTGAATCACCATTGGCCACTTGCACCATGTGCTTGTTTGGTAAAGAAGTTGGTTGCATTTTGAGAGTGTTCAAAGACCTTTTATTGACAAAACTATGCGTGCTTCCAGTATCAATGAGTGCATATGCTGTTCTCCCATTCACCTTGATCTTCAATCTCAATGTGTTGGCACCCTTACTTCCCGCATAAGCATCATGAGAGATTGTACACAAGGTAGTATGTGCACTATTGTCTTCATCCCACACGCATAGAGGCATCCCATCATCCATTTTGTCATGAGCAAACTTTAGTTTCCCACCCGGATCAAAAGGAAACTCGGGATTTTCTTCATCAAAACCATCATCATGAGAACCTCCACCCTCATGAGGATCTCCCCATCCTAAGGCATCATTGCATTCAAGGAATTCCTCCTCCTCATGATTAGCATTGTCCTCAGTGATAATGTAGCTTATGGACATATCCTTGGATTTGCATACTTTGAAGTGATCCTTGTTCCATTTTTCTCCACATTTGAAACATAGACCTTTGAGCCTCATTTCATGCAAACGGTCCTCCTTGATAACCTTGCTTTTTGAACCCCCATTTGCTGGCTTGGACTCATTGTATGTAGCTTTGTTGGACATAAATGGTGGTTTAAATGGAAGTCTATTAGACCCTCTACCATACACGGTAGGAAATCTTGGAAGGTTAGGTCTTGTGTTTGCATGAGAACCCATTTCAGTCCTTGTGATCACTTCCCCTTTGATATTCCCTTTACTAGCCCACTTTGTCAAGTACTTTTCTTCATGAATTTCTGCAAGCATCATTGCCTTCTTCAAAGTGGCGGGTTCATGAGACTTGACATCACCACCAATAGGAGCTTTCAAGCCCCTTATGTACTTGACAACAAGATAATGCTCATCAAAGTCATCCAAGTATAATAGAAGCTTTAGAAACTTGTGAGAATATTCCTTCACGGTAGTGATTTGCTCTAGCTTGTCCCATTCCACAATGTGATTGTCCCTTTGCATGCGAGAAGTAAACTCTTCTGCCATGTCATTCTTGAATTCTTCCCAAGTGGTGATGACATAACCATGAGATTGCTTCCTCCTCCACCAAGTGTGAGCAAAACCTTCAAGATGAAGTGAGGCGAAGTAGACTTTGGCAATCTCGCTCCTTGGGCTGATTTCGAAGTAGAGATCCATCTTGTTTGCCCACTCTTCAAAGTCTTCGATAGAATTTGATTCTCCTTTGAACTTATTAAATATTATTTTGTCCTTCACAGCATTGTCAAAATTACCATGCATTCTTGAACCCCTCTGCCGTGCTCTTGGATCATCAAATCCTCTTCCTTCACCCAAGTGTCTATGCATTTGCTCATCTTCCAATTGCCAATCACCTGCATCTTTAAATCCCTTCTGTTCATACCCTCTTCTTGCATCTTGCATAAAGGATGAAGTTCTTGGAATATTGGCATTGGATCTCTCATAAGAAGCATCACCCATAGGTCTCTTGCCCTTGTCCATGTAAGAAGAATGTGGCATCATTTGAGGTGGCATCATTTGTCTTACTTTGTTCTCTTCTGGCATAGAAGGCTTTCCATCATATTTGGCATCATAATGTACACCATCCATTGCATTCATATCGGCTTCTTGGTTGAGCTTGAGAGGAGCCAATGCACTAATGGCTTTCTCCAAGTCTTTTAACCCTCTTTGCATCACGTCATCCAGGTAGTGGTGTCGCTTGTCGAATCGTTCCATGAGGTGTTCACCAAATTGTTGTTGCCGATTTGTTTGGTTATTTTCAATCCTTTGAAACATACTCTCCATAGCCATTAACATCATGTCCACTGTTAGCGGAGTAGTTCCCAAAGATTGAGGCATTTCCACTGGCTGAGATTCATCTGGAGATGGTGCTTTTATGGTTGAACTTTCTTCATTCCTCATTGATGAACTCGTTGCCATCATTGCTTCCGGTTGTCTTTGATCATTTTCATTCTGGGCTCCCTTGTTTTGACCTCCTCTAGTCATTTCCATACGCGTAATTGATCCCTCCTTGCAAAGACCACTTACTTGATTTTTTTTTTTCTCTATTCAAACGGTATCCGATTTGGGTGATCTTTATATCAACGCGAAGCTCTCGACGAGACGAATAAGAATCCCCAAAAACAGATCTGAAAAAGTCAACAGCCTTTGACCAGTCAACTGTACCGGCTGAAAGTCAACTCTTGATGTTAACCGCTCAATTCTTATCCGATTTGGGTGATCTTTATATCGATACGAAGCTCTTGACGAGGCGAGTAAGGATCCCCAAAAATAGATTTAAAAAAGTCAACAGCCTTTGACCAGTCAACTGTTCTAGCTGAAAGTCAACTCTTGACTTTGACCGCTCAATACTACTCCGATTTGAGTGATCTTTAGCTTGTTTGAAAGAGGTTTTCGGGTAGATTGAAGGGCTTTCAGGAGAGATTTGAAAAGCTTTTGAAAAACCCTAGAAATTCAAGGATTTGTCCTGGCTGCAAGTAGGCAATTTTTGCAAAAATTTTGCCATAGTCTCCCCTCTTTTTGCACCAAATCTCAATCAAATCAAAGCATCTCAATCAAGTATTAAAATCCTTATGCATTTGACCACTGTAAGCAATTCAATCCTCAATCATTTTTCCATCTGAGCATGTGACCTTATGGCATCAATTTTGTCCTTTTTGCATAAGAAGTCGATGTAGAGGATTTGCTTGTTTGCTCAAGTCGAATGAAGTGGTCGATGAAGCGCGTCGATGCTTGCCGATCTCCCGGCCAAGCACTTCTCACCCCTTCACCAAGTTTATATCCACCAAGGTGAAGGTTGAGGCCATTTCTTTACCACCAAGTATCTAATCCTCTTCCTTACCGCGTTACCCGGCACTAACGGCAAGGAAGATTCAAGACATTCTCCCCTTGGCCTCTCCTCCAAATGCCAAGGTACCCTTACTTCATTCTAGATTCTAGGAATAAAGTGGGGTACAATCGTGAGTGGAATGTGGTTACAAGCTCAAATGAATGAGTAGAGTTGACTTACAATTGATTTATAGCATGACTCATGCTCATTCATATCATAATACATGGTTCATAGTGCTTCCTTCATCACATCCACTCATGGCAATGTCAATACATTTTCACATACATCAACAACATCCAAGTGTCACATAGCGGTGATCTCGGGTCGTGTTCTGGGTGCGAATTCCTGCTCGGGACTAGAAAATCCAGTACAAAAGTGAAAACAGAGAGCACTTGCTGAATCCTGCACCTCAAGACCTATAGCTCGTCTCGAAGAGGACGACGAGCCGGTCGTTTTGAGTACTAGAACTCCAAAAACGGAGTTCGTATGAGAGAGTTATGACCAAAAACGTGCAACCGGCAATGGAAAACGGTCACCAAAAAGTGGGCTTCCAACCCAAAACATTTTATTCAATCCCCCAAATGTGCCAAAAGCTATGCTCACTTATGCCAATATGCAAGGCATAGCATTGAATGGCTATGTGTAGCATTCAAGCATTCATAATGCATAAAGAGCAGCATGAATGGCCATGATTAAAGTCCAATTTCTGAAATTAGGGCTTTATGTGTAATAAAACCCTAATTCACTCCATAGCTTGAAAGAATGCTTCAAAATTGTAAGGAAGTGATGGAGCAACTCACCAATGTCACCCGGGAAGCCTTAATGCTTGAATTTGTTGAAGGAGATGAAGATTAGGGTCACTTTGGTGAAAAACGTGGGCAGCTTTGGTAGTGATTTTCAGCCACATTGGGAGCCCCATTGCTCATGGAAAATAGATGAAATACTTCATAAAACATTGCTAGATACATGAGAGACTCAATGCCCTTTGCTCGTGTTGAGATTCCATGGCTAGGGTTTGCAAGAAAGCTCCCAAACAAAAAACGTTTTTGATTAACAACTGCTAATCAAGATTAGAAATTTTCCCCAATTTAGTCCACTCATTCAAAAAAAATAGGTCCATGTGCTGAGATTTGAACCACAAACTCTACCTTAGCCATATCCCCTTCCCCCATGAATCAAATGAAGCAGAAATTTCACGAAATGAGAAGAAGAAAAGAAAAATTAAAAATCATGGATCAAAAGCCAGGCTCTGATACCAATGAAAGAAAGTAACAGGGGTGGGTTAGTCCCTCACCAAGGGAGTGGCTCATGAAGGAGTCACCACTTAGCATCTCACGGGAGAAGCTCACCATTGATTCTTGGAACAAATAACATTATCATGAATGAGCCATAATCCCATTTACATTGGTATTTATACTCCACCCAAGAGTTCACACCTACTTACTAGTTGTCCATGGCCTTGGGCCCATAATGCTTTCTTACACTCTTCATCTTATGTGGGCATTTACTCATTTTTGGGTATATTTCTTTTATAAATTGGTTTTATCTCCTCCGCACACTTGGATTGATCCTATTGGCCCATAGGAACCTTAATTAGACCATAATCCAATTTTTTTTGAAAATCTGGACCCTTTGGCTAAGGTTCTTTATACCTATTTTCAATTAATTCTTATTGCTCATTGGAAAGTTCTTTTTGAATTTCTGTTTCAAGGGAAACCATTTTAGACACTAGGAGGATTTTTATATCCAAAAATATCTCAATTTTGCATTACCTCCCTCTAGACATTTTCTCTCTCCAGGCCAAAACAAGGTAAAACGGGATCCACATCCACATCCATTCACATAGTATTGCATTCCATTTACATTTTATCACATCCATTCACATCCTATCGCATCCCATTTACATCTTATCTCATCCATTCACATCCTATTCCCATTTGGTAGTTTTTACTACTTTGATATCGATAATGGGACTTTTTCTAAATTTTTGCCAATTGCTTGGCCTAGATAAAGGTTCTTTTTCTCAACGACTATTTCCTTTCTCAATTCCTCAAATGAATTATATTCAATATTCCTCTTTTGGAATAGAATAATTCATAGGATTTACAAAAATCAATTCTACCCATTTTTTCACTTTTGATAAATTGAATTATACTAAAAAATTCTCTTTTTCTCATTTAACTTCTTGGACCTCAATTATCATGGGAATTCCTGTTTTTGCATTTGATTATTTGCATCCCAATATCATGGGAATTCCTCTTTTATCATCAAATATTTCTCATAACATAAATTCATCCAAAATAAAATATCCATTAATTCAATATGCTAGGAATTTCTCTTTTCCCATCTAAATGATTGAATTCCAAATGTCATAGGAATTCCTCTTTTACCATTTAAAATTCATCTTTGAATTTAAATAAAATATCCAATAATTCTAATATACTAGGAGTTTTTATTTTCCCATCTAATCGATTGAATTCCAAATTTTATAGGAATTCCTCTTTTACCATTTAAATATTTCTCATAGATAAAATAAATTTATCTAAATTTTATCTTTGAATTTAAATAAAATATCTAATAATTCCAATATGCTAGGAATTTCTCTTTTCCCATCTAACTGATTGAATTCCAAATGTCATAGAAATTTCTCTTTTACCATTTAAATATAATTATCATAATTTTTTCATTTCTTAATTATTTAACTACACATAAATCTAAAAATTAGTTTTCCATTGAATGTGACAAAAACCATTATTTTAACCTAGGATATTCAATCCTAGAATATGATAGGAAGTTCTCTTTTCACGTTATGCATTAGAATGAGTTATGCATCAATTTCCTAAAAATTTTGCCATAGCTCCGCTCTACTCTATTTTACTGGCAAATTCTTATTTTTATGAAAAGAATAGGACTTAGTAAAATAATTATGATAGTTTAACTATCTTTTAGCATTTAATCCAATTTATGGATTTATCCCATAATATTACAATTTTTTCAAGCATATAAGTATAAAAACAATTTTCTTAAACCTCTAGCTTCACAAGCCTAGAGTTTGATTTGTGATGAATACAGAATTTCTTCTCATGAGAAGCATTAATTGAATATAGAATAGGTCATAGGAATGACCACTCTCTAGGGGAGAGAGAGATATTCTTTAAAAAATATTTTAATTTAAGCATAAATGAAAACTTTATATGTTTAATCACTAAAATCCACTCGAGAGCTTCAATTGGATTAATGAGCCATTCAATTGAATACTTCTCAAGATTGAGAGGGGTTGAGAAGTTAGAAACATTTAGAGATTAAGAAAAAGACCATGAATCACACTTTACCTCTTATCTTGCTTGATTCTTTAGTCTAAGGAGAGGCCCCCAACCAACCAGTTGGTTTAGAATGTTGATGAAGACTCCAAAGAAGGTTGAAGAGAGAGAGAGAAACTCCTTTCTCTCCAATTTGTATAGGATTAGAAAATATCATTATTTCAGTATAATACTAGCATGGTATAGTTCACATATTTTTTTACAAAGGGCCAGGGATCTATTTATAGGTGAGGGAGCCCTCTAACCAAGTCCAACTAGTTTCTAGAATTTTTGAGGTTCAGTTTAGCTGAATTTGGACAAGATTTGGACCAGTTTGGCTTCCTTTTTTATTTGGTTTGATCCAGGAGAGAGAGGAGAGATAAAAATATCTTATTATTTTTTAGTTTAAAACTCCTCCACACATGTGAAATAGGCACCTCCTTGAAGAGTCCCCTTCTCCTTACCACCCAAGGTGTCAAAAATGTATCATTATATCCAAAATATCTCACTTTTTTAGTAATATTCATAGTTTTTTACTAGTAAGCCTTGTACTCAGTCAACTCTTCATCTTATGTGGGCATTTACTCATTTTTGGGTATATTTATTTTATAAATTGAATTTATCTCCTCCCCACACTTGGATTGATCCTATTGGCCCATAGGAACCTTAATTAGACCATAATCTAATTTTTTTTTGAAAATCTGGACCCTTAGGCTAAGGTCCTTTATACCTATTTTCAATTAATTCTTATTGCACATTGGAAAGTTCTTTTTGAATTTCTGTTTCAAGGGAAACCATTTTAGACACTAGGAGGATTTTTATATCCAAAAATATCTAAATTTTGCATTACCTCCCTCTAGACATTTTCTCTCTCCAAGCCAAAACAAGGTAAAACAGGATCCACATCCACATCCATTCACATACTATTGTATTCCATTTACATCTTATCACATCCACTCACATCCTATCGCATCCCAGTTACAGTTTATCTCATCCATTCACATCCTATTCCCATTTGGTAGTTTTTACTACTTTGATACCGATAATGGGACTTTTTCTAAATTTTTGCCAATTGCATGGCCTAGATAAAAATTCTTTTTCTCAACAACTATTTCCTTTCTCAATTTCTCAAATGAATTATATTCAATATTCCTCTTTTGGAATAGAAGAACTCATGAGATTTACAAAAATCAATTCTACCCATTTTTCCACTTTTGATAAATTGAATTATACTAAAAATTTCTCTTTTTCTCATTTAATTTCTTGGATCTCAATTATCATGGGAATTCCTGTTTTTGCATTTGATTATTTTCATTCCAATATCATGGGAATTCCTCTTTTATCATCAAATATTTCTCATAACACAAATTCATCCAAAATAACCATTAATTCAATATGATAGGAATTACTCTTTTCCCATATAAATGATTGAATTCCAAATGTCATAGAAATTCCTCTTTTACAATTTAAAATTCATCTTTGAATTTAAATAAAATATCCAATAATTCTAATATACTAGTTGTTTCTATTTTCCCACCTAATTAATTGAATTCCAAATTTCATAGAAATTCCTCTTTTACCATTTAAATATTTCTCATAGATAAAATAAATTTATCTAAAGTTTATCTTTGAATTTAAATAAAATATCCAATAATTCCAATATGCTAGGAATTTCTCTTTTCCCATCTAATTGATTGAATTCCAAATGTCATTGGAATTCCTCTTTTACCATTTAAATATAATTACCATAATTTTTTGATTTCTTAATTATTTAACTACACATAAACCCAAAAATTAGTTTTCCATTGAATGTGACAAAAACCATTATTTTAACCTAGGATATTCCATCCTAGAATATGATAGGAAGTTCTCTTTTCACGTTATGCATTAGAATGAATTATGCATCAATTTCTTAAAAAATTTACCATAGCTCCGCTCTGCTATTACTGGCAATTTCTTATTTTTATGAAAAGAATAAGACTTAGTAAAATAATTATGATAGTATAACTATGTTTTAGCATTAAATCCAATTTATGGATTTATCCCATAATATTACCATTTTTTCAAGCATATAAGTATAAAAACCATTTTCTTAAACCTCTAGCTTCACAAGCCTAGAGTTTGATTTGTGATGAATACAGAATTTCTTCATGAGAAACATTAATTGAATATAGAATAGGTCATAGGAATGACCATTCTCTGGGGGGGAGAGAGATATGCTTAAAAAAACATTTTAATTCAAGCATAAATGAAAACTTTATGTGTTTAATCACTAAAATCTATTCGAGAGCTTCAATTGGATTAATGAGCCATTCAATTGAATACTTCTCAAGATTGAGAGGGGTTGAGAAGTTAGAAACATTTAGAGATTAAGAAAAAGACCATGAATCACACTTTACCTCTTATCTTGCTTGATTCTTTAGTCTAAGGAGAGGCCCCCAACCAACCAGTTGGTTTAGTATTTTGATGAAGACTCCAAAGAAGGTTGAAGAGAGAGAGAGAGAAACTCCATTCTCTCCAATTTGTAGAGGATAATAGAAAATATCATTATTTAAGTATAATACTAGCATGGTATAGTTCACATATTTTTTTACAAAGGGCTAGGGATCTATTTATAGGTGAGGGAGTCCTCTAACTAAGTCCAACTAGTTTCTAGAATTTTCGAGGTTCAATTTGGCTGAATTTGGACAAGATTTGGACCAGTTTGGCTTCCTTTTTTATTTGGTTTGATCCAGGAGAGAGGAGAGATAAAAATATCTTATTATTTTTGAGTTTAAAACTCCTCCACACATGTGAAATAGGCACCTTCTTGAAGAGCCCCCTTCTCCTTACCAAGGTGTCAAAATATATCATTATATTCAAAATATCTCATTTTTTAGTAATATTCATAGTTTTTTCCTAATAAGCCTTGTACTCAGTCAACTTTTCATCTTCTGTGGGCATTTACTCAATTTTGAGTATATTTTTTTCATAAATTGGATTTATCTCCTCCCCGCACTTGGATTGATCCTATTGGCCCATAAAAACCTTAATTAGACCAAAATCTATTTTTTTTTGAAAATATGGACCCTTAGGCTAAGGTCCTTTATACCTATTCTCAATTAATTCTTATTGCACATTGGAAAGTTCTTTTTGAATTTTTGTTTCAAGGGAAACCACTTTAGACACTAGAAGGATTTTTATATCCAAAAATATCTCAATTTTGCATTACCTCCCTCTAGACATTTTCTCTCTCCAGGCCAAAACAAGGTAAAACAGGATCCACATCCACATCCACATCCACATCCATTCACATACTATTGCATTCCATTTATATCTTATCACATCCACTCACATCCTATTGCATCCCATTTACAGCTTATCTCATCCATTCACATCCTATTCCCATTTGGTAGTTTTTACTACTTTGATACCGATAATGGAACTTTTTCTAAAATTTTGCCAATTGCTTGGCCTAGATAAAGGTTCTTTTTCTCAATGACTATTTCCTTTCTCAATTCCTCAAATGAATTATACTCAATATTCCTCTTTTGGAATAGAAGAATTCATGGGATTTACAAAAATCAATTCTACCCATTTTTCCACTTTTCATAAATTGATTTATACTAAAAATTTCTCTTTTTCTCATTTGATTTCTTGGACCTCAATTATCATGGGAATTCCTATTTTTGCATTTGATTATTTGCATTCCAATATCATGGGAATTTCTCTTTTATCACCAACTATTTCTCATTACATAAATTCATCCAAAATAAAATATCCATTAATTCAATATGCTAGGAGTTTCTCTTTTCCCATCTAAATGATTGAATTCCAAATGTCATAGGAATTCTTCTTTTACCATTTAAAATTCATCTTTGAATTTAAATAAAATATCCAATAATTCTAATATGCTAGGAGTTTCTATTTTCCCATCTAATTGATTGAATTCCAAATTTCATAAGAATTCCTCTTTTACCATTTAAATATTTCTCATAGATAAAATAAATTTTTCTAAATTTCATCTTTGAATTTAAATAAAATATCCAATAATTCTAATTTGCTAGGAATTTCTCTTTTTCCATCTAATTAATTGAGTTCCAAATATCATAGGAATTCCTCTTTTACCATTGAAATATTTCTTCTCATGAGAAGCATTAATTGAAAATAGAATAGGTCATAGGAATGACCACTCTCTGGGGGAGGGAGAGATATGCTTAAAAAAATATTTTAATTTAAGCATAAATGAAAACTTTATGTGTTTAATCACTAAAATCCATTCAAGAGCTTCAATTGGATTAATGAGCCATTCAATTGAATACTTCTCAACATTGAGAGGGGTTGAGAAGTTAGAAACATTTAGAGATTAAGAAAAAGACCATGAATCACACTTTACCTCTTATCTTGCTTGATTCTTTAGTCTAAGGAGAGGCCCCCAACCAACCAGTTGGTTTAGTATGTTGATAAAGACTCCAAAGAAGGTTGAAGAGAGAGAGAGAAACTCCATTCTTTCCAATTTGTAGAGGATTTTTAAAGGATAATAGAAAATATCATTATTTCAGTATACTACTAGCATGGTATAGTTCACATATTTTTTTACAAAGGGAACAACTATTTTCTTTTTCAATTCCTCAAATGAACTATATTCAATATTCCTCTTTTGGAATAGAAGAACTCATGGGATTTACAAAAATCAATTCTACCCATTTTTTCACTTTTGATAAATTGAATTATACTAAAAATTTCTCTTTTTCTCATTTATTTTCTTGGACCTCAATTATCATGGGAATTCCTGTTTTTGCATTTGATTATTTGCATTCCAATATCATGGGAATTCCTCTTTTATCATCAAATATTTCTCATAACATAAATTCATCCAAAATAAAATATCCATTAATTCAATATGCTAGGAATTTCTCTCTTCCCATCTAAATGATTGAATTCAAAATGTCATAGGAATTCCTCTTTTACCATTTAAAATTCATCTTTGAATTTAAATAAAATATCCAATAATTTTAATATGCTAGGAGTTTCTATTTTTCCATCTAATTAATTGAATTCCAAATTTCATAGGAATTCCTCTTTTACCATTTACATATTTCTCATAGATAAAATAAATTTATCTGAATTTCATATTTGAATTTAAATAAAATATCCAATAATTCCAATACTCTAGGAATTTCTCTTTTCCCATCTAATTGATTGAATTCCAAATGTCATAGGAATTCCTCTTTTACCATTTGAATATTTCTCATAGATAAAATAAATTTATCTACATTTCATGTTTGAATTTAAATAAAATATCCAATAATTCCAATATGCTAGGAATTTCTCTTTTTCCATCTAATTGATTGAATTCCAAATGTCATAGGAATTCCTCTTTTTCCATATTAATATAATTACCATAATTTTTTCATTTCTTAATTATTTAACTACACATAAACCTAAAAATTAGTTTTCCATTGAATGTGACAAAAACCATTATTTTAACCTAGGATATTCAATCCTAGAATATAAAAGGAAGTTCTCTTTTCACGTTATGTATTAGAATGAATTATGCATCAATTTCATAAAAATTTTGCCATAGCTTCGCTTTGCTATTACTGGCAATTTCTTTTTTTTATGAAAAGAATAAGACTTAGTAAAATAATTATGATATTATAACTATCTTTTAGCATTAAATCCAATTTATGGATTTATCCCATAATATTACCATTCTTTCGAGCATATAAGTATAAAAACCATTTTCTTAAACCTCTAGCTTCACAAGCCTAGAGTTTGACTTGTGATGAATACAGAATTTCTTCTCATGAGAAGCATTAATTGAATATAGAATAGGTCATAGGAATGACCATTCTCTGGGGAAGAGAGAGATATGCTTAAAAAACATTTTAATTCAAGCATAAATGAAAACTTTATGTGTTTAATCACTAAAATCTATTCGAGAGCTTCAATTGGATTAATGAGCCATTCAATTGAATACTTCTCAAGATTGAGAGGGGTTGAGAAGTTAGAAACATTTAGAGATTAAGAAAAAGACATGAATCACACTTTACCTCTTATCTTGCTTGATTCTTTAGTCTAAGGAGAGGCCCCCAACCAACTAGTTGGTTTAGTATTTTGATAAAGACTCCAAAGAAGGTTGAAGAGAGAGAGAGAGAGAAACTCCATTCTCTCCAATTTGTAGAGGATTTTTAGAGGATAATAGAAAATATCATTATTTCAGTATAATACTAGCATGGTATAGTTCACATATTTTTTTACAAAGGGCTAGGGATCTATTTATAGGTGAGGGAGCCCTCTAACCAAGTCCAACTAGTTTCTAGAATTTTCGAGGTTGAGTTTGGCTGAATTTGGACAAGATTTGGACCAGTTTGGCTTCCTTTTTTATTTGGTTTGATCCAGGAGAGAGGAGAGATAAAAATATCTTATTTTTTTGAGTTTAAAACTCCTCCACACATGTGAAATAGGTACCTCCTTGAAGAGCCCCCTTCTCCTTACCAAGGTGTCAAAATATATCATTATATCCAAAATATCTCATTTTTTTAGTAATATTCATAGTTTTTTACTAATAAGCCTTGTACTCAGTCAACTCTTCATCTTCTGTGGGCATTTACTCATTTTTTAGTATATTTTTTTTTATAAATTGGATTTATCTCCTCCCCGCACTTGGATTGATCCTATTGGCCCATAGAAACCTTAATTAGACCATAATCTTTTTTTTTTTGAAAATCTGGACCCTTAGGCTAAGGTCCTTTATACCTATTTTCAATTAATTCTTTTTGCACATTGGAAAGTTCTTTTTGAATTTCATTTTCAAGGGAAACCATTTTAGATACTAGGAGGATTTTTATATCCAAAAATATCTCAATTTTGCATTACCTCCCTCTAGACATTTTCTCTCGCCAGGCCAAAATAAGGTAAAACAGGATCCACATCCACATCCATTCACATACTATTGCATTCCATTTACATCTTATCACATCCACTCACATCCTATCGCATCCCATTTACAGCTTATCTCATCCATTCACATCCTATTCCCATTTGGAAGTTTTTACTACTTTGATATCTAATGGGACTTTTTCTAAATTTTTGCCAATTGCTTGGCCTAGATAAAGGTTCTTTTTCTCAACGACTATTTCCTTTCTCAATTTCTCAAATGAATTATATTCAATATTCCTCTTTTGGAATAGAAGAATTCATGGGATTTACAAAAATCAATTCTACCCATTTTTTCACTTTTGATAAATTGATTTATACTAAAAATTTCTCTTTTTCTCATTTAATTTCTTGGACCTCAATTATCATGGGAATTTTTGTTTTTGCATTTGATTATTTGCATTCCAATATCATGGGAATTCCTCTTTTATCATCAAATATTTTTTATAACATAAATTCATCCAAAATAAAATATCCATTAATTCAATATGCTAGGAATTTCTCTCTTCCCATCCAAATGATTGAATTCCAAATGTCATAGGAATTCCTCTTTTACCATTTAAAATTCATCTTTGAATTTAAATAAAATATCCAATAATTCTAATATGCTAGGAGTTTCTATTTTCCCATCTAATTGATTAAATTCCAAATTTCATAGGAATTCCTCTTTTACCATTTAAATATTTCTCATAGATAAAATAAATTTATCTAAATTTCATCTTTGAATTTAAATAAAATATCCAATAATTCCAATATGCTAGGAATTTCTCTTTTCCCATCTAATTGATTGAATTCCAAATGTCATAGGAATTTCTCTTTTACCATTTAAATATAATTACCATAATTTTTTTATTTCTTAATTATTTAACTACACATAAACCTAAAAATTAGTTTTCCATTGAATGTGACAAAAACCATTATTTTAACCTGGGATATTCAATCCTAGAATATGATAGGAAGTTCTCTTTTCACGTTATGCATTAGAATGAATTATGCACCAATTTCTTAAAAGTTTTGCCATAGCTCCGCTCTGCTATTATTGCTGGCAATTTCTTATTTTTATGAAAAGAATAAGACTTAGTAAAATAATTATGATAGTATAACTATCTTTTAGCATTCAATCCAATTTATGGATTTATCCCATAATATTACCATTTTTTCAAGCATATAAGTATAAAAACCATTTTCTTAAACCTCTAGCTTCACAAGCCTAGAGTTTGACTTGTGATGAATACAGAATTTCTTCTCATGAGAAGCATTAATTGAATATAGAATAGGTCATAGGAATGACCACTCTCTGGGGGAGAGAGAGATATGCTTAAAAAAATATTTTAATTTAAGCATAAATGAAAACTTTATGTGTTTAATCACTAAAATCCATTCGAGAGCTTCAATTGGATTAATGAGCCATTCAATTGAATACTTCTCAAGATTGAGAGGGGTTGAGAAGTTAAAAACATTTAGAGATTAAGAAAAAGACCATGAATCACACTTTACCTCTTATCTTGCTTGATTCTTTAGTCTAAGGAGAGGTCCCCAACCAACCATTTGGTTTAGTATGTTGATGAAGACTCCAAAGAAGGTTGAAGAGAGAGAGAGAAACTCCATTCTTTCCAATTTGTAGAGGATTTTTAGAGGATAATAGAAAATATCATTATTTCAGTATAATACTAGCATGGTATAGTTCACATATTTTTTTACAAAGGGCTACGGATCTATTTATAGGTGAGGGAGCCCTCTAACAACTATTTCCTTTCTCAATTCCTCAAATGAATTATATTCAATATTCCTCTTTTGGAATAGAAGAACTCATGGGATTTACAAAAATCAATTCTACCCATTTTTTCACTTTTGATAAATTGAATTATACTAAAAACTTCTCTTTTTCTCATTTAATTTCTTGGACCTCAATTATCATTGGAATTCCCGTTTTTGCATTTGATTATTTGCATTCCAATATCATGGGAATTCCTCTTTTATCATCAAATATTTCTCATAACATAAATTCATCCAAGATAAAATATCCATTAATTCAATATGCTAGGAATTTCTCTCTTCCCATCTAAATGATTTAATTCAAAATGTCATAGGAATTCCTCTTTTACCATTTAAAATTCATCTTTGAATTTAAATAAAACATCTAATATTTCTAATATGCTAGGAGTTTCTATTTTTCCATCTAATTGATTGAATTCCAAATTTCATAGGAATTATTTTTTCACCATTTAAATATTTCTCATAGATAAAATAAATTTATCTAAATTTTATCTTTGAATTTAAATAAAATATCCAATAATTCCAATATGCTAGGAATTTCTCTTTTCCCATCTAATTGATTGAATTCCAAATGTCATAGGAATTCCTCTTTTACCATTTAAATATAATTACCATAATTTTTTCATTTCTTAATTATTTAACTACATAGGAAGTTCTCTTTTCACGTTATGCATTAGAATGAATTATGCATCAATTTCTTAAAAATTTTACCATAGCTCCGCTCTGCTATTACTGGCAATTTCTTATTTTTATGAAAAGAATAAGACTTAGTAAAATAATTATGATAGTATAACTATCTTTTAGCATTCAATCCAATTTATGGATTTATCCCATAATATTACCGTTTTTTCAAGCATATAAGTATAAAAACCATTTTCTTAAACCTCTAGCTTCACAAGCCTAGAGTTTGACTTGTGATGAATACAGAATTTCTTCTCATGAGAAGCATTAATTGAATATAGAATAGGTCATAGGAATGACCACTCTCTGGGGGAGAGAGAGATATGCTTAAAAAAATATTTTAATTTAAGCATAAATGAAAACTTTATGTGTTTAATCACTAAAATCCATTCGAGAGCTTCAATTGGATTAATGAGCCATTCAATTGAATACTTCTCAAGATTGAGAGGGGTTGAGAAGTTAGAAACATTTAGAGATTAAGAAAAAGACCATGAATCACACTTTACCTCTTATCTTGCTTGATTCTTTAGTCTAAGGAGAGGCCCCCAACCAACCATTTGGTTTAGTATGTTGATGAAGACTCCAAAGAAGGTTGAAGAGAGAGAGAGAAACTCCATTCTTTCCAATTTGTAGAGGATTTTTAGAGGATAATAGAAATTATCATTATTTCAGTATAATACTAGCATGGTATAGTTCACATATTTTTTTACAAAGGGCTAGGGATCTATTTATAGGTAAGGGAGCCCTCTAACAACTATTTCCTTTCTCAATTCCTCAAATGAATTATATTCAATATTCCTCTTTTGGAATAGAAGAACTCATGGGATTTACAAAAAACAATTCTATCCATTTTTCCACTTTTGATAAATTGGATTATACTAAAAATTTCTCTTTTTCTCATTTAATTTCTTGGACCTCAATTATCATGGGAATTCCTGTTTTTGCATTCCAATATCATGGAAATTCCTCTTTTTATCATCAAATATTTCTCATAACATAAATTCATCTAAAATAAAATATCCATTAGTTCAATATGCTAGGAATTTCTCTTTTCCCATCTAAATGATTGAATTCCAAATGTCATAGGAATTCCTCTTTTACCATTTAAAATTCATCTTTGAATTTAAAAAAAAAATTCCAATAATTCTAATATGCTAGGAGTTTCTATTTTCCCATCTAATTGATTGAATTCCAAATTTCATAGAAATTCCTCTTTTACCATTTAAATATTTCTCATAGATAAAATAAATTTATCTAAATTTTATCTTTGAATTTAAATAAAACATCCAATAAATCCAATATTCTAAGAATTTCTCTTTTTCCATCTAATTGATTGAATTCCAAATGTCATAGAAATTCCTCTTTTATCCCATTTAAATATAATTACCATAATTTTTTCATTTCTTAATTATTTAACTATACATAAACCTAAAAATTAGTTTTCCATTGAATGTGACAAAAACCATTATTTTAACCTAGGATATTCAATCCTAAAATATCTTAGGAAGTTCTCTTTTCACGTTATGCATTAAAATGAATTATGCATCAATTTCTTAAAAATTTTGCCATAGCTCCGCTCTGCTATTACTGGCAATTTCTTATTTTTATGAAAAGAATAAGACTTAGTAAAATAATTATGATAGTATAACTATCTTTTAGCATTAAATCCAATTTATGAATTTATCCCCATAATATTACCATTTTTTCAAGCATATAAGTATAAAAACCATTTTCTTAAACCTCTAGCTTCACAAGCCTAGAGTTTGACTTGTGATGAATACAGAATTTCTTCTCATGAGAAGCATTAATTGAATATAGAATAGGTCATAGGAATGACCACTCTCTGGGGGAGAGAGAGATATGCTTAAAAAAAATATTTTAATTTAAGCATAAATGAAAACTTTATGTGTTTAATCACTAAAATCCATTCGAGAGCTTCAATTGGATTAATGAGCCATTCAATTGAATACTTCTCAAGATTGAGAGGGGTTAAGTTAGAAACATTTAGAGATTAAGAAAAAGACCATGAATCACACTTTACCTCTTATCTTGCTTGATTCTTTAGTCTAAGGAGAGGCCCCCAAACAACCATTTGGTTTAGTATGTTGATGAAGACTCCAAAGAAGGTTGAAGAGAGAGAGAGAAACTCCATTCTTTCCAATTTGTAGAGGATTTTTAGAGGATAATAGAAAATATCATTATTTCAGTATAATACTAGCATGGTATAGTTCACATATGTTTTTACAAAGGGCTAGGGATCTATTTATAGGTGAGGGAGCCCTCTAACAACTATTTTCTTTCTCAATTCTTCAAATGAATTATATTCAATATTCCTCTTTTGGAATAGAAGAACTCATGGGATTTACAAAAATCAATTCTACCCATTTTTCCACTTTTGATAAATTGAATTATACTAAAAACTTCTCTTTTTCTCATTTAATTTCTTGGACCTCAATTATCATGGGAATTCCCGTTCTTGCATTTGATTATTTGCATTCCAATATCATGGGAATTCCTCTTTTATCATCAAATCTTTCTCATAACATAAATTTATCCAAAATAAAATATCCATTAATTCAATATGCTAGGAATTTCTCTTTCCCCATCTAAATGATTGAATTCCAAATGTCATAGGAATTCCTCTTTTACCATTTAAAATTTATCTTTGAATTTAAATAAAATATCCAATAATTCTTAAATGCTAGGAGTTTCTATTTTTCCATCTAATTGATTGAATTCTAAATTTCATAGAAATTTCTCTTTTACCATTTAAATATTTCTCATAGATAAAATAAATTTATCTAAATTTCATCTTTGAATTTAAATAAAATATCCAATAATTCTAATATTCTAAGAATTTCTCTTTTTCCATCTAATTGATTGAATTTAAAATGTCATAGAAATTCTTCTTTTATCCCATTTAAATATAATTACCATAAGTTTTTCATTTCTTAATTATTTAACTACACATAAACTTAAAAATTAGTTTTCCATTGAATGTGACAAAAACCATTATTTTAACCTAGGATATTCAATCCTAGAATATGATAGGAAGTTCTCTTTTCACGTTATGCATTAGAATGAATTATTCATCAATTTCTTAAAAATTTTGCCATAGCTCCGCTCTGCTATTACTGGCAATTTCTTATTTTTATGAAAAGAATAAGACTTAGTAAAATAATTATGATAGTATAACTATCTTTTAGCATTAAATCCAATTTATGGATTTATCCCATAATATTACCATTTTTTCAAGCATATAAGTATAAAAACCATTTTCTTAAACCTCTAGCTTCACAAGCCTAGAGTTTGACTTGTGATGAATACAGAATTTCTTCTCATGAGAAGCATTAATTGAATATAGAATAGGTCATTGGAATGACCACTCTCTGGGGAAGAGAGATATGCTTAAAAAAATATTTTAATTTAAGCATAAATAAAAACTTTATGTGTTTAATCACTAAAATCCATTCGAGAGCTTCAATTGGATTAATGAGCCATTCAATTGAATACTTCTCAAGATTGAGAGGGGTTGAGAAGTTAGAAACATTTAGAGATTAAGAAAAAGACCATGAATCACACTTTACCTCTTATCTTGCTTGATTCTTTAGTCTAAGGAGAGGCCCCCAACCAACCAGTTGGTTTAGTATGTTGATGAAGACTCCAAAGAAGGTTGAAGAGAGAGAGAGAGAAACTCCATTCTCTCCAATTTGTAGAGGATGTTTAGAGAATAATAGAAAATATCATTATTTTAGTATAATACTAGCATGGTATAGTTCACATATTTTTTTACAAAGGGCTAGGGATCTATTTATAGGTGAGGGAGCCCTATAACCAAGTCCAACAAGTTTATTGAATTTTCAAGGTTCAGTTTGGGTGAATTTGGACAAGATTTGGACCAGTTTGGCTTCCTTTTTTATTTGGTTTGATCCAGGAGAGAGGAGAGATAAAAATATCTTATTATTTTTGAGTTTAAAACTCCTCCACACATGTGAAATAGGCACCTCCTTGAAGAGCCCCCTTCTCCTTACCAAGGTGTCAAAAATGTATCATTATATCCAAAATATCTCTTTTTTTAGTAATATTCATAGTTTTTTACTAATAAGCCTTGTACTCAGTCAACTCTTCATCTTATGTGGGCATTTACTCATTTTTGGATATATTTCTTTTATAAATTGGATTTATCTCCTCCCCACACTTGGATTGATCCTATTGGCCCATAGGAATCTTAATTAGACCATAATCCATTTTTTTTGAAAATCTGGACCCTTAGGCTAAGGTCCTTTATACCTATTTTCAATTAATTCTTTTTGCACATTGGAAAGTTCTTTTTGAATTTCTATTTCAAGGGAAACCATTTTAGACACTAGGAGGATTTTTATATCCAAAAATATATCAATTTTGCATTACCTCCCTCTAAACATTTTCTCTCTCCAGGCCAAAACAAGGTAAAACAGGATCCACATCCACATCCATTCACATACTATTGCATTCCATTTACATCTTATCACATCCATTCACATCCTATCGCATCCCATTTACAGCTTATCTCATGCATTCACATCCTGTTCCCATTTGGTAGTTTTTACTACTTTGATATCGATGGGACTTTTTCTAAATTTTTGCCAATTGCTTGGCCTAGATAAAGGTTCTTTTCCTCAACGACCATTTCCTTTCTCAATTCCTTAAATTAATTATATTCAATATTCCTCTTTTGGAATAGAAGAATTCATGGGATTTACAAAAATCAATTCTACCCATTTTTTCACTTTTGATAAAATGAATTATACTAAAAAATTCTCTTTTTCTCATTTAATTTCTTGGAGCTCAATTATCATGGGAATTCCTGTTTTTGCATTTGATTATTTGCATTCCAATATCATGGGAATTCCTCTTTTATCATCAAATATTTCTCATAACATAAATTCATCCAAAATAAAATATCCATTAATTCAATATGCTAGGAATTTCTCTCTTCCCATCTAAATGATTGAATTCCAAATGTCATAGGAATTTTCCTTTTACCATTTAAAATTCATCTTTGAATTTAAATAAAATATCCAATATTTCTAATATGCTAGGAGTTTCTATTTTCCCATCTAATTGATTGAATTCCAAATTTCATAGGAATTCCTCTTTTACCATTTAAATATTTCTCATAGATAAAATAAATTTATCTAAATTTCATCTTTGAATTTAAATAAAATATCCAATAATTTCAATATGCTAGGAATTTCTCTTTTCCCATCTAATTGATTGAATTCCAAATGTCATAGGAATTCCTCTTTTACCATTTAAATATAATTACCATAATTTTTTTATTTCTTAATTATTTAACTACACATAAACTTAAAAATTAGTGTTCCATTGAATGTGACAAAAACCATTATTTTAACCTAGGATTTTCAATCCTAGAATATGATAGGAAGTTCTCTTTTCACGTTATGCATTAGAATGAATTAAAATTTTACCATAGCTCTGCTCTGCTATTATTGGCAGTTTCTTATTTTTATGAAAAGAATAAGACTTAGTAAAATAATTATGATAGTATAACTATCTTTTAGCATTAAATCCAATTTATGGATTTATTCCATAATATTACCATTTTTTCAAGCATATAAGTATAAAAACCATTTTCTTAAACCTCTAGCTTCACAAGCCTAGAGTTTGATTTGTGATGAATACAGAATTTCTTTATGAGAAGCATTAATTGAATATAGAATAGGTCATACGAATGACCACTCTCTGGGGGAGAGAGAGATATGCTTAAAAAAATATTTTAATTTAAGCATAAATGAAAACTTTATGTGTTTAATCACTAAAATCCATTCGAGAGCTTCAATTGGATTAATGAGCCATTCAATTGAATACTTCTCAAGATTGAGAGGGGTTGAGAAGTTAGAAACATTTAGAGATTAAGAAAAAGACCATGAATCACACTTTACTTCCTATCTTGCTTGATTCTTTAGTCTAAGGAGAGGCCCCCAACCAACCAGTTGGTTTAGTATGTTAATGAAGACTCCAAAGAAGGTTGAAGAGAGAGAGAGAAACTCCATTCTCTCCAATTTGTAGAGGATTTTTAGAGGATAATAGAAAATATCATTATTTCAATATAATACTAGCATGGTATAGTTCTGATACTTTTTTACAAACGGCTAGGGATCTATTTATAGGTGAGGGAGGCCTCTAACCAAGTCCAACTAGTTTCTAGAATTTTCGAGGTTCAGTTTGGTTGAATTTGGAGAAGATTTGGACCAGTTTGGCTTCCTTTTTTATTTGGTTTGACACAGGAGAGAGGAGAGATAAAAATATCTTATTATTTTTGAGTTTAAAACTCCTCCACACATGTGAAATAGGCACCTCCTTGAAGAGCCCTCTTCTCCTTACCAAGGTGTCAAAAATGTATCATTATATCCAAAATATCTTATTTTTTTAGTAATATTCATAGTTTTTTACTAATAAGCCTTGTACTCAGTCAACTCTTCATCTCATGTGGGCATTTACTCATTTTTGGGTATATTTCTTTTATAAATTGGATTTATCTCCTCCCCACAATTGGATTGATCCTATTGGCCCATAGGAACCTTAATTAGATCATAATCCTTTTTTTTTTGAAAATCTGGACCCTTAGGCTAAGGTCCTTTATACCTATTTTCAATTAATTCTTATTGCACATTGGAAAGTTCTTTTTGAATTTCTGTTTCAAAGGAAACCATTTTAGACACTAGGAGGATTTTTATATCCAAAAATATCTCAATTTTGCATTACCTCCCTCTAAACATTTTGTCTCTCCAGGCCAAAACAAGGTAAAACAGGATCCACATCCACATCCATTCACATACTATTGCATTTCATTTCTTATCACATCCACTCACATCCTATTGCATCCCATCTACAGCTTATCTCATCCATTCACATTCTATTCCCATTTGGTAGTTTTTACTACTTTGATACCGATAGCGGGACTTTTTCTAAATTTTTGCCAATTGCATGGCCTAGATAAAGGTTCTTTTTCTCAACAACTATTTCCTTTCTCAATTCCTCAAATGAATTATATTCAATATTCCTCTTTTGGAATAGAAGAACTCATGGGATTTACAAAAATCAATTCTACCCATTTTTTCACTTTTGATAAATTGAATTATACTAAAAAATTCTCTTTTTCTCATTTGATTTCTTGGACCTCAATTATCATGGGAATTCCTGTTTTTGCATTTGATTATTTGCATTCCAATATCATGGGAATTTCTCTTTTATCACCAACTATTTCTCATTACATAAATTCATCCAAAATAAAATATCCATTAATTCAATATGCTAGGAGTTTCTCTTTTCCCATCTAAATGATTGAATTCCAAATGTCATAGGAATTCCTCTTTTACCATTTAAAATTCATCTTTGAATTTAAATAAAATATCCAATAATTCTAATATGCTAGGAGTTTCTATTTTCCCATCTAATTGATTAAATTCCAAATTTCATAGGAATTCCTCTTTTACCATTTAAATATTTCTCATAGATAAAATAAATTTATCTAAATTTTATCTTTGAATTTAAATAAAATATCTAATAATTCCAATATGCTAGGAATTTCTCTTTTCCCATCTAATTGATTGAATTCCAAATGTCATAGGAATTCCTCTTTTACTATTTAAATATAATTACCATAATTTTTTCATTTCTTAATTATTTAACTACACATAAACCTAAAAATTAGTTTTCCATTGAATGTGTTAAAAACCATTATTTTAACCTAGGATATTCAATCCTAGAATATGATAGGAAGTTCTCTTTTCACGTTATGCATTAGAATGAATTATGCATCAATTTCTTAAAAATTATGCGATAGCTCCGCTCTGCTATTACTAGCAATTTCTTATTTTTATGAAAAGAATAAGACTTAGTAAAATAATTATGATAGTATAACTATCTTTTAGCATTAAATCCAATTTATGGATTTATCCCATAATATTACCATTTTTTCAAGCATATAAGTATAGAAACCATTTTCTTAAACCTCTAGCTTCACAAGCCTAGAGTTTAATTTGTGATGAATACAGAATTTCTTCTCATGAGAAGCATTAATTGAATATAGAATAGGTCATAGGAATGACCACTCTCTGGGGGAGAGAGAGATATGCTTAAAAAAATATTTTAATTTAAGCATAAAAAAAACTATATGTGTTTAATCACTAAAATCCATTCGAGAGCTTCAATTGGATTAATGAGCCATTCAATTGAATACTTCTCAAGATTGAGAGGGGTTGAGAAGTTAGAAACATTTAGAGATTAAGAAAAAGACCATGAATCACACTTTACCTCTTATCTTGCTTGATTCTTTAGTCTAAGGAGAGGCCCCCAACCAACCAGTTGGTTTAGTATGTTGATGAAGACTCCAAAGAAGGTTGAAGAGAGAGAGAGAAACTCCATTCTCTCCAATTTGTAGAGGATTTTTAGAGGATAATAGAAAATATCATTATTTCAGTATAATACTAGCATGGTATAGTTCACATATTTTTTTACAAAGTGCTAGGGATCTATTTATAGGTGAGGGAGCCCTCTAACTAAGTCCAACTAGTTTCTAGAATTTTCGAGTTTCAGTTTGGATGAATTTAGACAAGATTTGGACCAGTTTGGCTTCCTTTTTTATTTAGTTTGATCCAAGAGAGAGGAGAGATAAAAATATCTTATTATTTTTGAGTTTAAAACTCCTCCACACTATGAAATAGGAACCTCCTTGAAGATCCCCCTTATTCTTACCAAGGTGTCAAAAATGTATCATTATATCCAAAATATCTCATTTTTTTAGTAATATTCATAGTTTTTTACTAATAAGCCTTGTACTTAGTCAACTCTTCATCTTATGTGGGCATTTACTCATTTTTGGGTATATTTCTTTTTTAAATTGGATTTATCTCCTCCCCACACTTGGATTGATCCTATTGGCCCATAGGAATCTTAATTAGACAATAATCTTTTTTTTTTTGAAAATCTGGACCCTTAGGCTAAGGTCCTTTATACCTATTTTCAATTAATTCTTATTGCACATTGGAAAGTTCTTTTTGAATTTCTGTTTCAAGGGAAACCATTTTACACACTAGGAGGATTTTTATATCCAAAAATATCTCAATTTTGCATTACCTCCCTCTAGACATTTTCTCTCTCCAAGCCAAACAAGGTAAAACAGGATCCACATCCACATCCATTCACATACTATTGCATTCCATTTCTTATCACATCCACTCACATCCTATCGCATCCCATCTACAGCTTATCTCATCCATTCACATCCTATCGCATCCCATCTACAGCTTATCTCATCCATTCACATCCTATTCCCATTTGGTAGTTTTTACTACTTTGATACCGATAATGGGACTTTTTCTAAATTTTTGCCAATTGCTTGGCCTAGATAAAGGTTCTTTTTCTCAACGAATTATATTCAATATTCCTCTTTTGGAATAGAAGATTTCATGGGATTTATAAAAATCAATTCTACCCATTTTTTCACTTTTGAGAAATTGAATTATACTAAAAAATATTCTCTTTTTCTCATTTAATTTCTTGGACCTCAATTATCATGGCAATTCCTATTTTTGCATTTGATTATTTGCAATTCAATATCATGGGAATTCCTCTTTTATCATCAAATATTTCTCATAACATAAATTCATCCAAAATAAAATATCCATTAATTCAATATGCTAGGAATTTCTCTTTTCCCATCTAAATGATTGAATTCCAAATGTCATAGGAATTTTCCTTTTACCATTTAAAATTCATCTTTTAATTTAAATAAAATATCCAATATTTCTAATATGCTAGGAGTTTCTATTTTCCCATCTAATTGATTGAATTCTAAATTTCATAGGAATTCCTCTTTTACCATTTAAATATTTCTCATAGATAAAATAAATTTATCTAAATTTCATCTTTGAATTTAAATAATTTTATCTTTGAATTTAAATAAAATATCCAATAATTTCAATATTCTAGGAATTTCTCTTTTCCCATCTAATTGATTGAATTCCAAATGTCATAGGAATTCCTCTTTTACTATTTAAATATAATTACCATAATTATTTCATTTCTTAATTATTTAACTACACATAAACCTAAAAATTAATTTTCCATTTAATGTGACAAAAACTATTATTTTAACCTAGGATATTCAATCCTAGAATATGATAGGAAGTTCTCTTTTCACGTTATGCATTAGAATGAATTATGCATCAATTTCTTAAAAATTTTGCCATAGCTCCACTCTGCTATTATTTACTGGCAAAATAATTATGATAGTATAACTATCTTTTAGCATTAAATCTAATTTATGGATTTATCCCATAATATTACCATTTTTTCAAGCATATCAGTATAAAAACCATTTCTTAAACCTCTAGCTTCACAAGCCTAGAATTTGATTTGTGATGAATATAGAATTTCTTCATGAGAAGCATTAATTGAATATAGAATAGGTCATAGGAATGACCATTCTCTGGGGGAGAGAGAGATATGGTTTAAAAAATATTTTAATTTAAGCATAAATGAAAACTTTATGTGTTTAATCACTAAAATCTATTCAAGAGCTTCAATTGGATTAATGAGCCATTCAATTGAATACTTCTCAAGATTGAGAGGGGTTGAGAAGTTAGAAACATTAAGAGATTAAGAAAAAGACCATGAATCACACTTTACCTCTTATCTTGCTTGATTCTTTAGTCTAAGGCGAGGCCCCAAACCAACCTGTTGGTTTAGTATTTTGATGAAGACTCCAAAGAAGGTTGAAGAGAGAGAGAGAAACCCAATTCTCTCCAATTTGTAGAGGATTTTTAGAGGATAATAGAAAATATCATTCTTTCAGTATAATACTAGCATGGTATAGTTCACATATTTTTTTACAAAGGGTTAGGGATCTATTTATAGGTGAGGGAGCCCTCTAACCAAGTCCAACCAGTTTCTAGAATTTTCTAGGTTCAGTTTGGCTGAATTAGGGCAAGATTTGGACCAGTTTGGCTTCCTTTTTTATTTGGTTTGATCCAGGAGAGAGAAGAGATAAAAATATCTTATTATTTTTGAGTTTAAAACTCCTCCACACATGTGAAATAGGCACCTCCTTAAAGAGCCCCCTTCTCCTTACCAAGGTGTCAAAAATGTATCATTATATCCAAAATATCTCATTTTTTTAGTAATATTCATAGCTTTTTACTAATAAGCCTTGTACTCAGTCAACTCTTCATCTTATGTGGGCATTTACTCATTTTTGGGTATATTTCTTTTATAAATTGGATTTATCTCCTCCCCACACTTGGATTGATCCTATTGGTCCATAGGAACCTTAATTAGACCATAATCTATTTTTTTTAAAATCTGGACCCTTAGGCTAAGGTCCTTTATACCTATTTTCAATTAATTCTTATTGCACATTGGAAAGTTCTTTTTGAATTTCTGTTTCAAGGGAAACCATTTTAGACACTAGGAGGATTTTTATATCCAAAAATATCTCAATTTTGCATTACCTCTCTCTAGACATTTTCTCTCTCCAGGTAAAACAGGATCCACATCCACATCCATTCACATACTATTGCATTCCATTTACATCTTATCACATCCATTCACATACTATTGCATTCCATTTACATCTTATCACATCCATTTACATCCTATCGCATCCCATTTACAGCTTATCTCATCCATTCACATCCTATTCCCATTTGGTAGTTTTTACTACTTTGATACCGATAATGGGACTTTTTCTAAATTTTTGCCAATTGCTTGGCCTAGATAAAGGTTCTTTTTCTCAACGACTATTTCCTTTCTCAATTCCTCAAATGAATTATATTCAATATTCCTCTTTTGGAATAGAAGAATTCATGGGATTTACAAAAATCAATTCTACCCATTTTTCCACTTTTGATAAATTGAATTATACTAAAAATTTTTCTTTTCCTCATTTAATTTCTTGGACCTCAATTATCATGGGAATTTCTGTTTTTGCATTTGATTATTTGCATTCCAATATCATAAAAATTCCTCTTTTATCATCAAATATTTCTCATAACATAAATTCATCCAAAATAAAATATCCATTAATTCAATATGCTAGGAATTTCTCTTTTCCCATCTAAATGATTGAATTTCAAATGTCATAGGAATTTTCCTTTTACCATTTAAAATTCATCTTTGAATTTAAATAAAATATCCAATATTTCTAATATGCTAGGAGTTTCTATTTTCCCATCTAATTGATTGAATTCCAAATTTCATAGGAATTCCTCTTTTACCATTTCAATATTTCTCATAGATAAAATAAATTTATCTAAATTTTATCTTTAAATTTAAATAAAATATCCAATAATTTCAATATGCTAGGAATTTCTCTTTTCCCATCTAACTGATTGAATTCCAAATGTCATAGGAATTCCTCTTTTACCATTTAAATATAATTACCATAATTTTTTTATTTCTTAATTATTTAACTACACATAAACCTAAAAATTAGTTTTCCATTGAATGTAACAAAAACCATTATTTTAACCTAGGATATTCAATCCTAGAATATGATAGGAAGTTCTCTTTTCACCGTATGCATTAGAATGAATTATGAATCAATTTCTTAAAACTTTTGCCATAGCTCCGCTCTGCTATTACTGGCAATTTTTTATTTGTATGAAAAGAATAAGACTTAGTAAAATAATTATGATAGTATAACTATCTTTTAGCATTAAATCCAATTTATGGATTTATCCCATAATATTACCATTTTTTCAAGCATATAAGTATAAAAACCATTTTCTTAAACCTCTAGCTTCACAAGCCTAGAGTTTGATTTGTGATGAATATAGAATTTCTTCATGAGAAGCATTAATTGAATATATAATAGGTCATAGGAATGACCATTATCTGGGGGAGAGAGAGATATGCTTAAAAAAATATTTTAATTTAAGTATAAATGAAAACTTTATGTGTTTAATCACTAAAATCTATTCGAGAGCTTCAATTGGATTAATGAGCCATTGAATTGAATACTTCTCAAGATTGAGAGGAGTTGAGAAGTTAGAAACATTTAGAGATTAAGAAAAAGACCATGAATCACACTTTACCTCTTATCTTGCTTGATTCTTTAGTCTAAGGCGAGGCCCCCAACCAACCAGTTGGTTTAGTATTTTGATGAAGACTCCAAAGAAGGTTGAAGAGAGAGAGAGAAACTCCATTCTCTCCAATTTGTAGAGGATTTTTAGAGGATAATAGAAAATATCATTATTTTAGTATAATACTAGCATGGTATAGTTTACATATTTTTTTACAAAGGGCTAGGGATCTATTTATAGGTGAGGGAGCCCTCTAACCAAGTCCAACCAGTTTCTAGAATTTTTGAGGTTCAGTTTGACTGAATTTGGACAAGATTTGGACCAGTTTGACCTTCCTTTTTTATTTGGTTTGATCCAGGAGAGAGAAGAGATAAAAATATCTTATTATTTTTGAGTTTAAAACTCCTCCACACATGTGAAATAGGCACCTCCTTGAAGAGCCCCCTTCTCCTTAAATATATCATTATATCCAAAATATCTCATTTTTTTAGTAATATTCATAGTTTTTTACTAATAAGCCTTGTACTCAATCAACTCTTCATCTTATGTGGGCATTTACTCATTTTTGGGTATATTTCTTTTATAAATTGAATTTATCTCCTCCCCACACTTGGATTGATCCTATTGGCCCATAGGAACCTTAATTAGACCATAATCTAATTTTTTTTTTGAAAATCTGGACCCTTAGGCTAAGGTCCTTTATACCTATTTTCAATTAATTCTTATTGCACATTGGAAAGTTCTTTCTGAATTTCTGTTTCAAGGTAAACCATTTTAGACACTAGGAGGATTTTTATATCCAAAAATATCTCAATTTTGCATTATCTTCCTCTAGACATTTTCTCTCTCCAGGTAAAACAGGATCCACATCCACATCCATTCACATACTATTGCATTCCATTTACATCTTATCACATCCATTCACAACCTATCGCATCCCATTTACAGCTTATCTCATCCATTCACATCCTATTCCCATTTGGTAGTTTTTACTACTTTGATACCGATAATGGGACTTTTTCTAAATTTTTGCCAATTGCTTGGCCTAGATAAAGGTTCTTTTTCTCAACGACTATTTCCTTTCTCAATTCCTCAAATGAATTATATTCAATATTCCTCTTTTGGAATAGAAGAATTCATGGGATTTACAAAAATCAATTCGACCCATTTTTCCACTTTTGATAAATTGAATTATACTAAAAATTTCTCTTTTCCTCATTTAATTTCTTGGACCTCAATTATCATGGGAATTCCTGTTTTTGCATTTGATTATTTGCATTCCACTATCATGAAAATTCCTCTTTGATCATCAAATATTTCTCATAACATAAATTCATCCAAAATAAAATATCCATTAATTCAATATGCTAGGAATTTCTTTTTTCCCATCTAAATGATTGAATTCCAAATGTCATAGGAATTTCTCTTTTACCATTTAAAATTCATCTTTGAATTGAAATAAAATATCCAATATTTCTAATATGCTAGGAGTTTCTATTTTTCCATCTAATTGATTGAATTCCAAATTTCATAGGAATTCCTCTTTTACCATTTAAATATTTATCATAAATAAAATAAATTTATCTAAATTTTATCTTTGAATTTAAATAAAATATCCAATAATTTCAATATGCTAGGAATTTCTCTTTTCCCATCTAACTAATTGAATTCCAAATGTCATAGGAATTCCTCTTTTACCATTTAAATATAATTACCATAATTTTTTTATTTCTTAATTATTTAACTACACATAAACCTAAAAATTAGTTTTCCATTGAATGTGACAAAAACCATTATTTTAACCTAGGATATTCAATCCTAGAATATGATAGGAAGTTCTCTTTTCACGTTATGCATTAGAATGAATTATGCATCAATTTCTTAAAACTTTTGCCATAGCTCCGCTCTGCTATTTACTGGCAATTTCTTATTTGTATGAAAAGAATAAGACTTAGTAAAATAATTATAATAGTATAACTATCTTTTAGCATTAAATCTAATTTATTGATTTATCCCATAATATTACCATTTTTTCAAGCATATAAGTATAAAAACCATTTTCTTAAACCTCTAGCTTCACAAGCCTAGAGTTTGATTTGTGATGAATATAGAATTTCTTCATGAGAAGCATTAATTGAATATAGAATAGGTCATAGGAATGACCATTCTCTGGGGGAGAGAGAGATATGCTTAAAAAAACATTTTAATTTAAGCATAAATGAAAACTTTATGTGTTTAATCACTAAAATCTATTCGAGAGCTTCAATTGGATTAATGAGCCATTCAATTGAATACTTCTCAATATTGAGAGGGGTTGAGAAGTTAGAAACATTTAGAGATTAAGAAAAAGACCATGAATCACACTTTACCTCTTATCTTGCTTGATTCTTTAGTCTAAGGCGAGACCCCCAACCAACCAGTTGGTTTAGTATTTTGATGAAGACTCCAAAGAAGGTTGAAGAGAGAGAGAGAAACTCCATTCTCTCCAATTTGTAGAGGATTTTTAGAGGATAATAGAAAATATCATTATTTTAGTATAATACTAGCATGGTATAGTTCACATATTTTTTTACAAAGGGCTAGGGATCTATTTATAGGTGAGGGAGCCCTCTAACCAAGTCCAACTAGTTTCTAGAATTTTTGAGGTTCAGTTTGACTGAATTTCGACAAGATTTGGACCAGTTTGGCTTCCTTTTTTATTTGGTTTGATCCAAGAGAGAGGAGAGATAAAAATATCTTATTATTTTTGAGTTTAAAACTCCTCCACACATGTGAAATAGGCACCTCCTTGAAGAGCCCCCTTCTCCTTACCAAGGTGTCAAAAATGTATCATTATATCCAAAATATCTCATTTTTTTAGTAATATTTATAGTTTTTTACTAATAAGCCTTGTACTCAGTCAACTCTTCATCTTATGTGGGCATTTACTCATTTTTGGGTATATTTCTTTTATAAATTGGATTTATCTCCTCTCCACACTTGGATTGATCCTATTGGTCCATAGGAACCTTAATTAGACCATAATCTAATTTTTTTTTGAAAATCTGGACCCTTAGGCTAAGGTCCTTTATACCTATTTTCAATTAATTCTTATTGCACATTGGAAAGTTCTTTTTGAATTTCTGTTTCAAGGGAAACCATTTTAGACACTAGGAGGATTTTTATATCCAAAAATATCTCAATTTTGCATTATCTCCCTCTAGACATTTTCTCTCTCCAGGTAAAACAGGATCCACATCCACATCCATTCACATACTATTGCATTCCATTTACATCTTATCACATCCATTCACAACCTATCGCATCCCATTTATAGCTTATCTCATCCATTCACATCCTATTCCCATTTGGTAGTTTTTACTACTTTGATACCGATAATGGGACTTTTTCTAAATTTTTGCCAATTGCTTGGCCTAGATAAAGGTTCTTTTTCTCAACGACTATTTCCTTTCTCAATTCCTCAAATGAATTATATTCAATATTCCTCTTTTGGAATAGAAGAATTCATGGGATTTACAAAAATCAATTCTACCCATTTTTCCACTTTTGATAAATTGAATTATACTAAAAATTTCTCTTTTCCTCATTTAATTTCTTGGACCTCAATTATCATGGGAATTCCTGTTTTTGCATTTGATTATTTGCATTCCAATATTATGGGAATTCCTCTTTGATCATCAAATATTTCACATAAAATAAATTCATCCAAAATAAAATATCCATTAATTCAATATGCTAGGAATTTCTCTTTTCCCATCTAAATGATTGAATTCCAAATGTCATAGGAATTTCTCTTTTACCATTTAAAATTCATCTTTGAATTTAAATAAAATATTCTACAATTCTAATATGCTAGGAGTTTCTATTTTCCCATCTAATTGATTGAATTCCAAATTTCATAGGAATTCCTCTTTTACCATTTAAATATTTCTCATAGATAAAATAAATTTATCTAAATTTTATCTTTGAATTTAAATATAAATATCCAATAATTCCAATATGCTAGGAATTTCTCTTTTCCCATCTAATTGATTGAATTCCAAATGTCATAGGAATTCCTCTTTTACCATTTAAATATAATTACCATAATTTTTTCATTTCTTAATTATTTAACTACACATAAACCTAAAAATTAGTTTTCCATTGAATGTGACAAAAACCATTATTTTAATCTAGGATATTCAATCCTAGAATATGATAGGAAGTTCTCTTTTCACGTTATGTGCATTAGAATGAATTATGCATCAATTTCTTAAAAATTTTGCCATAGCTCCGCTCTGCTATTACTGACAATTTCTTATTTGTATGAAAAGAATAAGACTTACTAAAATAATTATGATAGTATAACTATCTTTTAGCATTAAATCTAATTTATGGATTTATCCCATAATATTACCATTTTTTCAAGCATATAAGTATAAAAACCATTTTCTTAAACCTCTAGCTTCACAAGCCTAGAGTTTGATTTGTGATGAATACAGAATTTCTTCATGAGAAGCATTAATTGAATATAGAATAGGTCATAGGAATGACCATTCTCTGGGGGAGAGAGAGATATGCTTAAAAAAACATTTTAATTTAAGCATAAATTAAAACTTTATGTGTTTAATCACTAAAATCCATTCGAGAGCTTCAATTGGATTAATGAGCCTGTCCACCTCAAAAGCTTGAGGGAGGATTCTTACATCCTACCTCACTTAAAAAACGCGAGATGTCCTCATCTTGCAAACTAGAGGACAACTCTTTCCCTTAAGATCCAACTGATTATGGGTTCCTTATAGTCTAGTCAACCCAACAGAATCCTGGGATAAAGATCCCTTATATAGAACTCATTATCAAATAACAATTCATTGAGATCATATCATTCATATCCTTAACACAATAATGTTCCATTAGACCAAAATTTCCATCTCTGAACATTCCTCCGTGGGAATTTCAATTATACAAGTTTTTAATTTGTCATCCCTCAACTTGATCCACTGGGTCAAGTGTTAACAGTAGTAATCTGTCAACACAATCCACTAATCTCATGGTGATTTGCTGAAGTCATTATCGTCATTCCATTTACAAACATCATCACAGGGACTCGTCCCATTCATCCTCATTATGGTTTTGCTCAGTTTATCGCTTTTCACCCAAAATTTAGGAATCATCATTTTTCAATCAGAATCCAAATCAACTCATCAGTTCTCAACCAAAATTTTAAAATCATATAAACGGCATTCAAATTCATCATCTGGATAGCATTTTTGCTTATAATTTCAAGGTCTTAGATTTACTCGTATATACTACCAGTAAAGAGCTACAGTTATACCCTTGGTATATACGGGTAGTCACGGTCATTGGAATTATAAGATAAATACCATCATGTTTAGGCCTCAAGCAAGTCAGGGACTCCACATAATTGCGGTACTTCCATTTGAAGACCCAATTATCAACTTACGAATATTCATTCTGAATATCAATTTGTATGAATTTCATCACACAATTTAAATCTTTTTCTGGTACATAAATTTTTGACTTTCTGGCTTCTCGGTTGTTCCACTTTAGCCAATTCGCTCTAATACCAGCTGAAAGATCCCTGCCCCCTCGGCGCAACAAATTCGGGGGTGCTAGCAACGGAAGTAGCACTTCTTACATGGGGCAGGACCTCTCACTCGCGGCCTCACCCATGGATATCCAGACAAGAGACTAATCCCTCGGTTCTTCCAAAACCGAACCTGGAAAAACTTCCCTCGCCCAGAAAGCATGGGCGATTCCTCCAAGATATTTTTACTCTAACGTAGTCAAGGGTCATCATCACTGACCAAACTGATTTGACTGAACCTGTAAGTCACTTGGTCAGATCAAGGAAGAAACTTGCACTTGGATCATAGAGACCAACGCTTTTTTCCTCATTGAGAGACACAGACATTGATTCTGTTCCATAGAACAATTACTCTCCGGGATTTACTTCATCTATCGTACCATAACAGAATTGAGTCTCATTTTAGGGATCCATCAATCCAGTCTAACGCCATCTAGTCCCGTGGGTTAGCTAACTGCCCAACCATTGTAGTGATGGGATCCATTTAAGAATATGGTTAGGTTTTGTCTTGGGTACCAGGGAAAAGAGTTCCCACGCCCCCTAGCTGGCGGATCTTCATGCAAACTTCAAGCTAGTCACACCACTTACACACCCAATATGAAATTTCATTTTCCACAGATTCAACTGACTTTAAAACAACCTTTTAATGAAACCATAGTATCACTGATCATAATCCTCCAAAATATCCGATTGAATTCTCATTTCCAATCATTCCTTCATTGGTGTACCTATGGCATCATTGGTAACTAGAACACTCACCACCTATCCAATCAGGGGCCTTTTCGATAGTTCCTAGCAGCTCATATTACTTGACAATATAATCACTTAATGAAAATCAAAATGGAATCTTTGTTGAAGATCAGCAAGATCAACCAACAGACCCATATAAAAGAGCCATGGACTCATCCGTTGAGGACCAGCAAGGTCAATCAACCAGATCCATGCCCGGTTTTAGAAAACAACTCTTACTCCTTGTTCCAATATCTTCCTCGACGCACGTGTATACCTTTGGCGACCGATAGCCCGAGCACCATATAGTCAGCGCCCTCTAGGATCCTTCACAGGTCACCTAGCATTTCACTCATAGGCCGCTTCTTTGGTCCCTCATCCACCGTACTGGAAGCTCACCATTTAAATCCAACCGAGGCTAGTCAAGACCTCGGCCGGACTTTGCTACGCGAGATGTCCTCCGTTGACTCTCCGTCAGCTGTTGCAACTTTATAAGTTAGGTCTCCCCACCACAACCTCATTCACAAGACAATCAAAATGCCTCCCCAGCATTCTTGACATAAAACAGTCATTTAAAAACAGGTCATAAATACAGTTTCTATAACGAACTCTCATCTTTCCATATCAATCCACATTTCATATGTATTCCCACTCCCATCACATCATTTTTCATCTCATCACATCTTTCTTCATTTATCCTCATCAGATCATCTCCATCAGATCATCTCATCCACTCGCATCTACCCATATCCACATCTCATCACATCATATTTATTCACATCACATATCATCCATTCACATCTATCCCAATTTACATCACATCCATTTCACATCACATCTCATTCATTCACATCCCGATCATTCACATCACATCACATCTCATCCATTCACATCCCATATTATTCATTCACATCCCGATTCACATGTCATCACATCTAGTCATTCATTCACATCCTGATTCACATGATATCACATCTTATTCATTCACATACACATCCACATCCATTCTTTCTCATACACATTCACATCCATTCTTTCACATACATATTCTCCAATTTTGATTCCATAGGAGGTGAATTACCTTCCTTTCATCAACATCAAAGGATTTGAAATGGCTGGAACTATATGAAATTACTAAAAAGAAATAAATCTCTAAATCTAGCACCGAAGGGTGCAATTAAAGAATGTCAAAAAGCTTAAGGTTTAAGACCTTACCTTAAGTGCACTCGTAAAGTGAGAAGATCTAATGGCTCAAAAAAGGTGAGAGACCTATAATATAAGAAAATTAGATAATCATTAGAGAAATGCTAAGAAAATTGAGGTAATCATGAGACAAATGCTAAGAAAAATATAGATATGAGCCATGTATACTCTATATATACTTTATACATACTCTATGCATGCTCTATGCTCTACGCATGCATAGATCATGCATATGCTATATGTATACTATAGCTATATGCATAGAGTATGCATACTATATGCTCGCATAGAGTATGCATACTATATGCTCGCATAGAGCATGCATACTCTATGCTCTACATAGGATGCTCTATGCTCTATGCATACTCTATGCATACACTATGCATGCATAGAGCATGCATACTCTATACTATATGATCTATACATAGAGCTCATGCATAGATAAATGCTCTATACACAGAGCTCATGCATAGAGAAATACATATAGCATATAGAGCTATACATAGAGCATTTATGGATGCATACATAGATATACAAGGCTCTATGTATTATTAGCTCTATGTATGCATACATAGAGATATTATAGATGTATACATAAATCTACAAGGCTCTATGTACGCATGCGTAGCTCTAGTATGCGTAGAGTAGCATATAGAGTAATGCATCAGAGAGCATGAATAGATATATGCATGCATACATAGCACGTTATAGCTCTGTGTATGCATGCGCAACTCTATGTATGCATAGATCAGCTCTCATACATAGAGTAATATGCATGAAATTACTAAAAAGAAATGGAGCTCCCCACCAGCCGAGGGTGAAATTAAAGAATGTTAAAAAGATTAGGGTTCAAGACCTTACCTCAAGTGCTTGGAAGACATATACTGATGGTTATACTGACGTCTATAGTGATGAGATAGGAGATAGGAGAAAAATATATATATCTTTCCTAGAAAAAGCCGTCAGTAAAAGGCCAAGTTCTTGTAGTGGAATTCACTTTCCCTCAATGGAAACCTCAGGGAGACAATGTTTTGTGGGGAAAGTAGGCAAAATCGACTTGATTATGAATTCATACCTTTTTCCTATAAATAGGATCATTAGGCATTCATTAGATTTATCAGTCAAAGATCACAAGGATGCTCTTGTCAGAGTCATTAAGGTAGCAAGGACACAGTGATGGTTTAGCAAGAGCTTCTCTTGTACAATTTTGCAAGTAGAGGGCTACAAGGATCTTTAGTATGCATCATGAAGATATCAATCAACAAGATCATTGTATATATAGCTTGTTTTTGAAATATACAATAGATTGCACTTGGATCATAGAGACCAACGCTTTTTTCCTCATTGAGAGGCACGGCCGTTGATTCTGTTCCATAAAACAATTTTTGTCCGGGATTTACTTCATCTATCGTACCATAACAGAATTGAGTCTCAATCTAGGGATCCATTAGTCCAGCCTAACCCCATCCAATCCCGTGGGTTAGCCAACCGCCCAACCACTGTATTGATGGGATCCAATTAAGAATTTGGTTAGGTTTTGTCCCGAGTACCAGGGAAAAGAGTTCCCAGGCCCCCTAGCCGGATATTCATGCAAACTTAAAACTAGTCACACCACTTACACACCCAATATGAAATTGTCTTTTTCATAGAATCAGCTATCTTTAAAAAAAACAATCTTTAATGAAACCATTGTGTCACTGATCATAATCCTCAAAATCTCCGCTTGAATCCCTATTTCCAATCATTCCTTCATCGGTGTACCTATGGCATCATTGACAACCAGAATGCTCACCACTTGTCCACTCAGGGGCCTTTTCAATAGTTCCTAGCTCATAGTAACCGGCATTATATTCACATAACAAAATGGAATCTCTGTTGAAGATCAACAAGATCAACCAACGGATCCATATAAAAGAGCCATGGACTCATCCGTTGAGGACCAGCAAGGTCAATCAATCAACCAGATCCATGCCCGAATTCAGAAAACAACTCTTACTCCTTGTTTCAATTTCTTCCACGACGCATGTGTGGGTATCGTCTCGCGACCCAAAGCCCGAGCATTGTATGGTCAGCACCCTCTAGGATCCTTCGCAGGTGACCTAGTGCTTCACTCATAGGCCACTTCCTTGGTCCCTCATCCACCGTACCAAAAGCTCAACATTTTAATGGAACCAAGGCTGGTTAAGACCTCGGCCGACCTTGCTACACGAGACGTCCTCCAATGACTCTCCGTCAGCTATTGCAACTTTATCAGATTAGGTCTCCATGACCTCATTCACAAGACGATCAAAATGCTTCTCTAGCATTCTTGACATAAAACAGTCATTTAAAAACAATTCAATCTATAATGAACTTTCGTCTTTCCACATTGCTCCACATCAAAGCACATTAATTAATTCCACAACCATTTCATAAGTATTCCTACTCTCATCCCATCAATTTCATCTCATCTCATCTTTCCTCAATTTAACCTCACCAGATCTCATCCACTCACATCTACCCATATTCACATCTCATCACATCACATTCATTCACATCTCATCCATTCAGACCACATCACATTCACTCACATCACATCTCATTCATTTTACCTCACATCTCATTCATTCACATCTATCCCAATTCATATCCCATCACATCACATTCATTCATATCCATCACATTCACTCACATCATCACATCTCATTCATTTTACCTCACATCTCATTCATTCACATCTATCCTCATTCACATCACATTCATTCATATCCATCACCATTATATCACATCACTTCTATCCACATCATATCTCACTCATACACATCTTACCTCATTCATCCACATCCATCCAATCGTTCTCATGTACGACTACTCCCATCTTATCTCATTCATCCACATCCATCCAATCGTTCTCATGTACGACTACTCCCATCTATCCATACATTCATATCTATCACTTCACATCCACATATATTCATGTCACATCTCATCTCTTTACATCACATCACATTCTTTTACACACATCTATATCCATTCTTTACATACACATTCACATCCATTCTTCTCATACACATCCTTATCCATTCTTTACATACACATTCACATCCATTCTTTACATACACATTCACATCCATTCTTCTCATACACATCCTTATCCATTCTTTCTTCACATACTCATTCACATCCATTCCTCACATACACACTCACATCCATTCCTCACATACACATTCACAACCATTCTTCTCATACACATCCTTATCCGTTCATTCACATCCATTCCTCACATACACATTCACGTTCATTATCATCACATACATTCACTCACATCCCATATCATACATTCTGATTCACATGACATGACCTCACATCTCATCTATTCATTCATCATCTATCTGATTCACATCTTATCTCATCACATCTATTCACCTCTATTCACATCACATCCATCCATCCATTCGCATCTATCTAATTCACATCACATCTATCCATCCAATCGTCATTTATCTAATTCACATCTTATCTCATCACATCTATTCACCTCACATTCTCATCATCTCTATTCACATCACATCCATCCATTCATTCATTTCCATCTATCTGATTCGCATCACATCTCACATCTATTCACCTCACATCTCATTACCTCTATTCACATCACATCCATCCATTCATTCGCATCTATCTAATTTACATCACATCCATCCATCCAATCATCATCTATCTGATTCACATCTTATCTCATCACATCTATTCACCTCATATTCTCATCACTTCTATTCACATCACATCTATCCAATCATCTATCTGATTCACATCTTATCTCATCACATCTATTCACCTCATATTCTCGTCACTTCTATTCACATCACATCTATCCAATCATCTATCTAATTCACATCGTATCTCATCACATCTATTCACCTCATATTCTCATAACTTCTATTCACATCACATCTATCCAATCATCTATCTGATTCACATCTTATCTCATCACATCTATTCGCCTCACATTCTCATCACTTCTATTCACATCACATCTATCCAATCATCTATCTGATTCACATCTTATCAAGAGGATCCTTTTGTCAAAGTCTATAAGTGTAAGATTCCTCCTCAGCCTGAATAATGAAAAGGCTTTTACCTTAATCCCCTGTAGTCATTTCCTATTTCAGAATACAAGAAAATATTATTTTTCCTTGTTTTTGCCTAGAGAGAAGAAAAATTCTAGAGAGAGGTAATTTAATATTAAGATATTTCTAGATATAAAAATTCTCCTAATATCTAAAATATATTTTCTTGAAATAGAAGCTCAAAATAAATTCTCCAAGGCACATTAGGAATCATTTAAAAATGATATAAGGGACCTTAGCCTAAGGGTCTAGATTTTTTTTAAAAAAAAGGATTATGGTCCAATTAAGGTTCCTATGGGCCAATAGGATCAATCCAAGTGTTGGGATGAGAAAAATGCAATGAATAAAAGAAAATACCCAAAAATGAGTAAATGCTCACATAAGATGAAGAGTTCACTAAGTACAAGGTTTATTACTTAAAAATTAAGAGATATTACTAAAAAAATGAGATATTTTGGAGAAATGATGAATTTTTGACACCTTGGTAAGGAGGGGGCACCTTTGAGGTAGGCACCTCCTTCACATGTGTGGAAGGTTTTTTTAATTTAAAAAAAATGTGATATTTTTATCTCTCCATCCCTTAAAAATTCTCTACTTTCGTCGCCGGAACCCCTAGAGGGGGCCATTTCAAGGATCTATATTTTCCTGACCCAGCAGAGAGATGACAGCATAAGGGGTTTGCAGGACAGTATGTCCATGCCTCTTGTGACCAGCGTGTGATGCTAAGGCAGAATCCCTCATTGACCATGATTCTGGTGAAGCTGAAAGTGATACATGGTGTTATTTTATATCACTCAACGCCTTGGAATTTCAGGCTTTCATGCCAAATCTAAAGACTCCTTAGTCACTTTATTCCTATAAGGAGAAGATAATAGCTCCCTTGGCAGTAAGGGAACATTTGTATCAGGGCGTGTCTATAGCCCAGTACCATCGTCTTATGCGTCTCTCGAGGAGATTTTGATTTCTGGAGCCGAGCTGCTCTTATGTACATATTGCAACCGTTCTATAAATAAAGAAATGTTTTGTGGAAAAATTCCCTGTTGTTTAAGTGATTGTTTATGGACAAAGAGATAAAGCAAAATCTGTTACCGGACATATGTCATAGATCTCCAATAAGATCATTTATCTTGGACGATATCAAAATAAAAAATTAATAATATATCATTTTTGGTAGAATCATGAGACAAGGAAACGGTGGCCATCACCTAGACCCTCTCTCTAAAGATGAAGAGCTTGACCCCGACGTTTGCAAGGCTCTTCACAGAACTCAGCCAGGACCTTTCAAAGGAGAAGGGGAGAACCTGGGCGAGGCTATGGAGAAATGGGTTGAAGCTATGGAAGAATATTTTGATGTCACAGGCTACAATGAGCAAAGCAAAATGGCTCTTGCTAGGCTGAAAATAGTGGAAACCGCCAGGGTGGCATGGAGGAACCATTGTGACACCAACCATATGGACAGGAATACTCAATCCTCGAACGATCTTAAAACCTATTTGAGGAAGAGATTTTGTCCCCCGGGGTTTTTAGAAACCAAAATGAATGAATTCTTAGAGCTAAATCAGGGGAGCAAAACCATCGAGGAATATCACCAAGCATTTGCTCTTCTACTAAAATATTCACCACCTCTAGATGAAGAGCAATTCATGGCCAGGTTCATGCAAGGAATGAACAAACCCTTAGACACACTGGTCAAAAATGCTAAGCCAGTATCCATGGCAGAAGCTGTCAGAATGGCGAAGGACTTCGCCAAATCTTTCATGGTAAAAGTCCCACTGCCAAAGCCAACTCCCTCATTTTTCAAAAGATTCCAGACACCAGGAAGTTCTTCCAACCTTCCGCCTCCAAAGAAACACCAAAGTTCCAACCAGAATTTGGAGTCGGGAAGCTTCAAGAATGAAGGAAGACCTTTCCCTCGAAGTGCTTTCTCAAGAACTCCGCCTCTCTCAAGAATGCAAAGGGAAGAGGTTCAAAGCGAGAACAAATGCTTCGGATGTCAGGGGTTTGGGCACCAGCTCAATGAATTCCCATCTCCTTTAGTGGGCCAAGGAAGCTAGGGACCCAAAATTCAGAGATAGAATCCTTCGTATCAGTCCACCAATCAGGGTCCCGTGCACCAGAATCAAGGCAACCCTAGAAGAGTGCCATCTTAGCCTGCAGCCTCCATGCAAAGCAGTCTCCAAACTCCCTCCTAGAATTGGAACAACCAGAGAGAGAGAGTTCCACCTCAGACTGTCACTATAGCTGATGAAGTGGAGGAAGAGAAAGGATAGATCTATGCAGCAATAGAGCATCAGGGAAATAACGGTCAATTCTCAGTCTTCCAGACTCCAGCAGAGTACCAGGGTAAGTAATTCAAGCTTTTGATTGATTCGAGCAGTACTCACTCATTTATTTTTGTAGGATGTCTGCGTAAATCAGTCCTAAATCAAAAATCAAGGAAACCTATGCAAGTGGAATTGGCCAGTGGAAAGATTCTTTTCACACACCTTGAGACAGACCTTATTTAGTTTAACCTAGATGGGAACGTAATAGAGTGCCAGTTCAAAGTCCTACCCTTGGGAGTCTATGATGGGATCCTTGGAATGGTTTGGCTCCATAAGAATCAAGCTGATATTCATTGTCACAAAGGGACCACCTCTTTCCTTGACCTTCACGGGAATAAAGTTCAAGGAACTAGAATTTTTGGATCCCCAGTGCTACAATTAGTCAAGGCTTCCAAATTAGTCAAGGCTTCCAAATTATTAAAAGGGCTCAGAAAGAGGCAAGGTGTGTATGTCGTTAAAATGAATCCAGTAGATATAAAATGCAAGGCTAAAGAACCAGAGTGGTTAAGTGAGTATGTCGTTAAAATGAATCCAGTAGATGTAAAATGCAAGGCTAAAGAACCAGAGTGGTTAAGTGAGTATGCAGATGTGTTTCTTGAAGAGTTGACTGAGATGCCTCCGTCTTGCAAAGTAGATCATGAGATCCAATTAACCCTGGAGCTCAACCCCAGTGGCTCAGCGTGCATACAAAATGCCAGTCCCTGAAGCCAGAGAACTTAAGGAGCAGAATCTATGGAGCTTCTCTATACCCAATGCTTTGGTGAAGATGTCAGCGACCTGATCCTGTGTGGTGTTTACATAATGTCTCCTCTGCCAAAACCTTCTCTCTGACAAAATGGTAGTGGACCTCTATATGCTTCATGTGTGAGCATGAAAAACTAGGTTCCTGGCCAACTCTATACTGCTAATGTTGTCACAGAAAATGGCAACTTGTCTATCCACTGATAGACCCGAATCTGCAAGTAGCTTTCTCAACCAAGCTACCTCACATGCTGCCATAGGAGCACCTTTGTACTCGACCTCTGTACTGGATAGAGCAACCGTAGGCTGCTTCTTGCTGCTCCAAGTCACAGTAGCACTCCCCAAAGAAAACATGAAGCCACTAGTAGATATTCTATCTGATTTACTACTAGTCCAATCAGCATCTGTGTACCCATGTACACATATCTCTATCCCAGTTTCATAAAATAGTCCACAATGCAAAAAAGACCTCACATACCTCAGTATGCGTCTCAATGCATCCAAATGCAGCTTCCGAGGAACCTGCATAAACTGACTCACCAACGTCTTAGATCAGAAATCAGGGAAACCTATGAAAGTTGAATTGGCAAGTGGGAAGATTCTTTTCACCTTGAGACAGTTCGTATTCAGTTCAATCTAGATGGGAATTTAACTGACTGTCAGTTCACAGTTATACCTTTGGGAGTTTTTGATGGGATCCTTGGAATGGATTGGCTCCACAAAAATCAAGCTGACATTAATTGTCATAATGGAACCATTTCCTTCCGTGACCTCCACGGAAACAAGGTTCAAGGAACCGAAATTTCAGGATCCCCAAGTCTTTAGTTAGGCTTCTAAGTTACTAAAAGGACTTAGAAAGAAGCATTGCATTTATCTTGTCAAAATGAATCCGGTAGACTCGAAGTTAAAAGCCAAAGAACCTGAATGGTTAAGTGATTATGATGATTTATTCCCAGTAGAGCTAATAGAGATGCCTCCAATTCGGGAAGTAGATCATGTGATAGAATTAACCCTCGGAGCTCAGCCAGTAGGCCTGCGCATGTACAAAATGCCAGTTCGTGAAGCCATTGAACTCAAGGAACAGCTTAGACAACTGTTAGAACAAGGGGTTGTAAGACCCAGTGTTTCACCTTGGGGTGCACGAGTTCTCTTTCAGAAAAAGAAAGATGGAACTCTAAGACTCTGTGTGGACTACAGAGGCCTAAATTAGCTGACAGTTAAGAACAAGTATCCTATCCCCAGAATTGATGAGCTTCTGGCTAAGTGGAGCCCAGATCTCACAAAGATAGATCTCAAATCAGGGTATTATCAGATCAGGATTAATGAGCAAGATATCCCGAAGACAGCCACCATCAATACTCAGTATGGGCATTATGAATTCATTGTCATGCCATTTGGATTGACAAATGCCCCAGCTACATTTAATCGCTTAATGCAGGACATTCTTGTTGAGATTCAAGCTTGATGTCAATGTGTGCCAGCTACACTATGTGCTGGCATGTTAGGTAGCAACATGTGTGAGACATAAATGACCGCGTCCAGCTGGTCATAGTGTGTGGACATTAGCTAGGGTTAGCTGTGTGTGGACATAACACATAGTGTGTGTTGTGTATTATGGATTATGGCTTTATGCATTGTGTGAGAAGGGAGATGGCTTCCCTCTATGGTAAGGGTTTGCAATATACATTAAGGTTTGCTCCTGTGTGTGTGTCTCCTCTCCCTCTACCTGTTTTTCATCATGGTATCAGAGCCTGGTGCTCTCTATTAGGGTTTATGAGTGAGTGAGAGAAGAGGGAGAAGAAGCTGTGAAGAAAAGCTCTGAAGCTTGGAGCACACTGATTTCTATCAGATCTGAGAGCTTGGCCTATCGCGTAAGGACTACTAAACACCCTTGAGCGGATTGCAGGTATTCAAGTAGAAACAAAGCAAATTAGGGTTGCCCAAAGCAAAAGAAAATTCTGGTTTTTTGCAAGCTTTCCATTGGAGCTTGGAAGCAGTGATGTATTGTGAAAATAGATGCAATCTGGCAAAGAAACATGTATCTGGTAAATGGGAATGTATTGGCAACTCATGTGCAAGCCCTACAATGAATTTGGAGCAAGTATGATGGATTTGAGTGATTGAAAAATTACTGTTTTTGAAGCTCTCACAAAACAGAGAAAAAGAGTCACATGGTGGATGAAATTAGAGCTAGTTTTTTGCAAAAATCATGACATTCATGGATTGGGTACATGCCTAGGAGTGTTGGGCATCTTCATGTATAATCAATAGCCATTATATACTCTCCAAATCATCCCTATAGCAGGCGGCGCAGACAGCATTGCAGAAACAGAGCTTTTTGTTGAAATCTTGCAAGTGGAGGAGGTCAAATACAAGCTATTTGATTAGTTAACTTCAAAATTGGCTTAGCAAATTTGTGATACACACAAGTGAGAAGGTTGATATATGATTGGTTGAAGCAATTATGCATTATGGAGCTGGAAAAGAGCTGATTAAATAGGCTGTCTACTGTGATTAGTGAAATAGAGTGTGATTAATCGGCTAATTACTCTCTCATCTTAAACAATTGGTCTAATTCCTTTTACATGGAGTTAGTGGACATCATTGCTAAGCTAATGAATGCCTGGTCTCTCAATTTGGACAAGCATTGAAGAAATTAGAGCAATTCTACTACTGGTTTTTCTGGTTTTTCTCAAAACATAGAAGGGGGTTTGATAAATTTGGTATGTACGCACCTTGGTTGGTGTTGATATGCAACATTGAGCTTGTTTAGGTGTCAATGCAAGTTATCCACACTTGATTGAACCACTACATTGCAATTTGAAGCCTTGGAAAGTGCGCCAAAACAGGGTACCTTGGACTGTGTATGCCAGTTCATTTTGGATGCAATCAGTTTGATTTTCTACATCAAAAGTGAAGTTTGTTGACTACTTTGGAGTATCTGGAACACTCATTAGAGTGTGGTTAAGCTGAGGAAGGCTCGTTTACATATTTGGACATGTGCGGAAGGTGCATTTGCATTGAGCAAATATGTCAGACAACCCAGTACAAATTGTGGGTGAAAAGTTGGATAGGAAGAACTTCCAGGCATGGAAGTACAGGATCAAAAGCTTGAGAGGGGCTGTTGAGATTCAAGCTTGATGTCAGTGTGTGCCAGGTGCACTATGTGCTGGCATGCTAGGTAGCAACATGTGTGAGACATAAATGACCGCGTCCAGCTGGTCATAGTGTGTGGACATTAGCTAAGGTTAGCTGTGTGTGGACATAACACAGTGTGTGTTGTGTATTATGGATTATGGCTTTATGCATTGTGTGAGAAGGGAGATGGCTTCCCTCTATGGTTAGGGTTTGCAATATACATTAGGGTTTGCTCCTGTGTGTGTGTGTCTCCTCTCCTTCTATCTGTTTTTCATCGTGGTATTGGAACCTGGTGCTATCTATTAGGGTTTATGAGTGAGTGAGAGAAGAGGGAGAAGAAGCTGTGAAGCTTAGAGCACACCGATTTCTATCAGATCTCAGAGCTTGGCCTACCGGGTAAGGACTACTAAACACCCTTGAGTGGATTGCAGGTGATTCAAGCATAAACAAAGCAAATTGGGGTTGCCCAAAACAAAAGAAAATTCTGGTTTTTTGCAACCTTTCCATTGGAGCTTGGAAGCGGTGATGTATTGTGAAAATAGATGCAATCTGGCAAAGAAACATGTATCTAGCAAATGGGAATGTATTGGCAACTCATGTGCAAGACCTACAATGAATTTGGAGCAAGTATGATGGATTTGAGTGATTGAAAAATTACTGTTTTTGAAGCTCTCACAAAATAGAGAAAAAGAGTCACTTGGTGGATGAAATTAGAGCTAGTTTTTTGCAAAAATCATGACATTTATGGATTGGGTACATGCCTAGGAGTTTTGGGCATCTTCATGTATAATCAATAGCCATTATATACTCTCCAAATCATCCCTATAGCAAGCGGCACATATAGCATTGTAGAAACAGAGCTTTTTTGTTGAAATGTTGCAAGTGGAAGTCAAATACAAGCTATTTGATTAGTTAACTTCGAAATTGGCTTAGAAAATTTGTGATACACACAAGTGAGAAGGTTGCTATATGATTGGTTGAAGTAATTATGCATTATAGAGCTGGAAATGAGCTGATTAAATAGGCTATCTACTGTGATTAGTGAAACAAAGTATGATTAATCGGCTAATTACTCTCTCATCTTAAACAATTGGTCTAATTCCTTTTACATGGAGTTAGTGGACATCATTTCTAAGCTAATGAATGTCTGGTCTCTCAATTTGGACAAGCATTGAAGAAATTAGATCAATTCTACTACTGGTTTTTCTCAAAACAGATAAGGGGGTTTGATAAATTTGGTATGTACGCACCTTGGTTGGTGTTGATATGCAACATTGAGCTTGTTTAGGTGTCAATGCAAGTTATCCACACTTGATTGAACCACTACATTGCAATTTGACGCCTCGAAAAGCGCGTCAAAATAGGGTACCTTGGACTACATATGCCAGTTCATTCTGGATGCAATCAGTTTGATTTTCTACATCTAAAGTGAAGTTTGTTGACTACTTTGGAGTATCTGGAACACTCATTAGAGTGTGGTTAAGCTGAGGAAGGCTTGTCTACAGATTTGGACATGTGCGGAAGGTGCATTTGCATTGAGCAAACATGTCAGACAACCCAGTACAAATTGTGGGTGAGAAGTTGGATAGGAAGAACTTCCAGGCATGGAAGTACAGGATCAAAAGCTTGAGAGGGGCTGTTGAGATTCAAGCTCGATGTCAGTGTGTTCCAGCTGCACTATGTGCTGGCATGTTAGGTAGCACTATGTGTGATACATAAATGACCGCGTCTAGCTGGTCATAGTGTGTGGACATTAGCTAAGGTTAGTTGTGTGTGGACATAACACATAGTGTCTGTTGTGTATTATGGATTATGGCTGTATGCATTGTGTGAGAAGGGAGATGGCTTCCCTCTATGGTTAGGGTTTGCAATATACATTAGGGTTTTCTCCTGTGTGTGTGTCTCCTCTCCCTCTACCTGTTTTTTATCATGGTATCCGAGCCTGGTGCTCTCTATTAGGGTTTATGAATGAGTGAGAGAAGAGGGAGAAGAAGCTGTGAAGAAAAGCTCTGAAGCTTGGAGCACACCGATTTTTATCAGATCTGAGAGCTTGGCCTATCGGGTAAGGACTACATAACACCCTTGAGCGGATTGCAGGTGATTGAAGCAAAAACAAAGAAAATTAGGGTTGCTCAAAGCAAAAGAAAATTCTGGTTTTTTGCAAGCTTTCCATTGGAGCTTGGAAGCGGTGATGTATTGTGAAAACAGATGCAATCTTGCAGAGAAACATGTATTTGGCAAATGGGAATGTATTGGCAACTCATGTGCAAGCCCTATAATGAATTTGGAGCAAGTATGATGCATTTGAGTGATTGAAAAATTACTGTTTTTGAAGCTCTCACAAAACAGAGAAAAAGAGTCATTTCGTGGATGAAATTAGAGCTAGTTTTTTGCAAAAATCATAACATTGATGGATTGGGTACATGCCTAGGAGTGTTGGGCATCTTCATGTTTAATCAATAGCCATTATATGCTCTCCAAATCATTCCTATGGCAAGTGGCGCAGACAGAAACAGAGCTTTTTTGTTTAAATCTTGCAAGTGGAAGTGAAGCTACTTGATTGGTTTACTTCAAAATTAGCTTAGAAAATTTGTGATACACACAAGTGAGAAGGTTGCTATATGATTGGTTGAAGCAATTATGCATTATGGAGCTAGAAATGAGCTGATTAAACAGGCTATCTACTGTGATTAGTGAAACAGAGTGTGATTAATCAACTAATTACTCTCTCATCTTAAACAATTGGTCTAATTACTTTTACATGGAGTTATTGGACATCATTGCTAAGCTAATGAATGCCTGGTCTCTCAATTTGGACAAGCATTGAAGAAATTAGAGCAATTCTACTACTGGTGTTTATTGGTTTTGTGGTTTTTCTCAAAACATAGAAGGGGGTTTGACAAATTTGGTATGTACGCACCTTGGTTGGTGTTGATATGCAACATTGAGCTTGTTTAGGTGTCAATGCAAGTTATCCACACTTGATTGAACCACTAAATTGCAATTTGAAGCCTTGGAAAGTGCGCCAAAACAGGGTACCTTGGACTGTGTATGCCAGTTCATTTTGGATGCAATCAGTTTGATTTTCTACATCAAAAGTGAAGTTTGTTGACTACTTTGGAGTATCTAAAACACTCATTATAGTGTGGTTGACCTGAGGAAGGCTCAATTACAGATTTGGACGTGTGCGAAAGGTGCATTTGCATTGAGCAAATATGTCAGACAACCCAGTACAAATTGTGGGTAAAAAGTTGGATAGGAAGAACTTCCAGGCATGGAAGTACAGGATCAAAAGCTTGAGAGGGGCTGTTGAGATTCAAACTTGATGATGTCAGTGTGTGCTAGCTACACTATGTGCTGGCATGTTAGGTAGCAACATGTGTGAGACATAAATGACCGCATCCAACTGGTCATAGTGTGTGGACATTAGCTAGGGTTAGGTGTGTGTGGACATAACACATAGTGTGTGTTGTGTATTATGGATTATGGCTTTACGCATTGTGTGAGAAGGGAGATGGCTTCCCTCTATGGTTAGGGTTTGCAATATACATTAGGGTTTGCTCCTGTGTGTGTGTCTCCTCTCCCTCTACCTGTTTTTCATCAATTCTCATCAATTCTCAGCAGAGAATACTTGGATGATTTTGTTCTTGTTTTCTTTGATGATATTCTGATTTACTCAAAGAATGCAGCTGACCATGAAGCTCATGTCAAAAAAGTTCTTGAGATTCTAAGGAAGCACCAACTCTTTGCAAAAAAGAGCAAATGCACTTTCTCTGCCGACCATGTTGAATACTTGGGCTTTCTGGTATTAAAAGATGAAATTTCTCCAGACTCCACAAAAGTCCAAGCAGTCATAGATTGGCCTGAACCAAAGACAGTGAAAGAAGTCAAAGGATTCTTGGGATTGACTGGTTGGTGTAGAATTTTTATACCAAAGTATGCTCTCATAGCTTCCCCTCTGACTAATTTTCTCAAGAAGAATATTCTATTTCAATGGTCTGCCAGGTGGTGCCAAAGTGCTTTTGATAAGCTGAAGACCTCCTTGGTAACCAATCCCGTTCTGAAGCTACCAGATTTCTCTCTACCCTTTGAAGTAGTAACTGATGCCAATGGTTTTGCCTTGGGAGGTGCACTCATGCAGTGGCCTATGAATCCCGAAAACTCAGAACGCATGAGAGGAATTATGCTGTCCATGACTTGGAACTACTTTCAGTGATATGCTCTAAAATTATGGAGACATTACCTACTGGGTCAAAGATTCACTTTGACGATGACAGATCATCAGAGCTCAAAGTGGATCTTCACTCAAAAGGATCTCAACATACACCAAAGAAGGTGGATGCAGACCCTGCAGGAATTTGATTTTGAAATCAAGTATCGCCCACGCAAAGAAAATGTGGTAGCAAATGCCCTCAGCAAAAAAGCCTCCTTGCTTGCAATTACTGTAGTGTCAAATCCTTTGATTATTAAAGCAAGAGAGAAGATCACACACGATAGATTCTTTGGCCCTATTGCTACCCTACTTATGCAAGAAAGCAAAACTCCACAGGAGTTGAACCGAGTTCAAGGGTACAGCCTGGATGATGATGGAATTATGTATTATAATTGCAGGCTATGTATTCCCAATGATGAGGGAACTAAGAGTCAAATTCTGAATGAAGCCCATGATAGTCTTATTTGCAGGACATCTAGGTTTCATCAAAACCTACATGTCTGTGAAGAAAAGCTTCTTTTGGCCTAGTCTAAAAAGGGATGTGCTTAATCATGTACGTCAATGTCTGACCTGTCAGAAAGTCAAGGCCGCGAAAGACAAATTAAGTCGAAAAATTTGAAAAATGGTCAGCCATACAAAGGAGGTTATGGCGAAATTTTTAGAAATAAGTATTATCTTGCTAAAAGAGTAATCCCTATCATTTCTATACTCTAAAAGTGTCATTTTCATGCATAGAAGATGCATATTGATTATTATTTTTTTAAATGCATAAAAGAATAATTTTTTTATTATGAAAGTGTTACTTTCATCAAAATGGATTTTTATGCATAAAAGAATAATTTTTTATTATGAAAGTGTTACTTTCATCAAAATGGATTTTTATGCATTAAAAATTTTTTATGAAAGTGTTACTTTCATCAAAATGGATTTTTATGCATAAAAGAAATTTTTTATTATAAAAGTGTTACTTTTAATATTATTGATTTTTATGCATAAAAGGATGCATAAAAGAAATTTTTTTATTATAAAAGTATTACTTTTATCATTATTGATTTTTATGCATAAAAGGATGCATAAAAGAAATTTTTTTATTATAAAAGTGTTACTTTTATCATTATTGATTTTTATGCATAAAAGGATGCATAAAAGAATTTTTTTTATTATAAAAGTGTTACATTTATCATTATTGATTTTTATGCATAAAAGAATTTTTATTATTATAAAAGTGTTACTTTTATCATTATCAATTTTTATGCATAAAAGGATGCATAAAATAATTTTTTTATTATAAAAGTATTATTATATCATTATCGATTTTTATGCATAAAAGAATTTTTTTTATAAAAGTGTTACTTTTATCATTATTAATTTTTATGCATAAAAGAAATTTTTTATTATAAAAGTGTTACTTTTATCATTATTGATTTTTATGCATAAAAGGATGCATAAAAGAAATTTTTTTATTATAAAAGTGTTACTTTCATCATTATTGATTTTTATGCATAAAAGGATGCATAAAAGAAAAAAAAATTATTATGAAAGTATTACTTTCACTAATATCAATTTTTATGCAAAAAAAATGATGCATAAAAGAATTTTTTTATCAAGATAAGAGTTCTCTTAATCCTATGACTAATTCCCATGAATATTGGTAAATGATTAGTTTTAAATTTAGTAAATTAGTAATTAAAATATTACCATTTGATAAAGATAGTTCAAGAAGAACCGTTCCAGACTCAAAACCTGAATCAGACTTTGACCAAGACGTAATTCCTTTGTCACTTTCAAGAAATGACGATGTGACCAGTTCCTGAATCCATACTCAAATCACCCACCGAATCTGAAACTAAGTTGAGACCTTTGATTTTGATCTAAGGATTAAGAATTCAGAATTCGAGGAATTCTGCTTGAGAATCCAGTCCTGTGATCTAGAAGTCTTGGATACGGAATGAAGATATACTCATTGTATTCAAAAGAAAATCAAAACTGAAAACTTGCATGGAAACCCTGTTTTCTTAAAAGACTGTCTTACGCCAGAATGCTAGGAGGGAGCATTTGGTATATGTGTTTTCTAAGGGAAGTTCGGTTGCAATAGCTGGCAGGGAGTGTTCAAGGGACAGCTCATGTGGAAAAGCCTGGTCTTGACCAGCCTCGGTATGGTTCAAATGGTGCGCTTCCGGTACGATGGACGAGGGTCGACGAAGCGGTCCCTAAGTGAAGTGCCAGGACACCTAAGGAGGATCCTGGAGGGTTCTGACCAGGAGATGCATGGGCTCGCGGTGCCGAGGACACCCATGCGTATGTCGAGGAAGATATTATATGATGGACCAATGTTTATTGTAATCTTACTGGATCTCGTGACCCGCTGGTCTCAACAGAGAGTCCAAAGTGATACTGTTTTATGAGAAACAAAGACTGAATGGAAATTTTGAGTCATGACATGTGTAACCTGTAATTTTTTGTCAATGGATTGTTTTATAAAAGTTAAAGTTTAAAGAGGAGTGTGTGCATATCTGTTTTCTAAAGCAAAAGTTAAGAAAGGCATTCAATTATGGGTGGGTGAGTACTTGTTTGGTTCTACTATTCCAGTGGTTGGGCGGTGGCTAACCCATGGGCCGGGCCGGATGGGGTTAGGCTAGAATCAGTAGAGTTTTAATAATAAAATTCATTAATAAGAATACCCTTAGAACTCGAGTAGTTAATTAGAATCCTGAAGACTTCTCTAAAGAATAAATCAACGGCTCTGCTGATTCAATCAGGAAAAAAGCGTTGATTCCTTCAAGTTAAGTCTGTAATAGTTTCCCTTCTATCTGGTTTATTTAGATGAAGGTTAGTTCAGTACCTTGACCTCGTTAGAAAAATTCGTTAAAATAAAAATGGTGGAATCGTCCCCGCTTCTCGGGCATGGGAAATTTTCCCAGTTCTGGTTTTCGGAAGGACCACCAGCTTAGTCTTGTGCCTAGACATTCGAGGGCGAGTCCCCGAGTGAGAAACCCTACCCCGCGCAAGAGAGATCTACTTCCGCTACTACCATCCGGGAATCTGGTGCGTAGAGGGGCCAGCGGGATCTCACAAAAATCTTGTGGGATGTTGGCAATGGAGGTATATCAATTTGTTTTCCCTTCTCTACTCTAGCATTAGGGTTGGCAGAGACTGTTGATTGGCCGACTGATATGTATATGGACTATTGAGGCTATAGACGTGTGCATCCTCTTCGGCACCCAAATACATGTGCTACCCTCGTAGTAGCCTTGAGCTTTAAGAAGACAAGTTGGACTCCATCGAGAGAGAACCTATAGTTTGGATTGATTTTTGTTTGCGAGATGGGGCCTCCAAGGTTTTTTACTAGTAGGTGGGTGATTGAGAACTAGTGAAGAGGCTTTAGGGACCCACTTAAGGGTAGGTTATGGCTCTGCTGATGCCCTAGTGGTAGTTGGTTCGGTATGGTGGTAGATGCAAATGTGGAGCTTGAAGATAAAGAATCTTATGGTGGTGAAGTGGATGTTGATGGGGAGGGAACGACATGGGATCGTGTTGATGTTGAAGCTTGATGCACTAACTCGGAGTCTAAGCTCACATAAACTTTATGGGCCTATCACACATCATACAAAGCTGCAATTGGTTGCACGCCAAGGGGAAATGTGGGGAATACAATGCTGTCACTTCCTAAAAGTTTGTGACTCAAATTTTCATTTTCTTATTTTTTTATGTTTGACTTTTCATATCTCCCCTTTTCAAATTTCCCCTCTTTCTTAGGCGGAACTCAAATTTATCATATCTCTTTCCCCCTTTCTTCTTTCTTGTGATGAAATTTTATAGCCTCATTGTTGCTTGCCCTATCTGTAACCTTGTGAAATTTCATTTCATCTACACAAACACAGCGTGAGTTTCACATGTTTTATGAGAGCAGAGCTTGTTCTACCAAAGCCTTGAGATTTTCTTCACAAAACTTTACACGTATATTGTTCTCTTCCATGGATGTTCTATGGTAAAGTTTTATCTCGTTTGGACAAAACCTATGCAAGTTATGTGCATTCTCTGACATGTGCTTTCTTTTGTTTTGGTACTCTAGGAGTCTCTTACAGTAGTCAAGAACAATGATCTTTTAAACACTCAACTTCTTCTTCAACATCTTAGGGTTTCTCTATAAACAAAGTTACAGGTATGTTGTCTTGTTTTTTTGTTGCTCCATAGTTAAATTTCATCTCGTTTGGACAAAATGTATGCAAGTTATATGCATACTAAGCTTTCTTTTGTTTTTGTACTCCAAGAATCTCCGAGGGTGAACAACGATTTTCTAAAAACTCAACTTCTTCAACATCTTTGGGCTTCTCTGCAAAGAGAGCCACAGGTATATTGTCATTGTTTTATGTTGCTCCTCCATGGTTAACCTTCAACTCATTTGGACAAAGCCTATGTAAGTCACATGCATGCTTTGACCTGAGATTTTTTTTCTTTTTTGTACTCTAGGAATCTGTCAGTCAAGGAGCAATGGTCTTGTTATAAGTCAACTTCCTGTTGAACATCTCTGGGCTTCTTTGTGAAAAGAATTATAGGTACAATGTTTTTTGTTAAAAATTTCTCCATGGTTAAATTTCATTTAATTTGGAGAGAACATTCGCAAATAACACACATTATAAGTTGAACTACCTATTATTATTGTATCTTAGGCCTCCATCTCAGTGAGATACACCTATTATCCAAAAACCGGTTTCTTTTCTTACAGCCTTATGATTGAGGGCTACAAAGATTCTCAGGTACGTTGCTCTCTATAGGGATTAAATGTGAAATTTTGTTTCAGTTGTAAGTTTTTTTAATGAATTATTGTTGTTGGCATCTAGGTAGGATCGATGGAAAGAAATATCTAGTGTAGATTTGAACATTAAGTTTGTAAGGTTAGTACATTCTTGTATTTAGAATCCAAAATTATAATGCTATGAACAAGAAAAGATTTTGTTAGTTTATGATCTCGTTAGGATAATTTTTTTACATTCTGGAACCATAAAATAGCATGAGATAGTATCATAGCTATATTACATAAGATGTTTATAGTAATGATTTTATATATGGACACATTTACTTACATGTAATAATAAAATCACATAAAAACATGCTGATAGGTAACTTACATGTAATAATAAAATCACATTTACTTACATGTAATAACAAAATCACATAAAAACATGCTGATAGGTAACTTTTGTATTTGGTTATTAGTCACGGAGGAAAAACATCAGTAACATACATGCAGTGGAGGTCTTCAACAGGAAAGATAGTGGCAGTAATTGGATTTGTGATAAGTACTATAAGTTGGATTGGATTTTGATGCACCCAAGTACTTGAGGGAGTTTTAAGGTCAAGCGCAAGGATGTTGCAGACCCTAGCAAACATTGGAAAGGTAGAATTTTAGAGTTCAGAAAAGTGTTTAATGGAACAAGTACAGTAACAGAAAATGGCACAAGCGTCGATGACATCTCTGCAATTGTGAGCATCCAAAAGCAGATTGAGGATGCGGTGCCAGATTATGACATCACTGATGAGGAGTTTGAGCGCTTGCAAGAAAGCCTTTTTGGTCCTCGACCCGAATACATAGTACCTTCCCATGAGAGAGACCAGGGTAGCCCGATTGCACAAGCAGACCTGGATGCTCCATTACAGCAGCAGATAGATGATGCAGAGAAGGTAATGTTTTCGGTTTTCGACGCAACTTGACCATAGCATGGCCTCTAGGGCATCGGAACCCCCCATCAAATTTTGCCAAAATATCGGGCCCCCAAAGCAGCCCTGGCACTGTGGAGGCTCACATCTGGGGGCCTGAATCTGCAAATTCAGGCCCCCATACACGAGCCTCCGGCACCACGGCTGCTCTGGGGACCCGATGTCGGCAAAATTTGATGGGGGGGTCCCGATGCCCTAGAGGCCCTGGTGGCAAGTTGCGTCGAGAACCGATGTATATATCTTTAGCACACTCCATGCATAGTGAGTCTGATACTGAACTTGTGTGACGCAGGACATTATCTATATAGATGAGTTTTCATCTAGGCAAGGTGGCCAATTTGGTGGCCAAGGAAGGATGCAGTACTCGGCATTGAAGGAGTACATTAGGTAGCTTGTCAGCAACATTGTTGTATTTCATAAGACATGCTCTCCTTATTTTGCTGAGAACTTCCTGAAGTTGTGAGGGCACTAACAAAGGTTGGGAACTTCCTGAAGTTGTGAGGGCACTAACAAAGGCTGGGCCCTTCAAGACCATCCCGACCAACTCTAGCTTGGAGAAAGTAGTGTTGCTTCGACGTTCGAAGCTGCTCTACTTATTCACAAATACTAGGTCTGGCCCACTCTTCTCCATGGTGGCCTATGGCATGGTTGGCTGGTGTTGAAGACCCCACTATAATTAGGCAGGAACTATGGGAGCAAAATGTATCGATTCCTATGATTAAGAATAGCTCTGACCATGGGGAGCCTAGCTCCAAGAAGCCTAGGAGAGAGTAGATGTACTTATTGCCTGATGATATCTTTTTACCGATGTAATGCACTTTGTAATCTTCTCTTGAAGCCGATGTTTTTTGGATTTGTGTGCAATGTAGTTTGTGATACCTGTCGTTTATTATTGGTTTTTATTTGAATGTAACATTTATTTACCGAATTTATACGCAACATGATTCGTACCCTATATTTAATACATAGTGCTTTATAAAATTTGTGCGCAACATGTATTCGTCCAAACGCATGTAAGGGTAACTCAAAGAAATAAATAAAATAAATAACAAGCGACCAAACAAAAATAAGACGCGCCAAAAAAATTTGTTTTCATATTCATAGCAGTGTACATGGGATCCATTACAACAAGGGTTTTACAAAATCTCTTCAGAAGCTACATTCCACATATGTCAAAGTAGTACACCCCTATCATAGTTGATCTCTGACTAGGACTATCCCTCCATCGCCGAAAGAACCTCACTATGCGTAGATCCTTGTCTCGGTGACGGTGACCCTCCTTGCATGCACCACTGCATACACTGAGTCTCCGAACAAGTCGATGAGGAAGGCTTCAGCAGCTTCTTGTAGTGCAAGGAGGGCCTAGGCAGTCCAGCAATGGGGTTGTTCCATGCGTGATCTATCTGGGAAGTTTCTCCTACTGTTCCTAATCAGTATGCGCTCCATAATCTCCCACACCAGCTTCTAGAATAAAGCCTTTTGTATTAGGAGGTGCGTGGTCTTCTGGTAATGGCGGATCTCTCAAAGAGCCAGTGTGCCTGGCCTCCATCGACGCTTGTGATGCTGGCGTGGTGGTGGCGGCAGTGGATGTGGTGGTGGTGGAGCTGGGGGAGGTTGTCTCTACACGGGATTTCTAGGGGGGAATCTTTGGGCCACTTGCTTGGTGCGTGCCATGTCTTCCAAGAGTGAGAACTCAAAACTCAAAACTCAAATGTGTAAAATGAGGTGAAACTTTCAACTTCTAGCCAAACTTTTTAAAAATCCATAAACTTGAATTAATGTATCCAGGCTTTGAAAAAATATAACCAGTGATCCGATTGACCTGAAACTTTACCTATGGACTCCTGTAGGACACATCAACCACCCCAAAAAAAATGGCCCCATCAGAAACCTCTGGGACACCTGTCTCTGGAGGCTCGCATCTGGGGCCCTGAATCCCCAGATTCAGGGCCCCAGATGCAAGCCTACAAACAGGTGTCCCAGAGAATTCTGATGGGGCCAATTTTTTATTATCTCATGAGTTTTTATGATGCTTGGCATGTGGGTGAAGTTTCACCAGATTCCGATTTATAAAACTAACGGTTCAATCTTTTTTTTCAAAAGCATTAACTGGATTATACTTCACTGATAACAGAAAAATTCACTAACGAGTGTGCGCAATTGCATATTAAATGTATTGTCAACCAAGCTACATGAGACATTGGAAACTTAAAAATTCACAAAATATAAATCAGGGGTAAAATGGAATTTTGCATATCGGATTTAGTATTGCCAAACCACAAAATACAGTAAAGATATAGTGCATCGGCCCATGTACAACTGATCACCACCAATGTGTGCGTGATTGCGCATTGAATTCATCCTCAAAGAAACTACTTGCAAATTTGGAAACTTAAAAATTCGCACAATGCAAATCATGGTCAAAATAGAATATCACATATCGGATATAGCATTATGAAAGCATGAAATACACGATAGATAGTGCATTGCACCAAGTACAACTAGAGCTAGGCAAAATTTAGCTCCATTTTGCAGGCCACTGCTATCACATACTTGAAGGTCTACTGGAACGATAACCAGAAACAAAGCTCCTTACAATCTACAACCAAACCTAGGCTAAAAACACAGATCCAATTACAAGGTAGCTTCTCAAAGCATATTGTTGACATTAAGATTAAATGCATCCTTGTTGTTGCGAATCCCACGAACGAGAACCAAATCTATGGGCTTAATAGTGATACGTCGGGCATGAATGGCTAAAAGTTGACCATCACTCATTAGATCAATCAAGTAGCTTTCATCAGAGAGCAAGCAAGGCTTGGCTTGACCATCACTCATTAGATCAATCAAGTAGCTTTCAGCTGCTTCCTGGGAGAGCAAGGCTTGGCTTGACCATCGCCCCACATCCCTTGCTTGGTTCCTTGAAAAGAACTTGTGTTGATGCCCTGGCTGTAGATCTTGCAGTATTTCTCGCACCAACCTAGAGAATGGTGCCTTAGGAATAATCAAGTTGGCACTCTTCTTGAATTTCCTTATCTCACATAGCGCAGTTGTGCCTGGTCTCCATCTTTGCTTCTTATGTGTTGGAGGACGTGTATTATCAGCTGGAGCAGTAGTGGAGGTGGAGAAACTAGAGCATATGGACCACCATTTCTAGAAAATGGCGGCCCATCATTTTCGACAGACGGGCTATCATTATTGACCACACTAGGGCCACCATTGTTGGCCACAGTAGCGCCACCATTACAAGTTGCGATAGGGCCACCATTGTTGGCTATCAGGGGGCCATTGTCGCTCATAGTACGCTCACTAGATTCGGAAGAGTGTTGAGCTCTTGCTCTTGCATGCGCCATCTCGATAGGAAGCTTGGAGTGTGCCATGGTTGTGATGACGTAGGATAGAAAGGTGGGGGGTAGAGTGAAGAGCAATGGGAAAAAATGAAAGGAGAGACTTGACTTAAATATGAAACTTTTAAAACTTACTATAGTGTAAATGAACTTTAAAATTATCATTTCATTTCTCCACCCAATCTCTCCCTTTGTCTTAGGATTTCGAAATCAACTTTTCATAATTTAAAAACATAGTTCGAAATCGACTTTAAAAAACATAAACCCTAAACCCTTTGAAATTTTAAACAAAATTTATAATACATCTCATGTTTAAGATAGGAGTACTGATGAGTCATATCCTTAGTACCTATGCTCTCTCTTGGACTCCAAATGCATCAAAATTATACTCATTATCTGGGTCTCCATTTCTTGCCATCTCTTTCTTGGGTTGCCAACCATTCTGCGTGGCATTGTCTAGCTGTACTATTTTCATATCCTGCTTTTCTCACTTCATATATTGCCCTACTTATAAATTTTGCTTGAGAGGTTTTGGTCCTTTGTTTTTTTCCTTGTATCGTATATCTAATCTCCTATACCACCATTGGAATAATTGCCTCATAGAATTGGAATCATTGATGCCACCTCCATGATCAGTTGCCTTTTGAAAAGCACAACGAGCTTGCCAGTGAGATCGTTCCATGCCTTGAGTTGACCATAGTGCTAAACTTCCTTGATTTGCAAAGTATGGACCATGTGCCTCAAGTATATGTTGCATAAGAAGAGAGATTAGAAACACAAACTAATTCGCGATGATGATAAATTTTTGTAATGATGACAATACTAACCATGTAGTGTGTTATGATGTTCGTAGTCCATGCCTCCACCATGTAGTTATGAAATTTAGCAACTGTCTCTTTAAATGTATTGGCATCACCATCCCTAAACCTCATCTTTTGTAAGAGAGCTGCTAATCTATCTAGGTGCATCCACACTTCTGCCTTTGCAATCCTCCTTCGTCCCCCGTTGCTCCAATCTGGAACAGCGGGGTACAACTTTTTCCATGCTTCATACTTCTCTGGTTGTTTCACAACTATATTGCCTTTTTCATCTCGAGGTGGAGATATAAACTTCCTAGCCTTAGGTATCCAAAGCATGGTTTACAAGGGATATTCCCACTCTTACCCGATTTTTTCTCGTCCTTTTTTTTTTCTACTTGGCCCCCGTGCAATACAACTTCAGAGAGGACTTGTTCTACCTTCTTGCATGTAGCATCAGCTTCTGACACAGGTTGCATCTTGTATGCAAAGCATATATATTCATATACTAGCTTCTCAATTATTCTAACCAAGCAATGCAATGTGCAAAAGTGAACCCTTGTTAGTGGTATTTCCAAAATGGGGCCCCAGTTTGGATCCACTGGGACTAGCATTCCATTTTTCATGACTTTCTGATCACGTGTTGGAGCACCTTGTTGTCCTGCCTTAGCAAGCCATTCTTCATATACTAGCTTCTCAATTATTCTAACCAAGCAATGAAATGTGCAAAAGTGAACCCTTGTTAGTGGTATTTCTAAAATAGGGCGCCAGTTTGGATCCACTGGGACTAGCATTCCATTTTTCATGACTTTTTGATCACGTGTTGGAGCACCTTGTTGTCCTGCCTTGGTAAGCCATTCTTTCTTTCCATCTTTCCCTTTCTTCCTAGTTTGCATACAGTATATGCACGAAAATTTTGCATTCGCTGCATTTCATAAACCAAACCTACACTTCAATGTTTTTAAATCACCTGCAAGATGCCATTCAACTTGATAGTCCCCAAATCCCTCGACGTGTAAAATTGCTCCATTATTTTGCTGTTGAATAACACTGGTTATATTAGTGAGGTTTAAAAAAACTTTAGGTACTTTATGGTCCTCCTTTGGTACTTCAAATGGTGCAAGCCACCATATTTCATTCTCTGATTGTACACTGAAGTATAAAGGATGGTTTTCATTGATGTTGGGATCCAATGCTCGATTCATAAGTGTTATACTCACACGTTCAAGTTTTTGCCCCTTGATAATCTCACTTTCATCAAGTTTGAGGACAAACTTAAGCTTGCCTCTACATTTTTCCATAGACATATTGTAGAACTTGACCATAGCAATCTGAACCCTGCATATATCCAATACTTGAGGACAAACTTAAGCTTGCCTCTACATTTTTCCATAGACATATTGTAGAACTTGACCATAGCAATTTGAACCCTGCGTATATCCAATATCCAATATCCATAGCAATCTGAACCCTGCATATATCCAATATCCAATCTGAACCCTGCATATATCCAATACGAAGTTGTTGGATGCATTCAATACAAAGGCAACTTCTTTGGAGCCATACTTCAATATGTGTGTGTGTTCCAGATGTTTAGGCTTACTAATCAGTTCTAAAACTTTCTTATTTAGTTGTTTTCGAGCCTTCTTCACGTGAAATGGTTTTGGCAGAGGCATTACTCGCTTAGTTTTGAAGACTTGCTTAAAACTTGTATCCAATTGTTGATAGAGCATACTGTATGACTCAGAACTCATTCCCACCTTGTCACATAATCCCTGAGCATCTGTAGCAGTAAACAAGTTGCTTACATCCCTAAGACGTTCACTTGCAATACCCTCTGAATTTTCGATTCTCCAATGCATTTTTGACCATATCCTTGCTAAGGACTTTGGCAATAGTATCGTTCTCTGCATGAGGAAACATATTTCTCATTGTAGCAGACTGAGCATATATCCGTCTATGATATTGTCCACTTCCTTTGGTTAATTGGTGAATTGGTTTAACTAATCGAGTGTGCCGACGTGCTTCTTTGGTTTTTAAAGTGGGCCCAATATCCAAAGTTTTTGTGAGCTTCCTCTTTATGTTTCGATTCTCCTTCTCCAAGTCCATAATTTTTTATTGTAACTCCATATTCTGCACCTGTGTAGCATGCATAACATCTTCAATGAGACAGACATTGCTTGTTGTAGGCTCTGGTTCTCCCTATCCTTCTCAGCCAATAATCTATCCTTTTCCATCAAAGACTGCATATTCCCTTGTAATCTTGTCTGCATATTTATCAAGGCTAGATGAACCCCTGCTAATCCTTGTGTGACAAGTCTGCATGTGTATCCATACAATCCTTCATTGCCTTCACAAACAAACTTCACAAATGATGTAAGTCCTTCAAATTGTGGTGGCCTTTGAGTTAGTGGATCAAGTGAATAAATGCACCCATCAACCCAAAGGTCAACATTTTTTTTCCCTACATTTCTTTCTTGTTGCATTTTGTATCTTATTGCATCATCCCTTTCCATAGTTCTTTTGAACATTGGTTCATATTCATCCTCCAATTGGAAGTGAATATCTCTCTTTCTCTTAGTACGTCCTGCACCTGCATTCTCTTAGTACGTCCCGCACCTGCATTCTGCAAAGAAAAATGGATGCCAATTTTAACTTTGATTAACATTCAAATCACACAATTATACCCCTTTGATTCACTATATGTGTGTCCTTTTTTACCCATTTGGACCTTGTCTCTTTCTCTTTATTTCAGTGATGATAGACCCTAATGAACCCCTAATCAACCTGTAATCTTAGCTTGTAATCAATCCCTAATTACTATCTAATCTTATCTTCTGTTCTATCCAAAATATTCTCTCTCTCTCTCTCTCTCTCTCTCTCAACAAGAATTGATCAAAGATATTTAAACACATTTATACAGAAGCTTGGATAGTGGATAACAATATTTTCTCTCTCTCTCAACAAGAATTGATCAAAGATATTTAAACACATTTATATAGAAGCTTGGATAGTGGATAACAATAGCATCATCTTATCTTCTGGCCTAATTTACTCTCTTTCACTCTGCCACCTATTTTCTTAGTTCATCTCACACAGTCCTCTCCGTCCTCTCTCTCTCTCTCTCTCTATATATATATATATATATAGAGAGAGAGAGAGAGAGAGAGAGAGAGAGAGAGATATGAATTGATGCTTAAGGATTAAACAACTGTGAAGAATAATAACATCACAGAGATTAAAGATACCTCCATTATCACTTGATTGCTTGTAGTATAGACTGTTGAAGAGGGAGATTTCGTATAGCATAGTTGTGAAGAGGGAGATTTCTTGTAGCAGGGTAGAGAGTGTTGTAGATAGAGATTATTTGATTTCAACAAATGGTATCAAAACTACTTCAATGCTGCTTCAGAAGAATTCGTATGCAAGAAACCATATTCTAGAGGGAAAGAGAAAAATACACAAAATTTGGGACAAAACTAGAGCTTTCAAAGGGAATGAAAAAATGCCCAAAAATAGGCATATACTTGTCCAAAAAAGATGAAAATTTACAAGGAAACTCTTGAGTCAAAAAGGTCTCTGGGTTAAAATAATAATAATCTTAAAATATGATGTGTACGTCATTTTATATCGTTTTTTAACTTCCTCCCTTTTAAGAAGCGAGAATGAGAATGATTCTAATATATTTTAATGTTGAAAAGTCATGAGGGCATTAAAGAGTCATATATCAATGATTGGCTCCATTTGTAGAGAAAATAGAATTGTATTTTTTTAGTTATGAGGATTTTGAGAAAAAGTGACCTTATCCTACAGTTTGGGAATAAAATAATAGGTGAAATCTATTGAAAATACAAATACGAGATTTGCTTGATTGTAGAAGATCTCTTATTATAATATTATTTTGGAATCTCTTTTTAGAGAGAGAGAGAGAGGTGAGAGAAACCCCTTAAGGGGCAAAAAAGAGAGTCCATATTTCTCTTAATGATGCAATTCTCAACATAATAGTATTATGTACTACTATCTCCAATCATCAATACTATCTAGTACTATGCAGCACTATTTAGTACTAGTTACATAGTATATTGTAGCACTATTTAGTACTATGTAACAAGACAAGTTTAAGTACTATAGTACTACATAGTACTACACTATAGATAAAAGTATTTAGTACATGGTTCTATTTAGTGTAGGATGGTACTAATTTTAGTATTGAATGACTCTATTAGTACTACTTAGCACTACTTTTAGTACTTGATAGTACTTAATGGATATTAGGTTTCAGTACTAAATGGCATATGAAAAACCTTTTAACAAGATAAGTTGTAGTGTAATTACAATTATTTAGTACTGACAGATCTATTTGTTACTATTTAACTACTATTGGAGGGTACTATTTAGTGCTGGAAAGTACTATTTAGTATTGGATGGTACTACTTTATACATAAAAGTGTTTAGTAGGGACGGTATGATTTCAAACAAGATGTTACTATTTAGCATTAGATGGCACGATATTTAAAAGTAAATATTACTTTGGATAATTTCAAACAAGATGTTACTTTTTAGTATTGGATGGCAATGTTTACTGATATTTAAAAGTAAATAGTACTTAATGTGGATGAGACTATTGAGTACAGCACTCAAAATGGACATCGGAATAAGCCTCTACGTAAATTCTTAGTTAAATTATGGTAAACTTTTGACCTTAATAAATATGTCTCCATGTCCGATTGACAAACGGATTGCACCCCTGTGACCAAGAAAACACCTTGCACAATTTCACCAAAAAACATTTTGATAGCCGTCAAACACACCGGTACACATATCGAGGTCCACGTCCCAAAAAAAAAAGAGCTACCCCAAAAATGCTTCCTTGGGAAGCGTGCATCAAAGGATCTTACCGTGGAGCGTACACATACCACGGCACCCATACAAATGACCGCATACGAACCAAAGACCAACCGCCCTAATGTAAGGTCTTCCTTGGCCCGCCACATGGACACCCATGCAACCACTACCCTGGAAGGCCCATGCGTACCCCACCTTTAGCCCGCTTATAGGCACCACACTTTCCACAGGCTCATACAACCACAAAATTGTGTACTTTCATGTACACCGTCCTTTCCACCCCTCTTTTCCTCTCTCCTCACCCATACTTGTACCCTTACTAGACCCTATATAAACCCCCCATCCCCAGAACCCCCCTCTATGGTTGGTCTTCCCTCGCCCGGAAAGCACGAGGGGTTCCTCCAGGATATTTTTATTCTAACGCAGTCAAGAGCCTTAACTAACCAAACTAATCCGACCAAACTAGTAAGTCACATGGTCAGATCAAGGAAAAGACTTGCACATGGATCATAGAGACCAACATTTTTTTCCTCATCGAGAGGCACAGCTGTTGATTCTTTTCCATAGAACAAAGACTATCCGGGATTTACTTCATCTATCATACCATAACAGAATTGAGTCTCATTTTAGGGATCCATCAGTCCCCATCCAGTCCCATGGGGGTTAGCCAACTGCCCAACCACTGTAGTGATAAGATCCATTTAGGAATTTGGTTATGTTTTGTCCCGGGTACCAGGGAAAAGAGTTCCTAGGCCCCCTAGCCAGCGCTTCATGCAAACTTCAAGATAGTCACACCACTTACACACCCAATATAAAACTACCTTTTTCACATATTTAGCTATCTTTAAAACAATCTTTTAATGAAACCATAGTATCACTAATCATAATCCTCCAAAATATCCGATAATTTCAATTTTCATTCATTCCTTCATTGGTGTACCTATGGCATCATTGGCAAACCAAAACGTTCACCACCTGTCCACTCAGGGGCCTTTTCAATAGTTCCAAGCTCATAGTTCCCGGATTCTCATCCAATCACATCATATAACACCCCATCACATCCATCCACATCTATCCTCATCACATCTCATCCATTCTCATCTACCCATATCCCATCTCATCACATCACATTCATTCACATTTCATCCATTCATATCTACCCCGATCCACATCACATCACATCCATTTGACATCACATCTCATTCATTCACATCTATCCCGATTCACATCTCATCCATTCACATCACATCCATTTGACATCACATCTCATTCATTCACATCTATCCCGATTCACATCTCATCCATTCACATCACATCTCATCTATTCACATCTATCCCGACTCTCATCACATCTCATCACATCCATTCACATCACATCTTATCTCATCCATTCATATCTATCCTGACTCACATCACATCTCATCACATCCATTCACATCACATCTCATCCATTTGACATCACATTCATTCACATTTCATCCATTCATATCTACCCCGATCCACATCACATCACATCCATTTGACATCACATCTCATTCATTCACATCTATCCCGATTCACATCTCATCCATTCACATCACATCCATTTGACATCACATCTCATTCATTCACATCTATCCCGATTCACATCTCATCCATTCACATCACATCTCATCTATTCACATCTATCCCGACTCACATCACATCTCATCACATCCATTCACATCACATCTCATCTCATCCATTCATATCTATCCTGACTCACATCACATCTCATCACATCCATTCACATCACATCTCATCCATTCACATCTATCCCGATTCACATCACATCCATTCACATCTATCCTGATTTACATCACATCGCATCCATTTACATCTATTTACATCATGTCATATTCACATCCACTCACATCTCATCGCATCTATTCACATCCATCACATTCATTTCATTCCCATCCCATCGTATACATTCTATCCACATTACATCACATCCATATCCATCCATATCTCATCACATCCATACACATTCCATCTCATTCATCCACATCCATCCAATCAATCACATGCATGTCTATCCACATCCATCCATACATTCACATTCACATCCATATATATTCACATCGCATCACATTTCATCCACATCTCATCACATTCACGTCCACATCCCTTTACATCACATCACATCTCATCTACATCCATTTACATCACATCACATCCTTTCACATCCACATCCATATCTATTTACATCACATCACATCCTTTCACATCCACATCCACATCTATTTACATCACATCACATCCTTTCACATCCACATCTATTTACATCACATCACATCCTTTCACATTCACATCCACATCCACATTCATTTACATCACATCACATCCTTTCACATCCACATCCACATCCATTTACATCACATCCCATCCTATCACATCCACATCCATTTACATCACATCACATCCTATCACATATCCTCGCATCTAATTTTTATCTCTTCATTCACATCCACATCCATTTATATCACATCCTTTCACATATCCTCACATCTTACTCTCATCTCTTCATTCACATCCACATCCATTTATATCGCATCCTTTCACATATCCTCACATCTCATTCTCATCTCTTCATTCACATCCACATCCACTTATATCTCATCCTTTCACATATCCTCACATCTCATTCTCATCTCTCCGTTCACATCCATATCCATTTACACCACCTCACATCCCATACACATTCATTTACATCACACCACATCTTATTACATCCACTCACATCTTATCACATCCCATTTGCATCTTATCACATCCATTCACATCCTATCACATCTCATTCACATCTCATTCAATTTTAGTAGCTTTTTCTACTTTGATACCGATGATGGGTCTTTTTCTAAATTTCTGCCAATTGCTTGGCCTAGGTAAAGGTACTTTTTCTCGATGGATAATTTCATATTCTTTCATAAATTTCTCAAGTGAATATATTCAATATTCTACTTTTGAGTAAAAGAATTCACGGGATTTACAAAAATCAATTCTACCCATATTTCTCAATAATGCTCATAAATTTCACTTTTGATAAATAGGTGGAATAAAATTTCGTTTGATGAGATTTTGAAATTCCTTCCAAGTCCTTGGTCTATCTAGTCCTTTCTTGATGGTGTTCCACTATAGAGATGCATTTTCAACCAAATGGTTGGTAGCATAAAAAGGGAAGGCTTTGCAGATAATCTTGCTTTCCTTCTTCATTTCATTGCTTGAAGAGTAGCTTGTACTATCTTGCGTATGCGATGCCCCTCAGAATCTAAAGAATTAAATCCAGGAGACAACCTTCTTCTTTTCTTGCGTGAAATTCTTCTCTCAAGTTCTTCTCGTTGATTACACTCCCTAGCGAGTTGAGCTTGAAGTGCATTTAATTGATCTTAGATAGTTGGCGGTAGAGGATAGGTTGCCTTGTAGAAGAACCAAGAAAAATAATATGAGAGCGTAGAAATAAAATAGAAAAAGCTCAGGGGTGCACTATTAAGAAACCCTATGTATCACATGCATTCAAGGGGTATTTTAAAAACCCCTTCCCCCTATAATTTTTTCATGAATAAAATGACCCCTTTTTCTTTACGGACTTACGAGTTTTTTTATAAAATTAATTAAAAAACCCCTTTTGTAAATGTATTTCTATAAATTTACCTTAAATTTTTGAATTAAAAAACCCCTTCATTTGAACCCACATGGTATACTTACATATTTTAAGGTGAAACTAGGAGTGGTTTCTCTTACACCGTAGTGGTTTTGCAAGAAAGGGTGACATCAATTGTTAGCCTTTGATTCCAATATCCATCCAAGGGTCCACAAAATTCCCATGAACCTTCCAATATTTTTCCAAGAGTTCTTGAGGCTTTATCTTCTTTACCTTTTTTATTTTTGAACAATTCCCTGTCTCTTTGTCCAAAGCCCTGGTACCTGTAGGCTTTTTGTAGATTCTCCACTTCTCATTCAAGTATTTTGAATTTGTAGAAAAGCCTTTAAATTTTCTCCAAGCCAATAACCTTTGAGAAAAAATCATTTTTTTTATTTTTCTTCTTTAAGTCTCCACCATGACCCAAATTCAATACTTAAATTGTTCGTGCTCTGATACAACTATTATAGGACCTTTGGTAACAACTGTTATAGGACCTTTGGTACATGGAGATTTGAATAATCCACAAATTGATTAATAAAGAAAATAAACCATAGACCTCATAGCATAATGCAAGAGCATTAGAATCAAAGAACACAAGATTAGGTGCAATCCTCCCCCCCTGATGTGTGTGACTCCTCTCCCACATGTGGTATTTAAATCATATTTCATAAATTTAGCCCTAGGAGCCATAAATAGCATAGCTTTTCCAAAATTGGTCTTTTTATAAAATTAAACCATAGTCCATTGCTTCTAAAGTATCCTATCAAAAATAAACCTTGCCCAAATATGTTCAATGGGCTAAACCATAAAAAAATAATTATTTTTCACACATTTTCATGACTAGATAAATCTGTCCAGTGTCTACCTTCGTTGTCCCAAACTTATGATCTATACTCAAAGACAGTCCACAATGTTAGATCACAATTACTTTAGATTCACTCATAAAAACAATAACGACAAGTGGTAAACGTTAAATCTAGATTCGCTCTGGATTATTCATCGCATTGTGAAGCATAACTAATTAGATTCACTCACAATATCTTCACACGCATTGCATGTATCACAAAGTTGATCAGATTCACTCACAATCAAACTCACACCACACGTCTCTACGTGTTACCATTGATCTGATTCACTCACAATCAACTTAACCCAAGATATTTTCAGTTGTTGGGTCACCCAAATTTTCAGTTGTTGGGTCACACGCATTGCATGTATCACTAAGTTGATCAGATTCACTCACAATCAAACTCGCACTACACGTCTCTACGTGTTACCATTGATCTGATTCACTCACAATCAAACTCACACTACACGTCTCTACGTGTTACCATTGATCTGATTCACTCACAATCAACTTAACCCAAGATATTCTTTTCAGTTGTTGGGTCACCCAAATTTTAATAAATTAATTACCATAACAAGGAGATACATTAGTACTCCATGTACCAGCATCGCTCTTGAGAAGCTACATTATCATTTTGATTAGTATAATATCATGCCCATGTTAACATGGCCACAGTGAGGCATTGTCCCACCCGAGTATGGATTTCAACAAAGAAATGACCTTTAATCTCATAGCATGGGTGTGAAAATATCTCTCATGATAGGCTTTAGGAAGTGAATAAAATATACTGAAATATAGGGAGATTTAACAAATGTCTTCAGTTTATCTAAACTTGAACTCTTCATACTTAAGATAGACCACAAGTTTCTTCATAAGAAAATAGCTAGGGACAGCTAACATTGAACCATGAAGTTTGAAGATGCCACATTACAAAACATCTCAATAATGATTCTTAAAAAGCAATTATCCTCATTCAATATAAGAAAGGAATTAAATCCTTTTCTTGGTCCCTTTCTTGAGTGCCAATCCATTATATAATGCCAAGATTAAAAAATGATACATATTATTATGTTTCTTAATCTTTTTACATGATTTGTGTGTGCTTAATTTCTCTATATACAAACTAGCAATAGTAGTAAGTTTTATCTTAGATACAAAAACAAGTTTTCGAACTTTATTACTGAGAGGAGTGGAATTGCAAAGAAATGAGTGAATCGTGGGAAGTTTCCACATGAAGAGAGCAAGGACTCGTCTCAAATGAGAGCATGGTGTGAATGTCCATAACAAGGTTTTGTACTTCACCTTGTCCTTGAAAGGAGGATGTTATTGTCTCAACCACAAACTTAAAAATCATAGGATCTCAACCACGAACTAAAAAATCACAAGTATGTATTTACTTTTTAGAGTTAGACTATGGCATGTTTGCTCGATCACGACTTTTTAGAAATTTAATATGACACATCTTCTCAAGGTGGTTGCCTTCAAACTATCTTCTTTTCTTACGCTAAAATAAGTTAAGCTTTGTGCTTAGAAAAGTTTCAACATTCCAATTTAGTTTGGCTTGAAAGAAGGTTATTAAAATTCTTATGGAACTAAGAAAAATGGTTGGATACTTGAACCTTTCAAAGTTTGTCAAACCATAAAGTGCATATGATTTCATAATGCTGAGATGTCAAGCTCAACTAGTGCTATGATAGACATTGATGACCCACCTGGGTGATAGCTTCGGCATTTATATCACTGGCACGATTAGTGCCATTATGGTTTATATGCCGCTAGTGGATAAGCCACTTTAGAGAGTACTAGAGTTATGAAATAGTTAGAGAGCTAGCTCATATAGCTGGGTTCACACTATAGAGACCGACCACTTTGTATGTTGTAGGAGAGTACTTTCCCTTTATATATGTACTCTTATATTTTAGTTATATAGTTTTAGAGAAGAGAAGAATACTCTTATCTTTTAGTTATATGGTTGTAGAGAAGAGAAGAAGATAGCAGAAAACTCAACCATCCATCTCTCTCTTGTGTATTGCATTCTCTTATGTGTGTGTGTGGTGTTTGCAAGGAACTCAAGCTCTCTCTCTCTCTCTCTCTACCCCCACATTCTCTTTATGGTATCAGAGCTAGGATGGGCTCTTGTCATGGTGAATATCTATGTATAGTTTTCTTGTTTATGAGGTTGTTTGATTAAGAATTAGTTTCACTTTATTATGAAAAAAATTAGCACACTCATTGTCATTAATATTGCATTTGGAGAGAGATTATGTTGGTGATTGGAGAGAGTCTTGAAGCTTCCATGGAAGCTAAAAATGGAGATTTCAGCAATATGAAGACTATGAAGTCTTCATCAACATCAAAGAAGCTGCCCAAAAGAGTTGCAAATGGGAGTTTTGCAACATGTAGAGCCTGCTCATCATCAAAGAAGTTGAAATAAATACTTTCAGCAAGTCTGAAGGCTATGGAGTCTTTGGTGTCAACAAGGAAGTTATGTAAGGGCCAAACCATCTTTTTGCAAACTTCCTTTGCACAGTGAACTAGTTGTCAAGACTACTATCATACATTAGGACCCAATCACCTTCTTCAATGGGTTTTGGCCGGAGTCTGTGTCTTCTATCAAATCTTTCTTTATTTTTCAACCTTGCATCTTTCAAATGAGCTTTAGCAAGCTCTACATCTTCAGGCCTTCTCTCCAACTGTGCCTCATTCGCAATGCAAGGAGGTCTTCCCTGTTCAATTCTTCCACCCAGGGTAATACATTCCAAGTTGGGACTACTTCTCAACTGGCATTATCGGCTTCTGACCATACATTAATTCTGCAGGCATGTATCCTGTCACTGAGCTATGAGTTGTACGGTCAGCCCATAAAGCATATGGTAGCAGCCTTGGCCACTCCCGCATTCTTCCTCTGCATGCCTTAGCCAAAGCTTTAATGATTGGAGGATGTCCTTGCTCGCTTTTACCATTGCCCTCAGGGTTGTAAGCACATGTTAGGGCCAATCTGATGCCAATTCTAGAAAAGAATTCCCTTGCTTCTTCAGCATCTAGCTCACCCCTGCTGTCAGCTGTTATTTTTCCAACACAACCATACCGGCAAATCACATCTTCCAAGAGAAATTTGCATACTGTTTCCGTGCTCTTTGTTCTAAGAGCACGCCCTTCCACCTGATTTGTCAGGTCTTCTCTTGCAAGTACTACGTACCGCATCTGCCAGATTCCCAAGGGCATTGTAACTAGATCCACTACCCATTTGTAGTGCATGGCAGGTGGGTAGGTTGGTTGCAAGCCATCAGGATGTCGCACATTCGAGTACATTTGACATACCATGCATATTTCCACATATTGAGATACATCCTTGTACATTCCTTTCCACCAATATCTTTCCTTTATTTTGGTAAAGGTGGCCCACACACTTCGATGTCCAGCCCAGAGACTCTCATGGAATTCTTTCAAGAGCTTCCCTTGAGTCTCTTTATCACATATAACTCTCTGTGGCATAGCATTCCTCTGCTTAGGATGCTTCCACATGTATCCATTCTTTAGAAAATACCCATATGCCTTTCTACAGATCCTCTTGAATTCTAAGTCAGACCAATTTTCCTGCCTTGTCAAGGTACTCAAGTATTGGCCAATAAGCAACCAATCTCCTTCATACATTTCCTCAGTAAAAGACTCAAGTGCATTTGACAAGCAAGCATGGTCCCCTTTTGCATGTGCAGTAGTATAGAACTTTGTGCCTACATCATCAATGTCACTAATCATCCCTTCTTCATCTTCATACCTGGCTCTTGATAGCATATCTGCAACTGGGTTATCCTTCCCTGCAATATGCTCAAACTCGGGATTTAGTGACTTGATATAGGCAATCCACCTGAGCATAGCGATATCTGGAGTGTAATCATCCCAAAGAGTGGCAAGCAGTCAGTTTCCACAAGCACGGATGCCCCAATGAGATATTCTTTTTCACATTTTAAGGCAGTGACTACTCCCCATAACTCCCTCTTGATCTGCGGATAATTTCGTTGGCGAATGCTTAGTACCTTTGCTCCAAACCTAATTACATACCTGTGATCATCCTCATCATCTTGCCCTACTGCCCATCCTATCCCAGTAGGACTAGTATCAACTGTTACAATCACAGGCCTGCCACACTCATAATCTACCTTCCTTAGAGTAGGTGATGTTTGGAGCAGACATTTCAGCTTTCGCATAGCTTTAATATGTGCAGCATTCCATAAAAATCTCTGATTTTTCCTCAAAAGTTGGTAGAGACGATCTGCTACATGTGCATAATGTGGGATCCATATAACATAAAAGACACATGCACCAAGAAATCTCCTCACCTACGAATCGGCTGCAGGTTCTAGGGCACATGTGGAACAGTGAAGATCACCATTGGCGCTATTACGCTTGGATCAACACAGCCTATCTCATGCGGCTGAAAAGCAAAGGCCTTCCCATGTTTTACAAGCATCTCCTCAAAGCATTCCTTTTCAACTGGTAGCAGGAAATCTTTGTCACCAATCTTCAGCTCTTTTAGGGTTTCCTGTGTAAACTTATGCCCAATTTTCTTCGGATCTCTGAGATTCGATTGTATAGAGGCTTCATCTATCTTCTCCTTGCTTTCTGGTGGCAGGGGCAAGGCAACTGGTTTCACCTTCTTTGCAACCGTTTTATACTTTGTATCAACACGAGCATCCATCTCACAATACATGTTTTTACATTCCATTCCCTCAAATTCCCGGATTATATCATACATCCCCACAGATGACACTTTTACCATCTCATTCTCACCCTGTAAGCATGCGCTTTCCATGGCAAAAAGCTCACCCATAGTATCCACAAATGACACCTCGTCAAGCACACCTGAAATAAACTCATTTTCCTCCAAAAGACCACACTGCTCAAGACTTTTTTGTACATTTTGTACATATCGACGCATACCACGCTTCAAATCCTTGCTTTTTACAAAGACTATTGACTCATAGCTAGAGACTCTCTGAAAGTTTGCTGAAAAGTTATTTACATTGATTGAGTCCTGCGAGAACTCATTGCCCCTTGTACCATTGCAATCCCGCTTTACAATGGCACCTGGCCAAAATCCCTCATCTCCCTGTAGTTCATGAATTCTCTGTTTATCTTTGGGAGTGACTGTTCTCGAAGAGACTCACGGTTCCTTTCATGGTTGATGCAAACTGTCAAGAACTGAACAGCTTTCTTGCCATCTTTGCTCCTTATTCTTGCATATGCTGAGCCATCATCTAAGACTTTTGTCTCCATCCTCACAGCTGTAATATAGGGTTGTCCAAGGATGAGGGGATACGATGACATCTCCTGGACAAAGAAATTCTGATCATCTTTCACATCCCCTATAGTTATCCTTACATTTGGACAGGCTGCATAGAGCTCTCCAGATGAGTTATTAGCCGCCTTAATCATCCACCCATGATCTACATCCATTGGCCACTTACATTTGTTGTAGAGGTTTTTAGCCATAAGATTTATTTCAGACCCATGATCTATTAAGGCAACATACGGCTCTTCCAAGTCTCCTATCTTGACAAGGGTTTTAGTAGTGGCCCTTGCCCAATGGTTCCTGGAGTAATGACTTTTTGCAAGAACTTCTTTTTCATCACCCTCATCCACAAAGCGCACTTGTCGTGCCCCTCCAGTAGAGTGACTGCATTCCACCACATTCTCTCTCTCATCCTTTTGTTGTACCTGTACTCCATGAGTCTTGGAAGTGCTTGTCTCCCCCTGTGATGGAATAGATTCAATTATGGACTGCCTTTTCCTTCGTATAATATCAATTATCTCATCATGGAATTCTTTCTTTGCAATCCCCAAGACTTCCCCTAATGTAAATTCCACTCTACTATTTAGAATCCTTTCTTCTAGCACCTTTTTGAGATCCGTTGCGGCTTCAATACCAGATTGCAGCTTGTAGAGCGGACTTTTCCCTTTACCCTTCTCCTTCTCATGCTTGCCTTTCCAGATAAGCCTTCCCACTCCTTTGCTATGGTCTCCCCAATAACATTGGGTAAAGCTCCAAAATAGAGACTCTCAAGTTTTTCTCACAAAGAGAAAATAAATGCTCAAGAGCTCCCCATATCCTATTCAGGAGTATTCCATTGACTTTGTGGGTAGCATCCCTCCTCTAGTTCAGAACTGTTAAATTTGCAGCAATGTGATGAGCTATGGTGGATCAAATGCAAGAATCAACATCATTAACAAAGAGATTAGAGGATGATTAAGATGTAGGCATGGATAATCAAAAACCAACAAATTCTCATTAGACCAATGCCTCAATTTATAGAGTTTACATCCAAGCATCTAATCCCACTGATCTCTCCTTGATTCACTCCACCTCTTTTGCTTGATTCTCTCCACCTCTTCCTAGAATATCTCCACATATCCTAAATCTTCTCATGCTACCCTTTATTCTCTCCTAGTAGATACTTTTTACCTTTTCACAGCTTCTCTATCATTAACAGATTCTCTTTTACAGCCTCTTGCTAAGGGCTTGTTCCCGCACACACCCTATTCACTTGTATATTTCAACACCTCCCCTCAAGTGAATACTCCTAGCACACCTGGATCCTATACTAAGTTTTCCTCTTACTTCGTAGTCCGTAACCAGTGCCTCAAGTCCCTAAACTCATAGTCCTTGACACACTCTCTCTCTATGTGTCCAAGGCTACTACAAGTGCTCGTGACCTTGACACTCTCTCTCTCTATGTGTCCAAGGCTACTACAAGTGCTCGTGACCTTGACTAAAGTGCTCACACATACATCTACCACATGGCCTACATCATCGGCGGTGGCTCTGTAAGATCCCTGTTCCCACCGAGCAATGGATTCGGGGTACTGGCAGCGGAAGTAGCACTTCTCGCGCGGGACAGGGGTCCCACACTCGGGGCCTCGCCCACGGATATCCGGATAAGAGACTAATCCGTCGGTTGTTCCAAAACCGAACCCGGAAAAACTTCCTTTACCGGAAAGCACGGGCGATTCCACCAGGATAACTTTTTACTCTAACGTAGTCAAGATCATTTCTGATCGAGATGATCCGATTACATCTATAAGATACTTAGTCAGTTCAAGGAAGAAACTTGCACTTGGATCATTGGGATCAACGCTTTTTTCCCCATTCAAGAGGCACAGCCGTTGATTCCTATCCATAGAACAGTTTCTATCCGGGATTTATTTTTATTTTTTTTTTCTATCGTAAAAACAAAAGTTTGAGTCTCGATTTACGGATCCATCAGTCCAGCCTAACCCCATCCGATCCCATGGGTTAGCCAACCGCCCAACCACTGTAGTGATGGGTTCCAATTAAAAATTTGGTTAGGTTTTGTCCCGGGTACCAAGGAAAAGAGTTCCAAGGCCCCCTAGCCGGATGTTCATGCAAAATAAAACTAGTCACACCACTCACACACCCAATATGAAATTGCCCTTTTTCAACCAGATTCAACCAGTTTAAAACAATCCTTTAATAAAACCATAGTATCATTGATCACCATCTTCCAATTTATCCAATTGATTCTTAATTTCCCATCATTCCTTCATCAGAGTATCTATAGCATCATTGGCAACTAGAACGCTCAGGAGCCGTTTCGATAGTTCCTAGCCCATAATACTTGGCAATATAATCACTTAACATGATGGACTCTCGTTGAAGATCAGCAAGATCAACCAACAGATCCATATAAGGAGCCATGGACTCATCCATTGAAGACCAGCAAGGTCAATCAACCAGATCCATGCTCGATTTCAGAAAACAACTCCAACTCTGTTCCAATATCTTCCTCGACGCACGCGTGGGTATCCTAGGCAACCCAGAGCCCGAGCACCGTATGGTCAGCACCCTCTAGGATCCTTCGCAGGTAACCTAGCGCTTCACGCATAGGCCGCTTCCTTGGCCCCTCATCCACCGTACCGGAAGCTCACCATTTTAATCGCACCGAGGCTGGTCAAGACCTCGGCCGACCTTGCTACGCGAGACGTCCTTCATTGACTCCCCGTCAGCAGTTGCAACTTTCTCATCACGACCTTAATCACAAGACGGTCAAAATGCTCCCCCCAGCATTCTTGACATAAAACAATCATTTACAGACAGCATTTACAAACAGCATTTACAAACAGTTTACAATACAATTTCTATTTTAACTTTCATTTTTCCACATATCCCTCCTCAATCTACATTACTTATTCCATATTCCATTTATATGTATACTCATCCCATCACATCATTTCTATCTCATCACTTCAGATTCCCTCACATCGCATATCGTATATTCACATCCATACATCCACATCTATATGTGTACATTCACATCTACATGCATACATCTACATCTCTATGCATACATCCACATCCACATTCACATTCACCTCCATACATCTACATCTACATGCATACATCCACATCTCCATTCACATCTACATCTATACATCTACATCTACATGCATCCATCCACCTCCACATCCACATCTACATCTATACATCTACATCTACATGCATACATCCACATCTCCATTCCCATCTACATCTATACATCTACATCTACATGCATCCATCTACCTCCACATCCACATCTACATCTATACATCTACATCTACATGTATACATCCACCTCCACATCCACATCCGTATCTATACATCTACATCTACATGTATACATCCACATCCACATCTATACATCTACATCTACATGCATACATCCTCATCTCCATTCACATCTACATCTATACATCTACATCTACATGTATACATCCACATCCACATCTATACATCTACATCTACATGCATACATCCTCATCTCCATTCACATCTACATCTATACATCTACATCTACATGCATCCATCCACCTCCATATCCACATCTACATCTATACATCTACATCTACATGCAAACATCCACATCTCCATGCATAATAAAATTCTTTTAATTAATCTAGGATGATAGTTCCTAGAATATGGTAGGAAGTCCTCTTTTTATGCTTTGAATGAATTTATTTTATGCGTAATTTCTATAAAAATTTTGCCATAGCTCCGCTACTATGACTGATAAATCTCAATTTTTTTCTAAGGGATAAAGCTCATTATTAAAGAAATAATTAGAATGGTCTCTAATTGGATCATCAATCCATAATGGTCTCTAATTGGATCATTAAGAAAATAATTAGAATGGTCTCTAATTGGATCATCAATCCATAATGGTCTCTAATTGGATCATTAAGAAAACAATTAGAATGGTCTCTAATTGGGTCATCAAGAAAACAATTAGAATGGTCTCTAATTGGGTCATCAATCCATAATGGATTGAATCATCAATGTGCATAAACTAAAAGCATAGAAAAAAGCCATTAATTTGGCCTCAAGCATAGCTTAATCTTGGATTAAGGAAAAGCTTTATGAAAAGCTTCTTTTGGATTGAGAATGGGTCATGAGTATGGCCATTTCTTAAGAGAGAGAGAGAAATTACATAAAAACCATTTGAATTTAAACATAAATGGAAATTAACTTCTATAGCATTTATTAAATTATGTAACTCTTCCCTACTATTCACCAATTAACTTCAATAGCATTTAAAAAACCATACCAATTAAGCTTCTCAAGCTTGAGAGGGGTTGAGAAGAGAGAATCATTGAGAAATCATAGAAAAGATCAAAATTCAATATACTTACCTTATGATTTGCTTGATTCTTTATTCACGGTAGAGGCCCCCAACCAATCAATTGGTTTAGTATGTTGATGGAGCCACCAATGGGGATTGAAGAAAGAGGGAAGTATCAAAAACTAGTGAAATATTAAAGAATTCACAGTTCTTGGCTTAGGTAGAGTAGAGTAACAAGGCATAAGACACTATATATTTTAGCTTAGGTGGAGTAGAGTAACAAAGCATAAGACTCTATCTAATTTGGCTTAGGTGGAGTAGAGTAATAAGCATAAGAGACTATATATTTTGGCTTAGGTGGAGTAGAGTAACAAAGCATAAGAGACTATATTTTGGCTTAGGTGGAGTAGAGTAACAATGCATAAGACATTATATTTTTTTCAACAAGGGGAGGCTTCTATTTATAGGAAAATTTGAGCTCCTAACCAAACAAACTGATTCTAGAATTTTCCAAGTCAGTTTGGTTGAATTTGGACTAGATTTGGACCTAGTTTGGTTACTTTTTGATTCTGTTTGGTTCCATTTTGATTTGGTTTGGTTCAAGAGAGATGAGAGATAAAAATATCACATTATTTTTGAGTTTAAAACTCATTCAAGCATGTGAAATATGCACCTCCTTTAAAGAATTCCCCTTCCTTACATATGTGTCAAAATTTTATTGCTCATAGTTTTTTTACTAATAAACCTTGTACATTTTCAACTCTTCATCTTATGTGAAATGTGCACCTCCTTTAAAGAACTCCTCTTCCTTACATATGTGTCATAGTTTTTTTACTAATAAACCTTGTACATTTTCAACTCTTCATCTTATGTGAAATATGCACCTCCTTTAAAGAACTCCCCTTCCTTACATATGTGTTTATTTACTAATAAACCTTGTACATTTTCAACTCTTCATCTTATGTGAAATATGCACCTTCTTTAAAGAACTCCTCTTCCTTACATATGAGTTTATTTACTAATAAACCTTGTACATTTTCAACTCTTCATCTTATGTGAGCATTTACTCATTTTTGGGTATCTTCTTTTACAATTTGGATTTATCTCCTCCCTACACATGGATTGATGCTATTGGCCCATAGAAACCTTAATTGGACCATAGTCTAAAGATTTCTGAAAATCTAGGCCCTTAGACTAAGGTTCTTTATACCTATTTCCAATTAATTCCAATTGCACATTGGAAAATTCTTTTTAAATTTCTGTTTCAGGGGAACTTATTTTAATAAGATGAGTTATTTTTCTATCCAAAAATATTCATAATCTGAATATTCTCTCTCTAGAATATTTTCTCTCTCTAGGTTAAAACAGTTAGAAACAAGGCCTTTATATTAGTAAAAAAACTATGAGCAATACAATTTTGACACATATGTAAGGAAGGGGAATAAGATCCCTGTTCCCACCGAGCAATGGATTCGGGGTACTGGCAGCGGAAGTAGCACTTCTCGCGCGGGACAGGGGTCCCACACTCGGGGCCTCGCCCACGGATATCCGGATAAGAGACTAATCCGTCGGTTGTTCCAAAACCGAACCCGGAAAAACTTCCTTTACCGGAAAGCACGGGCGATTCCACCAGGATAACTTTTTACTCTAACGTAGTCAAGATCATTTCTGATCGAGATGATCCGATTACATCTATAAGATACTTAGTCAGTTCAAGGAAGAAACTTGCACTTGGATCATTGGGATCAACGCTTTTTTCCCCATTCAAGAGGCACAGCCGTTGATTCCTATCCATAGAACAGTTTCTATCCGGGATTTATTTTTATTTTTTTTTCTATCGTAAAAACAAAAGTTTGAGTCTCGATTTACGGATCCATCAGTCCAGCCTAACCCCATCCGATCCCATGGGTTAGCCAACCGCCCAACCACTGTAGTGATGGGTTCCAATTAAAAATTTGGTTAGGTTTTGTCCCGGGTACCAAGGAAAAGAGTTCCAAGGCCCCCTAGCCGGATGTTCATGCAAAATAAAACTAGTCACACCACTCACACACCCAATATGAAATTGCCCTTTTTCAACCAGATTCAACCAGTTTAAAACAATCCTTTAATAAAACCATAGTATCATTGATCACCATCTTCCAATTTATCCAATTGATTCTTAATTTCCCATCATTCCTTCATCAGAGTATCTATGGCATCATTGGCAACTAGAACGCTCAGGAGCCGTTTCGATAGTTCCTAGCCCATAATACTTGGCAATATAATCACTTAACATGATGGACTCTCGTTGAAGATCAGCAAGATCAACCAACAGATCCATATAAGGAGCCATGGACTCATCCATTGAAGACCAGCAAGGTCAATCAACCAGATCCATGCTCGATTTCAGAAAACAACTCCAACTCTGTTCCAATATCTTCCTCGACGCACGCGTGGGTATCCTAGGCAACCCAGAGCCCGAGCACCGTATGGTCAGCACCCTCTAGGATCCTTCGCAGGTAACCTAGCGCTTCACGCATAGGCCGCTTCCTTGGCCCCTCATCCACCGTACCGGAAGCTCACCATTTTAATCGCACCGAGGCTGGTCAAGACCTCGGCCGACCTTGCTACGCGAGACGTCCTTCATTGACTCCCCGTCAGCAGTTGCAACTTTCTCATCACGACCTTAATCACAAGACGGTCAAAATGCTCCCCCCAGCATTCTTGACATAAAACAATCATTTACAGACAGCATTTACAAACAGCATTTACAAACAGTTTACAATACAATTTCTATTTTAACTTTCATTTTTCCACATATCCCTCCTCAATCTACATTACTTATTCCATATTCCATTTATATGTATACTCATCCCATCACATCATTTCTATCTCATCACTTCAGATTCCCTCACATCGCATATCGTATATTCACATCCATACATCCACATCTATATGTGTACATTCACATCTACATGCATACATCTACATCTCTATGCATACATCCACATCCACATTCACATTCACCTCCATACATCTACATCTACATGCATACATCCACATCTCCATTCACATCTACATCTATACATCTACATCTACATGCATCCATCCACCTCCACATCCACATCTACATCTATACATCTACATCTACATGCATACATCCACATCTCCATTCCCATCTACATCTATACATCTACATCTACATGCATCCATCTACCTCCACATCCACATCTACATCTATACATCTACATCTACATGTATACATCCACCTCCACATCCACATCCGTATCTATACATCTACATCTACATGTATACATCCACATCCACATCTATACATCTACATCTACATGCATACATCCTCATCTCCATTCACATCTACATCTATACATCTACATCTACATGTATACATCCACATCCACATCTATACATCTACATCTACATGCATACATCCTCATCTCCATTCACATCTACATCTATACATCTACATCTACATGCATCCATCCACCTCCATATCCACATCTACATCTATACATCTACATCTACATGCAAACATCCACATCTCCATGCATAATAAAATTCTTTTAATTAATCTAGGATGATAGTTCCTAGAATATGGTAGGAAGTCCTCTTTTTATGCTTTGAATGAATTTATTTTATGCGTAATTTCTATAAAAATTTTGCCATAGCTCCGCTACTATGACTGATAAATCTCAATTTTTTTCTAAGGGATAAAGCTCATTATTAAAGAAATAATTAGAATGGTCTCTAATTGGATCATCAATCCATAATGGTCTCTAATTGGATCATTAAGAAAATAATTAGAATGGTCTCTAATTGGATCATCAATCCATAATGGTCTCTAATTGGATCATTAAGAAAACAATTAGAATGGTCTCTAATTGGGTCATCAAGAAAACAATTAGAATGGTCTCTAATTGGGTCATCAATCCATAATGGATTGAATCATCAATGTGCATAAACTAAAAGCATAGAAAAAAGCCATTAATTTGGCCTCAAGCATAGCTTAATCTTGGATTAAGGAAAAGCTTTATGAAAAGCTTCTTTTGGATTGAGAATGGGTCATGAGTATGGCCATTTCTTAAGAGAGAGAGAGAAATTACATAAAAACCATTTGAATTTAAACATAAATGGAAATTAACTTCTATAGCATTTATTAAATTATGTAACTCTTCCCTACTATTCACCAATTAACTTCAATAGCATTTAAAAAACCATACCAATTAAGCTTCTCAAGCTTGAGAGGGGTTGAGAAGAGAGAATCATTGAGAAATCATAGAAAAGATCAAAATTCAATATACTTACCTTATGATTTGCTTGATTCTTTATTCACGGTAGAGGCCCCCAACCAATCAATTGGTTTAGTATGTTGATGGAGCCACCAATGGGGATTGAAGAAAGAGGGAAGTATCAAAAACTAGTGAAATATTAAAGAATTCACAGTTCTTGGCTTAGGTAGAGTAGAGTAACAAGGCATAAGACACTATATATTTTAGCTTAGGTGGAGTAGAGTAACAAAGCATAAGACTCTATCTAATTTGGCTTAGGTGGAGTAGAGTAATAAGCATAAGAGACTATATATTTTGGCTTAGGTGGAGTAGAGTAACAAAGCATAAGAGACTATATTTTGGCTTAGGTGGAGTAGAGTAACAATGCATAAGACATTATATTTTTTTCAACAAGGGGAGGCTTCTATTTATAGGAAAATTTGAGCTCCTAACCAAACAAACTGATTCTAGAATTTTCCAAGTCAGTTTGGTTGAATTTGGACTAGATTTGGACCTAGTTTGGTTACTTTTTGATTCTGTTTGGTTCCATTTTGATTTGGTTTGGTTCAAGAGAGATGAGAGATAAAAATATCACATTATTTTTGAGTTTAAAACTCATTCAAGCATGTGAAATATGCACCTCCTTTAAAGAATTCCCCTTCCTTACATATGTGTCAAAATTTTATTGCTCATAGTTTTTTTACTAATAAACCTTGTACATTTTCAACTCTTCATCTTATGTGAAATGTGCACCTCCTTTAAAGAACTCCTCTTCCTTACATATGTGTCATAGTTTTTTTACTAATAAACCTTGTACATTTTCAACTCTTCATCTTATGTGAAATATGCACCTTCTTTAAAGAACTCCTCTTCCTTACATATGAGTTTATTTACTAATAAACCTTGTACATTTTCAACTCTTCATCTTATGTGAGCATTTACTCATTTTTGGGTATCTTCTTTTACAATTTGGATTTATCTCCTCCCTACACATGGATTGATGCTATTGGCCCATAGAAACCTTAATTGGACCATAGTCTAAAGATTTCTGAAAATCTAGGCCCTTAGACTAAGGTTCTTTATACCTATTTCCAATTAATTCCAATTGCACATTGGAAAATTCTTTTTAAATTTCTGTTTTAGGGGAACTTATTTTAATAAGATGAGTTATTTTTCTATCCAAAAATATTCATAATCTGAATATTCTCTCTCTAGAATATTTTCTCTCTCTAGGTTAAAACAGTTAGAAACAAGGCCTTTATATTTCTGAAGAGGGATTGATTACAGGGGAAGATGCTAGACATCAAAAAGGGGTTGGGGGAGGAATCTTACATTCTACCCCACTTAAAGAACGCGAGATGTCCTCATCTCGCAACTTGGAATAATTTCGCAAGATGCACAAATATGAGACTTAGAGAAAAATTTTAATCACGATTAACCACCAAGAAAAGTCTTAAAGAGAGCAAGATTCAAAATAAGAACAAGATTTAAACTTTATTCATTCTCGGAACTTATACAGTAAAGATAGAGAAACTCTTTACACTTCCATAAGCCCGTCCATCATATGGTCACAAAAGCAGTCCTCACAAGCTGCACAAGTATAGGGTAACTCATCTATGGGAATGATTCTGCTGGTTATTGCCGCACCTATCTCAGTGGTATGAGGTGATCTAACAAAAGGACCTCTGAGAGGCAAGCCAAAAACGGGATAAAGGCATATCTTCTCATGAGGAAGAAAACACGCCAGTAAGAAGACCCGCTCAGAAAACCCAAGATGCCTTGATCTCATGATGCAGTAGTATCGAGGACCCAAACCCAAAGCTTCAATAACCATGGCCAAGCGGACATTGTTACGAAAGTGCTGCTGACCCCAGGGTGTTACCCTAGTTATGTTTTGATAGGTCCGCCATTTGGTCTGCGCTACAGAAGTTCCTAGGTGAGGAAAAAGTGAGCGCTCATACTGTTCTATAAAGTCTTTCTTCACAGACTCTCTTGCGTCTTGAAGGTGAGAAATCATCAGGGATAAAACTAATTCCTATTGCCAAGCCATGAAGGAGATTAAGAAAGAAAGGAGATTGATGGGAGTAAGATTACTGTGAGCGACAAGTAAAAGTTACGACTTATATAAAGGAAGGAGCTAGCGTAACCTAGAAGCCAACGGTAACTTGCCACTGAAGTTTTACCGTCTTTCCATGATTTGTGTTTGACACATTTTTCTATAGAAAGCATTAAGAATTTTGAGATGAGGAGATAAAAGAAACTTGTAGGCTAAGTCACCTACTTTCATTGAATTCAGATATAAGGATCACAATATCTGGGGGATAACTTCTTATACTCCCCAAGAGATAAAGAACTTCTTTTGGGCCGTACTCGAATGAAAACCAAAACCTTGGTATCCAAAACACCGATTCTCACTTCTAAACTCATTGTTCTAAATCCTTAAAACAGGCGTGACTCCTGAGAAGTATTCTAGGAAAAGGGTCTTCCTTTTTTAAACAGAAATTTTCTTTTATTTTAGAGAGGGAATAATTATAAGATCAGAAAGGAAGATTCTTACTCCAGTATACCTCGAAGGCTGGGGAGGAATCTTACATTCTACCCCACTTAAAAAAATGCGAGATGTCCTCATCTCGCCAAGTAGAGGACAACTCTTTTTCTTAAGATCCAATTTATTCTGGGGTTCCTTATATTCTGGTCAACCCAACAGAACACTGGGATAAATATCCCTTATATAGAAGTCATTATTAAATACAATTCATTCAGATCATATCATTCATATCTTTAACATGATAATGGTCCATTAGACCGAAAAGTTTCCTTCGAAACATTCCTCCACGGAAATTTCAGTCAAGCAAGTTCTCAATTTAACATCCCTTAACTTGATCTACTGGTCAAATATTAACAGTAGCAATCTAACAGCACACCCATTAACCTCATAGTGATTTGCTGAATTCATTATCATCATTCTAGTTATGAATATCATTACAGGGATTCGTCCCATTCCCCCTCATTGTGGTTTCATTATATTTCAACTAATTTTTTAAAAATCAACATTTTTCAATCAGCATTTTCAATCAGCATTTTCAATCGGAATCCAAATCAATTCATCCATTCTCAAACAGAATTAAAAATCATATCAATCACATGCAAAATCATCATCTGGATAGCATTAACGCTTATAATTTCAAGTCTTAGATTTACTCGTATATACTGTCAGTAAAGAGCTGCAGTATACTCTCGGTATATACGGGTAGTCACGGTCCTTGGAATTATAAAGTAAATACTATCATGTCTAGGCCTCAAGCAAGTCAGGGATTCTATATAATTGCGGTACTTCCATTTGAAGACCCAATTACCAAAATTACGAGTTTCAGTTTGAATATCAAATTGTATGAATTATATCACACAATTATAACCTTTTTGTGTTTCTTGATAAATTTTTGACCTATTTGTCTTCTCAGGTGATCTTTATTAACCAAATGCTCTGATACCAACAGATTGAGGAGGGATAATGTGGAAAAATGAAAGTTAAAATAGAAATTGTATTGTAAACTGTTTGTAAATGCTGTTTGTAAATGCTGTTTGTAAATGATTGTTTTATGTCAAGAATGCTGGGGGGAGCATTTTGACCGTCTTGTGATTAAGGTCGTGATGAGAAAGTTGCAACTGCTGACGGGGAGTCAATGAAGGACGTCTCGCGTAGCAAGGTCGGCCGAGGTCTTGACCAGCCTCGGTGCGATTAAAATGGTGAGCTTCCGGTACGGTGGATGAGGGGCCAAGGAAGCGGCCTATGCGTGAAGCGCTAGGTTACCTGCGAAGGATCCTAGAGGGTGCTGACCATACGGTGCTCGGGCTCTGGGTTGCCTAGGATACCCACGCGTGCGTCGAGGAAGATATTGGAACAGAGTTGGAGTTGTTTTCTGAAATCGAGCATGGATCTGGTTGATTGACCTTGCTGGTCTTCAATGGATGAGTCCATGGCTCCTTATATGGATCTGTTGGTTGATCTTGCTGATCTTCAACGAGAGTCCATCTTGTTAAGTGATTATATTGCCAAGTATTATGGGCTAGGAACTATCGAAACGGCTCCTGAGCGTTCTAGTTGCCAATGATGCCATAGATACTCTGATGAAGGAATGATGGGAAATTAAGAATCAATTGGATAAATTGGAAGATGGTGATCAATGATACTATGGTTTTATTAAAGGATTGTTTTAAATTGGTTGAATCTGGTTGAAAAAGGCAATTTCATATTGGGTGTGTGAGTGGTGTGACTAGTTTTATTTTGCATGAACATCCGGCTAGGGGGCCTTGGAACTCTTTTCCTTGGTACCCGGGACAAAACCTAACCAAATTTTTAATTGGATCCCATCACTACAGTGGTTGGGCGGTTGGCTAACCCATGGGATTGGATGGGGTTAGGCTGGACTGATGGATCCGTAAATCGAGACTCAACTTTTGTTTTTACGATAGAAAAAAAAATAAATCCCGGACAGAAACTGTTCTATGGATAGGAATCAACGGCTGTGCCTCTTGAATGGGGAAAAAAGCGTTGATCCCAATGATCCAAGTGCAAGTTTCTTCCTTGAACTGACTAAGTATCTTATAGATGTAATCGGATCATCTCGATCAGAAATGATCTTGACTACGTTAGAGTAAAAAGTTATCCTGGTGGAATCGCCCGTGCTTTCCGGTAAAGGAAGTTTTTCCGGGTTCGATTTTGGAACAACCGACGGATTAGTCTCTTATCCGGATATCCGTGGGCGAGGCCCCGAGTGTGGGACCCCTGTCCCGCGCGAGAAGCGCTACTTCCGCTGCCAGTACCCCGAATCCGTTGCTCGGTAGGAACAGGGATCTTACAGTATGTCCCACACTCGGGGCCTCGCCCACGGATATCCGGATAAGAGACTAATCCGTCGGTTGTTCCAAAACCGAACCCGGAAAAACTTCCTTTACCGGAAAGCACGGGCGATTCCACCAGGATAACTTTTTACTCTAACGTAGTCAAGATCATTTCTGATCGAGATGATCCGATTACATCTATAAGATACTTAGTCAGTTCAAGGAAGAAACTTGCACTTGGATCATTGGGATCAACGCTTTTTTCCCCATTCAAGAGGCACAGCCGTTGATTCCTATCCATAGAACAGTTTCTATCCGGGATTTATTTTTATTTTTTTTTTCTATCGTAAAAACAAAAGTTTGAGTCTCGATTTACGGATCCATCAGTCCAGCCTAACCCCATCCGATCCCATGGGTTAGCCAACCGCCCAACCACTGTAGTGATGGGTTCCAATTAAAAATTTGGTTAGGTTTTGTCCCGGGTACCAAGGAAAAGAGTTCCAAGGCCCCCTAGCCGGATGTTCATGCAAAATAAAACTAGTCACACCACTCACACACCCAATATGAAATTGCCCTTTTTCAACCAGATTCAACCAGTTTAAAACAATCCTTTAATAAAACCATAGTATCATTGATCACCATCTTCCAATTTATCCAATTGATTCTTAATTTCCCATCATTCCTTCATCAGAGTATCTATGGCATCATTGGCAACTAGAACGCTCAGGAGCCGTTTCGATAGTTCCTAGCCCATAATACTTGGCAATATAATCACTTAACATGATGGACTCTCGTTGAAGATCAGCAAGATCAACCAACAGATCCATATAAGGAGCCATGGACTCATCCATTGAAGACCAGCAAGGTCAATCAACCAGATCCATGCTCGATTTCAGAAAACAACTCCAACTCTGTTCCAATATCTTCCTCGACGCACGCGTGGGTATCCTAGGCAACCCAGAGCCCGAGCACCGTATGGTCAGCACCCTCTAGGATCCTTCGCAGGTAACCTAGCGCTTCACGCATAGGCCGCTTCCTTGGCCCCTCATCCACCGTACCGGAAGCTCACCATTTTAATCGCACCGAGGCTGGTCAAGACCTCGGCCGACCTTGCTACGCGAGACGTCCTTCATTGACTCCCCGTCAGCAGTTGCAACTTTCTCATCACGACCTTAATCACAAGACGGTCAAAATGCTCCCCCCAGCATTCTTGACATAAAACAATCATTTACAGACAGCATTTACAAACAGCATTTACAAACAGTTTACAATACAATTTCTATTTTAACTTTCATTTTTCCACATATCCCTCCTCAATCTACATTACTTATTCCATATTCCATTTATATGTATACTCATCCCATCACATCATTTCTATCTCATCACTTCAGATTCCCTCACATCGCATATCGTATATTCACATCCATACATCCACATCTATATGTGTACATTCACATCTACATGCATACATCTACATCTCTATGCATACATCCACATCCACATTCACATTCACCTCCATACATCTACATCTACATGCATACATCCACATCTCCATTCACATCTACATCTATACATCTACATCTACATGCATCCATCCACCTCCACATCCACATCTACATCTATACATCTACATCTACATGCATACATCCACATCTCCATTCCCATCTACATCTATACATCTACATCTACATGCATCCATCTACCTCCACATCCACATCTACATCTATACATCTACATCTACATGTATACATCCACCTCCACATCCACATCCGTATCTATACATCTACATCTACATGTATACATCCACATCCACATCTATACATCTACATCTACATGCATACATCCTCATCTCCATTCACATCTACATCTATACATCTACATCTACATGTATACATCCACATCCACATCTATACATCTACATCTACATGCATACATCCTCATCTCCATTCACATCTACATCTATACATCTACATCTACATGCATCCATCCACCTCCATATCCACATCTACATCTATACATCTACATCTACATGCAAACATCCACATCTCCATGCATAATAAAATTCTTTTAATTAATCTAGGATGATAGTTCCTAGAATATGGTAGGAAGTCCTCTTTTTATGCTTTGAATGAATTTATTTTATGCGTAATTTCTATAAAAATTTTGCCATAGCTCCGCTACTATGACTGATAAATCTCAATTTTTTTCTAAGGGATAAAGCTCATTATTAAAGAAATAATTAGAATGGTCTCTAATTGGATCATCAATCCATAATGGTCTCTAATTGGATCATTAAGAAAATAATTAGAATGGTCTCTAATTGGATCATCAATCCATAATGGTCTCTAATTGGATCATTAAGAAAACAATTAGAATGGTCTCTAATTGGGTCATCAAGAAAACAATTAGAATGGTCTCTAATTGGGTCATCAATCCATAATGGATTGAATCATCAATGTGCATAAACTAAAAGCATAGAAAAAAGCCATTAATTTGGCCTCAAGCATAGCTTAATCTTGGATTAAGGAAAAGCTTTATGAAAAGCTTCTTTTGGATTGAGAATGGGTCATGAGTATGGCCATTTCTTAAGAGAGAGAGAGAAATTACATAAAAACCATTTGAATTTAAACATAAATGGAAATTAACTTCTATAGCATTTATTAAATTATGTAACTCTTCCCTACTATTCACCAATTAACTTCAATAGCATTTAAAAAACCATACCAATTAAGCTTCTCAAGCTTGAGAGGGGTTGAGAAGAGAGAATCATTGAGAAATCATAGAAAAGATCAAAATTCAATATACTTACCTTATGATTTGCTTGATTCTTTATTCACGGTAGAGGCCCCCAACCAATCAATTGGTTTAGTATGTTGATGGAGCCACCAATGGGGATTGAAGAAAGAGGGAAGTATCAAAAACTAGTGAAATATTAAAGAATTCACAGTTCTTGGCTTAGGTAGAGTAGAGTAACAAGGCATAAGACACTATATATTTTAGCTTAGGTGGAGTAGAGTAACAAAGCATAAGACTCTATCTAATTTGGCTTAGGTGGAGTAGAGTAATAAGCATAAGAGACTATATATTTTGGCTTAGGTGGAGTAGAGTAACAAAGCATAAGAGACTATATTTTGGCTTAGGTGGAGTAGAGTAACAATGCATAAGACATTATATTTTTTTCAACAAGGGGAGGCTTCTATTTATAGGAAAATTTGAGCTCCTAACCAAACAAACTGATTCTAGAATTTTCCAAGTCAGTTTGGTTGAATTTGGACTAGATTTGGACCTAGTTTGGTTACTTTTTGATTCTGTTTGGTTCCATTTTGATTTGGTTTGGTTCAAGAGAGATGAGAGATAAAAATATCACATTATTTTTGAGTTTAAAACTCATTCAAGCATGTGAAATATGCACCTCCTTTAAAGAATTCCCCTTCCTTACATATGTGTCAAAATTTTATTGCTCATAGTTTTTTTACTAATAAACCTTGTACATTTTCAACTCTTCATCTTATGTGAAATGTGCACCTCCTTTAAAGAACTCCTCTTCCTTACATATGTGTCATAGTTTTTTTACTAATAAACCTTGTACATTTTCAACTCTTCATCTTATGTGAAATATGCACCTCCTTTAAAGAACTCCCCTTCCTTACATATGTGTTTATTTACTAATAAACCTTGTACATTTTCAACTCTTCATCTTATGTGAAATATGCACCTTCTTTAAAGAACTCCTCTTCCTTACATATGAGTTTATTTACTAATAAACCTTGTACATTTTCAACTCTTCATCTTATGTGAGCATTTACTCATTTTTGGGTATCTTCTTTTACAATTTGGATTTATCTCCTCCCTACACATGGATTGATGCTATTGGCCCATAGAAACCTTAATTGGACCATAGTCTAAAGATTTCTGAAAATCTAGGCCCTTAGACTAAGGTTCTTTATACCTATTTCCAATTAATTCCAATTGCACATTGGAAAATTCTTTTTAAATTTCTGTTTCAGGGAAACTTATTTTAATAAGATGAGTTATTTTTCTATCCAAAAATATTCATAATCTGAATATTCTCTCTCTAGAATATTTTCTCTCTCTAGGTTAAAACAGTTAGAAACAAGGCCTTTATATTTCTGAAGAGGGATTGATTACAGGGGAAGATGCTAGACATCAAAAAGGGGTTGGGGGAGGAATCTTACATTCTACCCCACTTAAAGAACGCGAGATGTCCTCATCTCGCAACTTGGAATAATTTCGCAAGATGCACAAATATGAGACTTAGAGAAAAATTTTAATCACGATTAACCACCAAGAAAAGTCTTAAAGAGAGCAAGATTCAAAATAAGAACAAGATTTAAACTTTATTCATTCTCGGAACTTATACAGTAAAGATAGAGAAACTCTTTACACTTCCATAAGCCCGTCCATCATATGGTCACAAAAGCAGTCCTCACAAGCTGCACAAGTATAGGGTAACTCATCTATGGGAATGATTCTGCTGGTTATTGCCGCACCTATCTCAGTGGTATGAGGTGATCTAACAAAAGGACCTCTGAGAGGCAAGCCAAAAACGGGATAAAGGCATATCTTCTCATGAGGAAGAAAACACGCCAGTAAGAAGACCCGCTCAGAAAACCCAAGATGCCTTGATCTCATGATGCAGTAGTATCGAGGACCCAAACCCAAAGCTTCAATAACCATGGCCAAGCGGACATTGTTACGAAAGTGCTGCTGACCCCAGGGTGTTACCCTAGTTATGTTTTGATAGGTCCGCCATTTGGTCTGCGCTACAGAAGTTCCTAGGTGAGGAAAAAGTGAGCGCTCATACTGTTCTATAAAGTCTTTCTTCACAGACTCTCTTGCGTCTTGAAGGTGAGAAATCATCAGGGATAAAACTAATTCCTATTGCCAAGCCATGAAGGAGATTAAGAAAGAAAGGAGATTGATGGGAGTAAGATTACTGTGAGCGACAAGTAAAAGTTACGACTTATATAAAGGAAGGAGCTAGCGTAACCTAGAAGCCAACGGTAACTTGCCACTGAAGTTTTACCGTCTTTCCATGATTTGTGTTTGACACATTTTTCTATAGAAAGCATTAAGAATTTTGAGATGAGGAGATAAAAGAAACTTGTAGGCTAAGTCACCTACTTTCATTGAATTCAGATATAAGGATCACAATATCTGGGGGATAACTTCTTATACTCCCCAAGAGATAAAGAACTTCTTTTGGGCCGTACTCGAATGAAAACCAAAACCTTGGTATCCAAAACACCGATTCTCACTTCTAAACTCATTGTTCTAAATCCTTAAAACAGGCGTGACTCCTGAGAAGTATTCTAGGAAAAGGGTCTTCCTTTTTTAAACAGAAATTTTCTTTTATTTTAGAGAGGGAATAATTATAAGATCAGAAAGGAAGATTCTTACTCCAGTATACCTCGAAGGCTGGGGAGGAATCTTACATTCTACCCCACTTAAAAAAATGCGAGATGTCCTCATCTCGCCAAGTAGAGGACAACTCTTTTTCTTAAGATCCAATTTATTCTGGGGTTCCTTATATTCTGGTCAACCCAACAGAACACTGGGATAAATATCCCTTATATAGAAGTCATTATTAAATACAATTCATTCAGATCATATCATTCATATCTTTAACATGATAATGGTCCATTAGACCGAAAAGTTTCCTTCGAAACATTCCTCCACGGAAATTTCAGTCAAGCAAGTTCTCAATTTAACATCCCTTAACTTGATCTACTGGTCAAATATTAACAGTAGCAATCTAACAGCACACCCATTAACCTCATAGTGATTTGCTGAATTCATTATCATCATTCTAGTTATGAATATCATTACAGGGATTCGTCCCATTCCCCCTCATTGTGGTTTCATTATATTTCAACTAATTTTTTAAAAATCAACATTTTTCAATCAGCATTTTCAATCAGCATTTTCAATCGGAATCCAAATCAATTCATCCATTCTCAAACAGAATTAAAAATCATATCAATCACATGCAAAATCATCATCTGGATAGCATTAACGCTTATAATTTCAAGTCTTAGATTTACTCGTATATACTGTCAGTAAAGAGCTGCAGTATACTCTCGGTATATACGGGTAGTCACGGTCCTTGGAATTATAAAGTAAATACTATCATGTCTAGGCCTCAAGCAAGTCAGGGATTCTATATAATTGCGGTACTTCCATTTGAAGACCCAATTACCAAAATTACGAGTTTCAGTTTGAATATCAAATTGTATGAATTATATCACACAATTATAACCTTTTTGTGTTTCTTGATAAATTTTTGACCTATTTGTCTTCTCAGGTGATCTTTATTAACCAAATGCTCTGATACCAACTGTAAGATCCCTGTTCCCACCGAGCAATGGATTCGGGGTACTGGCAGCGGAAGTAGCACTTCTCGCGCGGGACAGGGGTCCCACACTCGGGGCCTCGCCCACGGATATCCGGATAAGAGACTAATCCGTCGGTTGTTCCAAAACCGAACCCGGAAAAACTTCCTTTACCGGAAAGCACGGGCGATTCCACCAGGATAACTTTTTACTCTAACGTAGTCAAGATCATTTCTGATCGAGATGATCCGATTACATCTATAAGATACTTAGTCAGTTCAAGGAAGAAACTTGCACTTGGATCATTGGGATCAACGCTTTTTTCCCCATTCAAGAGGCACAGCCGTTGATTCCTATCCATAGAACAGTTTCTATCCGGGATTTATTTTTATTTTTTTTTTCTATCGTAAAAACAAAAGTTTGAGTCTCGATTTACGGATCCATCAGTCCAGCCTAACCCCATCCGATCCCATGGGTTAGCCAACCGCCCAACCACTGTAGTGATGGGTTCCAATTAAAAATTTGGTTAGGTTTTGTCCCGGGTACCAAGGAAAAGAGTTCCAAGGCCCCCTAGCCGGATGTTCATGCAAAATAAAACTAGTCACACCACTCACACACCCAATATGAAATTGCCCTTTTTCAACCAGATTCAACCAGTTTAAAACAATCCTTTAATAAAACCATAGTATCATTGATCACCATCTTCCAATTTATCCAATTGATTCTTAATTTCCCATCATTCCTTCATCAGAGTATCTATGGCATCATTGGCAACTAGAACGCTCAGGAGCCGTTTCGATAGTTCCTAGCCCATAATACTTGGCAATATAATCACTTAACATGATGGACTCTCGTTGAAGATCAGCAAGATCAACCAACAGATCCATATAAGGAGCCATGGACTCATCCATTGAAGACCAGCAAGGTCAATCAACCAGATCCATGCTCGATTTCAGAAAACAACTCCAACTCTGTTCCAATATCTTCCTCGACGCACGCGTGGGTATCCTAGGCAACCCAGAGCCCGAGCACCGTATGGTCAGCACCCTCTAGGATCCTTCGCAGGTAACCTAGCGCTTCACGCATAGGCCGCTTCCTTGGCCCCTCATCCACCGTACCGGAAGCTCACCATTTTAATCGCACCGAGGCTGGTCAAGACCTCGGCCGACCTTGCTACGCGAGACGTCCTTCATTGACTCCCCGTCAGCAGTTGCAACTTTCTCATCACGACCTTAATCACAAGACGGTCAAAATGCTCCCCCCAGCATTCTTGACATAAAACAATCATTTACAGACAGCATTTACAAACAGCATTTACAAACAGTTTACAATACAATTTCTATTTTAACTTTCATTTTTCCACATATCCCTCCTCAATCTACATTACTTATTCCATATTCCATTTATATGTATACTCATCCCATCACATCATTTCTATCTCATCACTTCAGATTCCCTCACATCGCATATCGTATATTCACATCCATACATCCACATCTATATGTGTACATTCACATCTACATGCATACATCTACATCTCTATGCATACATCCACATCCACATTCACATTCACCTCCATACATCTACATCTACATGCATACATCCACATCTCCATTCACATCTACATCTATACATCTACATCTACATGCATCCATCCACCTCCACATCCACATCTACATCTATACATCTACATCTACATGCATACATCCACATCTCCATTCCCATCTACATCTATACATCTACATCTACATGCATCCATCTACCTCCACATCCACATCTACATCTATACATCTACATCTACATGTATACATCCACCTCCACATCCACATCCGTATCTATACATCTACATCTACATGTATACATCCACATCCACATCTATACATCTACATCTACATGCATACATCCTCATCTCCATTCACATCTACATCTATACATCTACATCTACATGTATACATCCACATCCACATCTATACATCTACATCTACATGCATACATCCTCATCTCCATTCACATCTACATCTATACATCTACATCTACATGCATCCATCCACCTCCATATCCACATCTACATCTATACATCTACATCTACATGCAAACATCCACATCTCCATGCATAATAAAATTCTTTTAATTAATCTAGGATGATAGTTCCTAGAATATGGTAGGAAGTCCTCTTTTTATGCTTTGAATGAATTTATTTTATGCGTAATTTCTATAAAAATTTTGCCATAGCTCCGCTACTATGACTGATAAATCTCAATTTTTTTCTAAGGGATAAAGCTCATTATTAAAGAAATAATTAGAATGGTCTCTAATTGGATCATCAATCCATAATGGTCTCTAATTGGATCATTAAGAAAATAATTAGAATGGTCTCTAATTGGATCATCAATCCATAATGGTCTCTAATTGGATCATTAAGAAAACAATTAGAATGGTCTCTAATTGGGTCATCAAGAAAACAATTAGAATGGTCTCTAATTGGGTCATCAATCCATAATGGATTGAATCATCAATGTGCATAAACTAAAAGCATAGAAAAAAGCCATTAATTTGGCCTCAAGCATAGCTTAATCTTGGATTAAGGAAAAGCTTTATGAAAAGCTTCTTTTGGATTGAGAATGGGTCATGAGTATGGCCATTTCTTAAGAGAGAGAGAGAAATTACATAAAAACCATTTGAATTTAAACATAAATGGAAATTAACTTCTATAGCATTTATTAAATTATGTAACTCTTCCCTACTATTCACCAATTAACTTCAATAGCATTTAAAAAACCATACCAATTAAGCTTCTCAAGCTTGAGAGGGGTTGAGAAGAGAGAATCATTGAGAAATCATAGAAAAGATCAAAATTCAATATACTTACCTTATGATTTGCTTGATTCTTTATTCACGGTAGAGGCCCCCAACCAATCAATTGGTTTAGTATGTTGATGGAGCCACCAATGGGGATTGAAGAAAGAGGGAAGTATCAAAAACTAGTGAAATATTAAAGAATTCACAGTTCTTGGCTTAGGTAGAGTAGAGTAACAAGGCATAAGACACTATATATTTTAGCTTAGGTGGAGTAGAGTAACAAAGCATAAGACTCTATCTAATTTGGCTTAGGTGGAGTAGAGTAATAAGCATAAGAGACTATATATTTTGGCTTAGGTGGAGTAGAGTAACAAAGCATAAGAGACTATATTTTGGCTTAGGTGGAGTAGAGTAACAATGCATAAGACATTATATTTTTTTCAACAAGGGGAGGCTTCTATTTATAGGAAAATTTGAGCTCCTAACCAAACAAACTGATTCTAGAATTTTCCAAGTCAGTTTGGTTGAATTTGGACTAGATTTGGACCTAGTTTGGTTACTTTTTGATTCTGTTTGGTTCCATTTTGATTTGGTTTGGTTCAAGAGAGATGAGAGATAAAAATATCACATTATTTTTGAGTTTAAAACTCATTCAAGCATGTGAAATATGCACCTCCTTTAAAGAATTCCCCTTCCTTACATATGTGTCAAAATTTTATTGCTCATAGTTTTTTTACTAATAAACCTTGTACATTTTCAACTCTTCATCTTATGTGAAATGTGCACCTCCTTTAAAGAACTCCTCTTCCTTACATATGTGTCATAGTTTTTTTACTAATAAACCTTGTACATTTTCAACTCTTCATCTTATGTGAAATATGCACCTCCTTTAAAGAACTCCCCTTCCTTACATATGTGTTTATTTACTAATAAACCTTGTACATTTTCAACTCTTCATCTTATGTGAAATATGCACCTTCTTTAAAGAACTCCTCTTCCTTACATATGAGTTTATTTACTAATAAACCTTGTACATTTTCAACTCTTCATCTTATGTGAGCATTTACTCATTTTTGGGTATCTTCTTTTACAATTTGGATTTATCTCCTCCCTACACATGGATTGATGCTATTGGCCCATAGAAACCTTAATTGGACCATAGTCTAAAGATTTCTGAAAATCTAGGCCCTTAGACTAAGGTTCTTTATACCTATTTCCAATTAATTCCAATTGCACATTGGAAAATTCTTTTTAAATTTCTGTTTCAGGGGAACTTATTTTAATAAGATGAGTTATTTTTCTATCCAAAAATATTCATAATCTGAATATTCTCTCTCTAGAATATTTTCTCTCTCTAGGTTAAAACAGTTAGAAACAAGGCCTTTATATTTCTGAAGAGGGATTGATTACAGGGGAAGATGCTAGACATCAAAAAGGGGTTGGGGGAGGAATCTTACAGGCTCAGAGGTGGTTCTACTCTGTTGGGGTAGGTTACATTGGGTTGTGGGGTTTCTCTCTCTCTCTCTCTCTCTCTCTCTCTCACAAAAGATGATCTGACTCCACTTCCTTAGGAGCCTCCATGAGGTTTTCCGCTGTCATTCCTTCTCCACTGGGTTTGCTGTAGCAGTCTCTTGCCATGTGTCTTGGCTTTCCACAGTTGTGGTTTGGCAAGTGAAGGTCCTTCCTCCTACTATTAAAATTAAAGCAATGTGATGAGATATGGTAGATCAAATGCTAGAATCAACATCATTAACAAAGAGATTAGATAATAATTAAGATGTGATAGTGTGAGCAATTAACTGATAGCCTAATGTAAGCATGGATAATCAAAAACCAGCAAATTCTCATTAGGCCAATGCCTCAATTTATAGAGTTTATATCCAAGCATCCAATCCCACTGATTTCTCCTTGATTCACTCCACCTCTTTTGCTGATTGATTCTCTCCACCTCTCCAAGAATATCTCCACACCTCCTAAATCTCCTCATGCTACCCTTTATTCTCTCCACCTCTCCAAGAATATCTCCACACCTCCTAAATCTCCTCATGCTACCCTTTATTCTCTCCTAGTAGATTCTTCTCACCTTTTCATAGGTTCTCTCACATTTACAGATTCTCTTTTACAGCCTCTAGCCAAGGGCTTGTTCCCGCACACACCCTATTCACTTGTATATTTCAACACCTCCCCTCAAGTGAATACTCCTAGCACACCTGGACCCTATACCAAGTTTCCCTCTTACTTGATAGTCCGCGATAAGTGCCTCAAGTCCCTAAACTCATAGTCCTTGACACTCTCTCTCTCTATGTGTCCAAGGAGGCTACTACAAGTGCCCGTGACCTTGACTAAAGTGCTCACACATACATCTACCACATGGCCTACATCATCGGCTCAGTGGTGGTTTTACTTTGTTGGGGTAGGTTACATTGGGTTGTGGGGTTTCTCTCTCTCTCTCTCTTTCTCAGAAAAGATGATCTGACTCCACTTCCTTAGGAGCCTCCATGAAGTTTGCCGATGTCGTTCCTTCTTCACTGGGTTTGCTGTAGCAGTCTCTTGCCATGTGTCCTGGCTTTCCATAGTTGTGGCAAGTGAAGGTCCTTCCTCCTACTCTGCCTCTTCCTCATCCTCGTCCTCGAGAGAATCCTCCTCGGGTGAAGAATATTTTTTCTTCTCCTGTTGTTGAGTCAAGCCATTTCTTCTCTTTGCCTCTGCTCTCTTGCTCTAGTAGAGCTCCTTCTATCTCATGTAGCTTCAATTCAGGTACATTCTTTAGTGTTGCTACAATGTTTTCATATTCACCTTTGTCCACACTCTTCAGAAGCACTTCTCGGAGATTTGTGAAAAATACATTGAAGTCGAGGGTAATTGGCCTTACTTTCTACTCAAATGAATTTTGGAAATTACGAGTATGTTAAAGCTATTCCGAATGCTATCTTTTGCTTGTGAGATGTTAGAATATTAAGGCAGGTTTTCAGGTGATAAAGAGCATCTTGATATAATGGTTTTGATGGCACTGGATGTAAAGGATGTAACTGGTCACATGTATATTGGAAAAATTTGAAGGCCTTGTTATGCCTACATGTGAATGGTTCAAAGGATTTCGAGAAAGAAGTCAGTGAGTAAAGGAACAAACACTTGGTATGGAATTTTGTGCAATCATCAGGATGAATTCAAGGATGTATTGAGGTGAATCGACACATGTAATTGTCATTGGAAATAGTGATGTTCAATACTCCTTGGGAAATTTTGTGTGTGAGTTTCCTTGTTAGATTTGACATTCACTCTCACAGCTAGAAGTCTCGTACTTTCCTGGCAGTAATGCACACCTCACGACACCGTATGGTCAGCACCCTCTAGGATCCTTCGCAAGTCACCTAGCACTTCACTCATAGGCCACTTCCTTGGTCCCTAATCCACCGTACTGGAAGCTCGCCATTTAAATCGAACTGAGGCTGGTCAAGACCTCGGTCGATCTTGCTACGCGAGACGTCCTCAATTGACTCTCCGCCCCGTCAGCTTTGCAACTTTATCACTTACGTCTCCATGACCTCATTCACAAGATGGTCAAAATGCTTCCCCAATATTCTTGACATAAAAGAGTCATTTAAAAACAGTTCATAAATATAGTTTTCAACGAACTCTCATCTTTCAACATTGTTTCACATCATTTCTCGTTATTCCACATTCTTCTAAGTCAATTCACTTTCCTTAATCCACATCCAATCATATGTATTCCCATCGTCGTTCATCCATTCTCATCCAATCACATCATATTACATCTCATCACATCTATCCTCATCACATCCTCATCCACCAATCACATCATATTATATCTCATCACATCTCATCCATTCTAATCTACCCATATCCACATCACATCACATCACATCACATCCATTCACATCTCATCTCATCCATTCACATCTACCGTGTAGAGCGGTTCTCTCTACCGTGCAATATAGTGCTCATAGAGTACTACCGATCCAAAAAATGTGTTAAGAAATACAATGTCAATCCGAGGACTCGACCCGATTAGTGCATGAAGGCTTATCCCTTGAGGGAGAGCTCACATACACGAACCACCACTTGACGATTCAACCAATCAACACCTCAATCAATCTCTCAATCCCTTAAACCCACTACACTAATCAAGAGAACAAGCAATGCATGGCAATCTCTTAATCCCATTCAAACATTGATTAAATCTTAGCTTTTCCTAATGCAAGCGAACCCATAAGCGTGCATCTACTAACCCACAAGCTTAAGCAAGCATAGAATGTAACATTCACAAACCCACAAGCTCATAGAGAGAGTCTATCCATGAATAACTCATTGCCAATGAAGTGGGCAATAGCTTGCATCAATGGAGACTACACACACACACTACAAGCATGCATACACAAGAGAAAGAAAGAAGCATTCAACTAATCATAGATTAATCTACTTCAATGATGCTAAAACAGATTAAGAGAAAGAAGTGGAGCTATACTCATTGGAGCTTAATGCTCATTAGAGTACAATAGAGAGAGAGTTAGAGAGTTGCCATAGCTTGAGAGCTCAAGAGCTTCACTCAATAGCTTATGAGAATGGCCAAAAAATGTACTCTTTCTTTAGCTAACATCTCTTTTATAGAGATGTCACTAACCCTAACCCTAAGCCTCTTTCACACATGGGCGGACAACCCCATAAGTGAGCCTTGCTTAATACACTTAGAACTCTCATTTAGAACCACATTGGCCTAAAACGATTTACATTGCACTGTGGCACAAAAATATGGAAAAATTATGTGCGTCTTTATGTTCCCATGGCTACAATCCCACTCTCTCGCATTAATTGCTTCCGGCCTCCTTCCATAATTCGTGTTCCCATGAGTCTTCCCGTGGAACATTCCCCCCTTCCTAAATCGCGCACGTCCTCGGGCGCGATAGAAACAAAAGCTGGAAAAAACAATGGAAGACAAGTAAAGCCTTTTATTGAAAAAAAACCAGCAATGATAATCACACGTGAGCATGCAAGTGAAAGGCTGATTAGAGTTTTAAAGAGTGCTAAAAGAAGCGAGTAAAGACTAGTCAAAGTGAGACTAAGTGGTAGATAGTGCTATGCAAAGGCAAGTGTGCTTGTACACCGCAGGTTATGACCGCAGTCCCAATGTCCTACAAGTGTTTAAGTTGTAGGACATAAAGAACATAAAGTGAGACTATTCAAACACTGATCTACCAAAGAGCTTCAATTGTAGTGTTAATGCTTTACCTTTAGTTTTGGGTATGTCCTTAAGAGGTGGGAAGGATAGCAATTGTTGAGGAATTTGAGTAAGATAAGAGGATTTAGGCAGTGAAGTGCTAGAATCTATGCTCAAAGGAGACTCATGTAAAGTTGGATTTGTCTTCCTTCTTTGAGCAGTGATGACTAGAGTAGTTGGAACATGCCAGCCATGGCCCTCATTTGAGGACTCATCGATTATCCACATCATTTATCTTGGAGCTTGAAGAGCAGATGTTGAAAGTGGGTTGTGTAAGGTAGAACTACCACCCTTTTGACATGATAAAACTCATGGAGCAACAGATCCCAAGATGCAATCAGAATCAATTTGCAATTTGTATTGTATATTCTTCCAATCTAATGAACAATTGGTAGCACTTAACCACCATGATCGACCAAGAACAACCTCTACCACTACCTTGGACTTACTAGCCACATAAAAGGGAACTGACATCTGGTGATCCTGAATGGACATCATAATGACACATTTTCCCTCTATAGGGTTATCTTCACCTAAGAGAAGCTTCGTAAGTCAATAGGAATGTGCACAAGTGTTGGTTGTCCCAAGGCTACCCATGTGTCAAATGAGAGAACATTATAATCTGCACCAGAGTTAATTAAGGCAGAGACAAAGTAGGTAGTCTCATGAAGATGAAGACACACGTGAATATTGAAAGGATCGACATATTGTTCATTAGTAGCCAACTATAAGGTCAACACAGAAGCCTTGCGACGCTCCTTGGCTTTTGCAACTCTAGCTTTAGCTTCTTCTTGAGCTTGACGTTTAAGTAGGTCATGTGCTTCTTTCCGTGTGTGGGTAGCATGCATTTGTTGGAGCATGGCTTCAGTTAATGGTTCATTGTATTTCTTGAGACAACTTCCATTAATGAAGTTAGGCATTTGCTCACCTTCTAGTGTCTCTAAACGCACTACACCACTAGGAGTAAGCTCATTAATCACAAACGGTCCTAGGCCACATTTCTTGAGCTTTCGCTTATGCTTCTTACGTGTATACAAGAGCACAAGGTCCCCTTTTTTGAATCGGCCAATTGTTACATTTTCGATCATACCATTTCTTTTGTCTCCTCTTCTCGGCATACATCCCCATTACCGCCAATAAGCGGGTCTCATCAAGCTTTTCCAATTCATCAATGCGTTGAGAAAGCTCATGACCAGTCCAATCCAATTGTTTAGCAACTTGTAGAGTAGGTACAAGAAATTCAATGGGAAGAATTGCATCTAGCCCAAAAGCAAGCTCAAATGGGGTTGTGTCCACAGATGTTTTATAGGCTATTCTATATGCCCAAAGAACTGAGTGTAACTTTTGCTCCCAATCAGTCCTATGTCCCTCAACAATCTTTGTGAGTGCTGTGCAGAGAATCTTGTTAGTACTCTCAGCTTGACCATTGGTTTGGGGATGATAGGGTGCAGAACGCTTGTGAATTACCATAAATTCTTGAAGTAAAAACTTTATGACCTCATTCACAAAGTGCACACCTTGATCACTAATGATTTCAATAGGTAAGCCATAGCGTGTAAACACGTACTCATACAAGAACTTGGTTGTGGTTCTGGCATCATTTTTGACTGTAGCCTTTGCCTCTACCCATTTGGTCAAATAGTGAGTTGTTGCAACTATAATATATTCGGCATGCATGTGACGAGCTGGAGGTTTAATGGGATCGACAAAATCAATACCCCATTTGGCAAAAGCACGTGTGCTTAACATAGGCCGCAATGGCATATTGTCCTTTGTGATGGGAGGTTTGGTCCTTTGACAATCGTCTCACAACATTTTACATATTCTTCGGCATCCATTTGTAAGGTTGGCCACCAAAGCCCAGACCACCTAATCAACTTAGCTGTGGTATTGCCTGAAAAGTGTCCACCCCCAACACCTGCATGTGCATGAGTCAAGATTTTCAAGTAGTCAGCTTCACATACACACATGCGCAAGTTGCCATCCTTGCCCCTCTTGTAGAGTTGGCCCTTTATCAGCATATAGTTGGCCGCTTCAACTTCAATAGAATGCTTTCGATATTTAGGAATTGTTCGATCAGTATGACCATGCTGAAGATAGTCCAAAATATACTTACTCCACCTTGGTGTAGTTGAAATTTGGAATAATGTGACATTATGAATTGGTTGTTGAATTTGACATGAAGCACAATTACGAATAAATTTTTCAGCATTCGCATGCATGATAGGCCACCATTGCCCATCCTGAGTTATACGTCGCACACAAGTAGTAGCTGATGCATGGATTCCACCAATACTCTCATGTGCCCATTCCAAGATCTCCTCATATTGGTCAGGGTTAGGTATAAGCCGCAACACTCCATCATTACCCTGACAATATAATCTCCCTGAGATTAACTTGAATGGTCGCCATAGGTCCACATTAGGACCCGCTAGTTGTATCTGCCCCCACTTGTCAAAATTTCTAAGATGGGTTCAGACCATTTAGGAGCTGTCTCTACAAGGAAAAGTGTTGAATTTAACATATCATCATCCACACCCACAGGAGCTTCTCCAGAGGTGATTCGAGACAAATGATCTTCCCTAAGATGAGTTGTTCCTTTTCAGACTGCCACTTCAAAATCAAACTCAAGAAGGATGACAAACCACCTCACAATCCTTCCAGTTGTACAAGGCTTATTCACCAAATATAGCAGTGCTTGATGGTCCACAAAAAATATAAATTTGTTTGCCAAAAGGTAATGGCAAAACTTTTTCACTGCATATATCATGGACAAACCTTCTCTTTCTATCGTGGTATAATTCTTCTCAGCATTATTCAACTGTCGACTAGCATATGAGATTGGGAAATCCTTATTATGTTCTCCCGATTGAGCCAGAATACATCCAATTGCAAAGTTTAAAGCATCAATATGGACATGAAAGATTTAGTTCCAATCTGGTGCCCGTAAGATGGGTGTAGACACTAATGCTTGCTTCAACTTTTCAAAGGATTCCTCACACTCGTCAATCCAATTAAACTTTACAAGAAGAGCATATAATAGTCTGGCTAGGACAGCATACATGTAGATGAATCGACGATAATAGCCACAATGTCCCATGAATATTTGTACCCCTTTAGGGTTGATAGGCCGAGGTAATGAGACAATGACATCAATTTTATCCATATCTGTTGAAATACCATTGCGAGAAACAATATGGCCCAAAATCTTCCCTTGTCTTACCATGAATTTGCACTTGTCAGGATTCAAGCATATACGATAAACTTGACACTTTTGAAACACAAGTCTGAGGTGTTCTATATGATTATCATGCTCTTGTGAGTGAACACATAAATCATCCATGAAGATCTCAAGAAATAGCCTAAGGTACTCCTTGAATACATGACTCATTAACCACACTGAAAGGCTGCAGGTGCATTTGTTAGACCAAATGGCATAACACGATAGGCAAAGATGCCATCTTCAGGCTATCTTGTGTTGATCCTTTGGATCAATTGACACTTGATTGTAACCGGAGAATCCATCCAAGAAACTATATGCCTTTTTCCCTCTGCAACACGTTCCAAAACATGATCCGTAATTGGAAGTGGGTAATGATCACGTACAGTAGCTGCATTTACCTTCTTGAGGTTTACACATACTCGAAGTTTTCCATTTTTCTCGGGCACCACTACAATAGGGGAGACCCATTCAGTGTGTTCAACCTCATAGATAAATTTTGCCTCTAAGAGCTTGTCTATTTCTTCTTTTATCTTTCGTGCGAAATTCTCATTGTAAGTATAAGGACGTTGCTTGGAAGGCTTTGCATCCTCTCGCAATGGAATTGTATGCTGACATATGCTTGGATCAACTCCTTTGAGGTCTTTATAACTCCAAGCAAAAACATCGCGATACTCCTTTATTGTTTGAATTAATAACGTCTCCTCATCTAAGGACAAGTCTATGGCAATCCACACATAGCAAGGCTCTTTTCTTGGCTCAGCGATATCAATTTTTTTGGCATCTTCTGGACCATCATATGAAACCCCTGGCATGCTTGGCTTTTGTCGCATGGGCTGTTGAAGAACAATCTTCCGATATTGAAGAGTGTACTGTGTGAAGTTGGGGGGAACATTGAGACCTTGTTCTTGTCCACTTGAGTCATCACTAATTGAAGACCATGCGGTTTTGAGCTCTCTTTTGCAATCTTGCATCAGAGTTTTTCGTTCAACCTTTATCTTTGCACTTCCAACACTCTCTTTTGAATCTGTTTGAGAATTGAGTTTTTGTTTTGGTCTCTTTGTTTTTTTGTGATTTTTGCTAACAGTTTTTAGCTTTTCTCCTGGTTGGAATCCATCTGATTGTTTTACTTGGTCTTTGATACTATCTTGTGCTTGGACATAGTATAGATATCCATTCTTTCCTGAGAAGTGAGGTGGTGGTCGAGAGTGTTCATTCTTAAACTCTTCGTTTTCTTTTTGTATTCTCTCACATCGTTCCCTCTCATCTTGTTTACGGATTCTCTTATGGCTCTTACAACATTTACATTTGGGTCGGCTTCGAGGGATCTCTATTTGAACCTCCCTTCCTCTCAAGAGTAGGCGTGCCTTTCCTAACTCTTCCTCGGGGACTATCACCTCATCATCAAAGCTCTAGAATTTTCCACCTTCAGTTTGGCTGAATTTGGACAAGATTTGGACCAGTTTAGTTCCCATTTTGATCTAGTTTGATCCAGGAGAGAGGAGAGATAAAAGTATCACAACTTTTTTGAATTAAAAACTCATCCACATGTGTGAAATAGGTGCCTACCTCAAAGGTCTCCCCCTCCTCACCAAGGTGTTAAAATTTCATAATTTTTCTAAAATATCTCATTTTTTTAGTAATATCTCTTAATTTTTAACTAATAAACCTTGTACTCAGTCAACTCTTCATCTTATGTGAGCATTTACTCATTTTTTGGGTATTTTTTTTTATTCTTTGGATTTATCTCATCCCAACACTTGGATTAATCCTATTGGTCCATAGGAACCTTAATTGGACCATAATCCAGAAATTTTTAAAAATCTAGACCCTTAGGCTAAGGTCTCTTCCAATGGTTTTAACATTTTCCTAGGAGGGACTCTAGTAGGATAGAATGAAAATGGTCATGGGGATTAAAATATGTTTCAAAACCACAATTATGCCTGGTAAGATGATTTGCATTCCTTTCCATCTCATTTTGACATTTTCCATGACCCATAAACATCTCAAATGCATGCTAACTCCAAAACCCATTGGGATGCCAAGTAGTCTAAAAATCCTTCCTTCCGAAATATTTTGACAACTTTGCTCAATGAGCCACTGGGGAGGGCCTAGGAGAAGAGTTTTAATCCATTTTTTGGAGTGGTTGATAACCAAACAAAATTTTTGAAGAAATTTACAAAAAATTTCTATTGAGACAGGGCCATTATGTATGAGGCTATCGGTATCATCTACAAATTGTTGTAGGCATAGTTGTTTTTGACCCCCTAGGATATTGATACCTTTAAGTCTATGATCTTGCATTTCCTTATCCACAAGCCATGTTTTGGAGTGGTTGATATTAGATCCAGAGGCCAAACAAAATTTTTTAAGAAATTCCCAAAAAATTTCTATTGAGACAGGGCCATTATGTATGAGGCTATCGGTATCATCTACAAATTGTTGTAGGCATAGTTGTTTTTGACCCCCTAGGATATTGATCCCTTTAAGTCTATGATCTTGCATTTCCTTATCCCACAAGCCATCACAAGGCATTGGCTGCAATGGCAAAGAGAAGGGGGGGCATCCTTGGATAGACCTTCTTAAGGCAAAAGAGAGAGAAAGTTCCCCATTTATTGCTACTCTTGTCGATGCATTTCCAAACAAGGTATGAACTAACTTAATGAACCTAGGCCTAATTCCCATGTCTTGTAAAGACTGTAGTACAAAGTCCCATTTAAGTCTATCATATGCCTTGAAAAAATCAATCTTGAAGGAAATCAATTCCTGATTAGAACTTTGGGCATGTTCAACTCCCTTCCATAATGCAATAATGGCATCCAAGATATATATGCCCTTGACAAAAAGTTTCGGTTCATTTCTGATCCACTGATTGAGGTTGTTGGTGGACAACCAAAGTGCAAGTGATTTAGCATAGATTTTGTAAGCAAACAAAAGCATGGTAATCGGTCTCCATTTGTTGATGAGCTCTTTGTTACCTCTTTTATGGATGAGAATTATGACACCTTCATTTACTTGTCTAGGCATAGCTCCAAAAGATAGGGATTCCTTCCAAACCAACAACAGTTTTGGGACTAAGAACTTTTTAAAACATTTGCAAAATTAATTTGAAAGACCATCAAGGCTAGGGATATTGCCATTTTAAGAGAATCTATTGCACCTTCTATTTCTCCTTCACTTAAATCCCTTTCTAGAGAAGCATCTACAGTCCGGACAGTTTTCCTCCTGCATCTAGAAAATTTTGCACATATATGCTATTTGTTTGGATGGAGATCTAATAGGAGGGAAGCTAAAGATTTCATAGAAGTGCGAGTGGAAAATTGTCAGATTTTCTATTAAATGATGCAGCCAAATTTCCGTTTGAGTCCCTCAGTAGAGGGACTAAGTCTTTTTCCTTTTTTTTTGAGGCATTTAAACATTTCCTTGTTAGGTTTGTCCCCTTTACCCACCATTCTCTTAGAAAGATTTGGAATCTTTCGTATTCAATGTCTTCCTTCTTCCTCAAGATTGTCTTTGAAGGTGTATATCTATCTTGGAATTCTAACTTACCTTGGTTAAGCTCTTTTTGTACCAGTTCCAACTCTCTAAGAGTTGCATTCTTTCTTGCAGTCCTGTGTTGATCCCTCTGAACTCTTCACTTTCTGAGAAACTATTGTCTCTGACCAACAATTTGTGTGACCAGGCTCAAGCAGGTGGTAACTGAGAGTGAAATTATTATGGAAAATATCTTGAAATCCTTCTTGCACCATTGGCAAGTGTGGAACAAGGAATGGTTAGCATGGAACCATCCACCCTTGAGTTGACATTTTGTTTTGAGAATAGAAATGTGACTTGGCTTCTAATATGAAATGTGGGTCATGTTAAGAACTTTGATCTCATTAATGATGTATTCCTTAGCGAATGAAGCCACTGCTAGCAAGACTTGCTTTCCTCTCTATTATTTGACTAAGTGAACTAAGGGTTTGATGTAATGCCTATTAGGTCATGAAAACCTTTACAAAGAAAGCCATTCCCTGTGCTCACACCCCTTTAGAGTGAGACACAAGCCACTCATTCTATCTTGTTGGTGCTCAACAATATTAAAATCCTCAACTAGAATGATCGGGAGGTAAAGTTGAAGAAGAGATTGCCATATTGATAGCCTTGAACTTGCAAGACCAGCAGCATACACAGAGAATATGTACCACTCAAAATTAGTGTCCATGTTCATTGCAAACCATTTTTTAGATGGGGTCAACTACTGTATCTTTAATATAGCTATTCCATTTCTTATGGATACCCAAGGCAGTGCCCCCACTACCTTGACTATGATCGGTGTAGAACTAAGTAAGATCCATAGAAGTCTTCTCAAGGTTGTTCTTGAGGTAAGGGCGAGAGGCCTTCACTTCTTGAAGAAACAAGTAGTCAACATGATTTCTTCCTTGGAAAAGCCACTTTTTTTAGCTTGGAAACTTTGAGGGGTCCATAATCCCCTTTACATTGAACGATATAAAGGATTTAAGCATTATTTTCTTTGAGTTTTGGGAATGTGACCTCTCCTCATTGGAGCCCTTTTTTCCTATGAAATAGGAGAGTCAAAGCTGGGACCAACTTTAGAGATTCTACAGTTTGTGGTAGACACTTCTTTTACTGAGGCAGTTCTTGTTGAAATATACAAGTGAATAGGGTGTGTGCGGGAACAAGCCCTTAGCAAGAGGCTATAAAAGAGAATCTGTAAATGAGAGAGAAGCTATGAAAAGGTGAGAAGTATCTACTGGGAGAGAATAAAGGGTAGCATGAAAAGATTTAGGATGTGTGGAGATATTGTGGGAAGATGTGGAGAGAATCAAGCAAAAGAGGTGGAGTGAATCAAGGAGAGATTAGTGGGATTAGATGCCTGGATGCAAACTCTATAAATTGAGGCATTGGCCTAATGAGAATTTGCTAATTTTTGTTTATCTATGCCTACATTAAGTTTATCCATGCCTACATTAAGTTATCAGTTAATTGCTCACTAATCTCATCTTAATCATCCTCTAATCTCTTTGTTAATGATGTTGATTCTTGCATTTGATCCACCATAGCTCATCACATTGCTGTAAATTTAACATGGTATTAGGAGCCGAATTCATCAAATTTATGAGCCCATTATCTTGCTAATCACCTAGTTAATTTGGATTAGGAAAAATCAAAATTTTAGTCTTTTTTTAATTAGCCTCCTGTACCCATAGCTGGTGGAGGGGCTTGAGCTCCCTCCAAGATTAACAATAGGCTTCAAGCCTCTAGTCCCAGTTAGTCAAGACTCCCACGCACCAGCCTATCAAAACGAATTGCCAAACCGCCATCATGAGCTGCAGGTTTTCACAAATTTATAGGCACCGTTTTTCTGAAGCAAAATTGAGATCTTCTCTTCACCTAAAGGAATTAGGCTATGGTGAAGACAATTTTTGATTTCATCAAGTCTACAGTGAGATCCAAGCTCTCCATCAAATCTGTAGTAGGTGACTTTGGTAAAACAGAGATTAAGTATTCAATGTTTGGTCAAATCTTGTGTTTCTTGGCTTAATCCTCTACTAGACTAATTGCTATTGATGGCTTTGAAAGGAGTTGAGCTCATTTGAACTCTAAAGCCCCATATATGGACTCCCTGCATACTCTGTTTTCTACACACAAAACAGAGGATTATTTTGCTAATTAGTGATTAATTAGCACTAATCACTGTATTTTGGTGCAATTGAGGGCTCAAATTAACCATTGGTATTTGATACAGATCCCTATAACTTCAGATTGCAATTCAGAGATGGTTTAATACTCCAACCATTTAGTACAGATTTGTTACCCTTTGCTTTATGTAATTTCTGGTGAATTTATGCTGATAAATCTGTTGTAATCATCACCTAAACACCAGATTGAGTTGTAAAAGAGTAGACACTGCCCTTGAATCTTGAAATTGGATCAAGAGGTAAGATCCCCTTAACATCATCGTGAGCACCGCACAAGAGATAGCCAAATTTAATGGGGAGCAGTTTTATACATGGCAAATAAAAACCATGTATTTACTCATGAGGAAAAATCTGTGGGGGCTAGTTGAGGGAAGAGATGAATGCCCAGAGGTGATGAGTGGAAGAGCAGGAATGAGAAAGCATTAGGACTCATCGCACTCAGTTTAAATGATGAAATCATTCATCATATCACAGGGATACAATGGGCAAAAGATGCATGGGATGAACTTAATAAATTATTTGGCACTCAAGCAAAAAATTAAAAGATAAATCTGTTAATGCAATTCTACAAACTAGATATGAAGGAAAGTGAATCTTTAATCACACACTTGAACAAATATAAAAGCATTAAGCAACAAGTGGCAGCCATTGGCAAGAAGGTAGAAGATGATGAGGCACTAGCAGTGCTTCTGAAGAGTGTGGGCAAAGGTGAATATGAAAACATTGTAGCAACCTTAAAGAATGTACCTAAACTGAAGCTACACGAGATAGAAGGAGATCCACTAGAGCAAGAGACCAAGGTCAAAGAGAAGAAATGGCTGGACTCAATAGCTGGAGAGGAAAAAGCATTCTTCACCTGAGGCGGATTCTCACGAGGACGAGGACGAGGACGAGGAAGAGGCAGAGTAGGTGTTGAAATATACAAGTGAATAGGGTGTGTGCGGGAACAAGACCTTGGCTAGAGGCTGTAAAAGAGAATGTGTTAATGTGAGAGAACTTGTGAAAAGGTGAGAAGAATCTACTGGGAGAGAATAAAGGGTAGCATGAGGAGATTTAGGAGGTGTGGAGATATTTTGGGAGAGGTGGAGAGAATCAAGCAAAAGACGTGGAGTGAATCAAGGAGAAATCAGTGGGATTGGATGCTTGGATGTAAACTCTATAAATTGAGGCATTGGCCTAATGAGAATTTGCTGGTTTTTGATTATCCATGCCTACATTAAGCTATCAATTAATTGCTTACTAATCATGTCTTAATTATCATCTAATCTCTTTGTTAATGATGTTGAATCTAGCATTTGATCCACCATAGCTCATCACATTGCTGTAATTTTAACATGGTATCAGAGCCTAGCCTAGAATCCATCAATTTGTGAGCCCATTATCTTATTAATCACTTGGCTAATTAGGATTAGTAGATAATTAATATTTTTACCTCTTTTTCAACAAACCCTCTATACCCTGAGCTGGTGGAGGAGCTCTATCTCCCATCATGCATCAAATTAGCTCAAGCCACTTTAGGCAAACCTAGCTACCACACTTGTGCTCCAGCCCATCCAAACAGAAGGTCAAACCGCCGCGCACAGCTGGAGATTTTTGCTAATTTGCATGCACCATTTTTCTGAGGGAAAATTGAGATTTATGCTTCATCAAATGCAATGGCTCTAATTCCTCTTGGCCCTAGGGGTTTTCAAGGGTGCTCTACCTGCTAGTAAAGAGAGATTTTGATTTGATCAAGTGTGTACAGTGAGATCCAATCTCTTCATCAAATCTGCAAAAGTGACTTTGGTAAAACAGAGATTAAGCATTCAATGTTTGGTCAAATCTTGTGTTTCTTGGCTTAATCCTCTACTAGACTAATTGCTATTGATGGCCTTGAAAGCCTTTGAGCTCATTTGAACTCTAAGGCCTCAGATTTGGGCTCCCTGAATACTCTGTTTTTGCACACAAAATAGAGGATTTATTTACTAATCAATGATTAATCAGTGCTAATCACTATTTTTTGGTGTATATAGATCCCTATAACTTCAGATTGCAATTGAGAGATGGTTTGATACTCCAACCATTCCATACAAATTGGTTACGCTTGATTTAATGTAATTTCTGTGGTGATTTTATGCTGATAAATTTGTTTTGTAATCATCTCCTAAACACCAGATTGAGTCTCTCAAATCGTATAGAGTGAGAGTAATTTTAAAGGAAATAAAAAAAAAATCACTTAACTGAAGGTTTTCATGCGTGGAATCTCTTGATTTATTTCACTAATCGCAAGTTGCACGCCGCCGACTGTTCGATGAAGGTCGTGAAGGAAAAAAAACGAAGAGTATCTCCCTTTATAGTACTCAAGATTTCCTCCAAATCTAACACCTACAAGGCACAAACAGTATATGTATTCTTGAAATAAAAAACACTGGTCGATTGGGCACTGGTTCCCCTTTTCTGCAGAAATTTTTCCTCACTGGTCCTCGCCGCCGTCTGCCTCTGGTTTTTCTCTCTTTTTCCCGCGGGGAAATCGTGCTTACACCACCTTTTGCAGCTATCAATCCGGAATTTTCCATTTCAAAAAGCTGCGCTCGCATTTCTCTTCCATATTATCTAGAAAATTCCAAATAAAAGAAATACATTTCTTTTCCACGTACGCTGCCACCCTTAGTGTATCACTTCTAACCTTAGCATTAAGGTAAGGTTCTCAATGCAAGGCAGTTCATTTAATTTTATTCCCCGGCATTCAATAAATTCTTCGGCATTGTAATGTCCATTGAATCTCTATTACTCTTGATGCCTCCGTAGTTTATAAATCATCATATTGGCCATGTGATTTATAGACTCCCCAATTGTTCATTCAAGTATTTTCCCATGTCTTCATAAATACATTCCTTTGTGCATTGGGATGCCCTCATGTTTGCATTCCATAAGAGGTATTCACTGATTTGACCCAATCGATACCATTTAAAAGCTACCACACATTATGCACATGGGAAGCCATTAACATCATTAACTTATCCCTTTGGCGTGCCACTCATACCATCATATATAACTGGATGTTTCTAACTTACCCATGGGCTCTGAGTAACAGCAGAACCATCACCCTCCACACTCATATACAGAAACTCCTAGATCTGGCTCAGCCTCAGCTTGTCTTATTGAACCTCATTTACAATATGAACATATGTACATGGCATCATATAATGACTCGTCATGGCACATAACCTCATGCATCTGGATGTGTATTTAATGGCCTCACATGCACGGTTTCACACCATAGACGTGCCATGGCACGACATCCACCCCCTCTAAACCTGCACATCCTCTGGTATGTGCCAAATCATCATCAAGGTCCACATATAACTGGATGTCGTCTTCATCTTCTGCATTGTCAGGAAGATCATCCTCTTCCTCTTCAACCATATCCATACTACCACTGTCAAGCCTCTCATCCTGAGTCTCTTGTGAATCAAAAGGATCACTATCATGCCTTCTTTTAAATATCTTGATCCTTTTGCCTGCCACAAGATTCTTTATTTCTGTTCCATCAAGCTCACACAGAATATACGTGGCATTTCCATGCACATGCTTGACAATGTAAGGGCCAAACCATCTTTTTGCAAATTTTCTTTGAACGGTGAATTGGTTGTCAAGGCTACTATCATACATTAGAACCCAATCACCTTCTTCAATAGGTTTTGGCCGGAGTCTGTGTCTACTATCAAATCTTTCTTTATTTTTCAACCTTGCATCTTTCAAGCGAGCTTTAGCAAGCTCTATATCTCCAGGCCTCCTCTCCAACTGTCTTATTCGCAATGCAAGGAGGTCATCTCTGCTCAATCCTTCCACCCAGGGCAATACATTCCAAGTTAGAACTACTTCTTCAACTGGCATCACTGGCTTCTGATCATACATTAATTCTGCAGGCATGTATCCTGTCACTGAGCTATGAGTTGTACGGTCAGCCCACAAGGCATATGGTAGCAGCTTTGGCCACTCTCGCATTCTTTCTCTGCATGCCTTAGCCAAAGCTTTAATGATTGGAGGATGACCTCGCTCACTTTTCCCATTGCCCTCAGGATTGTAAGCACATGTTAGGGACAGTTTGATACCAATTCTAGAGAAGAATTCCCTTGCTTCTTCAACATCTAGCTCACCCCTATCAGCTGTTATTTTCCCAACACAACCATACCGGCAGATCACATCTTCCAAGAGAAATTTACATACTGTTTCCGTACTCTTTGTTCTAAGAGCACGCCCTTCTACCTGATTTGTCAAATCTTCTCTTGCAAGTGCTATATACCGCATCTGCCAAATTCCCAAAGGCATTGTAACTAGATCCACTACCCATTTATAGTGCATGGCAGGTGGGTAGGTTGGTTGCAAGCCATCACGATGCCGCACATTTGAGTACATTTGGCATACCATGCATGTTTCCACATATTGAGAAATATCCTTGTACATTCCTTTCCACCAATATTTTTCCTTTATTTTGGTAAAGGTGGCCCACACACTTCTATGTCCAGCCCAGAGACTCTCATGGAATTCTTTCACAAGCTTTCCTTGAGTCTCTTTATCACATATGACTCTCTGTGGCATAGCATTCCTCTGCTTAGGATGCTTCCAGAGGTACCCATCCTTTAGAAAATAACCATATGCTTTTCTGCGGATCCTCTTAAATTCTGAGTCAGACCAATTTTCTTGCCTTGTCAGAGTACTCAAATATTGACCAATAAGCAACCAATCTCCTTCATATATTTCCTCAATAAAAAACTCAAGTGCATTTGATAGGAAAATATGATCCCCTTTTGCATATGCTGTAGTATAGAACTTTGTACCCACATCATCAATGTCACTAATCATCTCTTTCTCATCTTCATACCTAGCTCTTGATAGCATATCTGCAACAACTGGATTATCTTTTCCCGCAATATGCTCAAACTCAGGATTTAGTGACTTGATATAAGCAATCCACCTAAGCATAGCAATATCTGGAGTGGTACAACTTGCTATCATCCCAAGAAGTGGCAAGCAATCAGTTTCCACAAGTACAGATTCCCCAATAAGATATTCTTTTTCACATTTTAGAGCAGTGACTATCCCCCATAACTCTCTCTTGATCTGTGGATACTTTCGTTGTCGAAAGCTTAATACCTTTGCTCCAAATCTAATTACATACCTATGATCATCCTCATCATCTTGTCCTACTGCCCATCCTATCCCAGTAGGACTAGTATCAACTGTAACAATCACAGGTCTGCCACACTCATAATCTGCCTTTCTCAAAGTGGGTGATGATTGGAGCAAATATTTCAGCTTCCGCATGGCTTTAATATGTACTGCACTCCACAGAAATTTTTGATTTTTCCTCAAAAGTTGATAAAGAGGATCTGCTACATGTGCATAATGTGGGATCCAAATAACATAAAAGACACATGCTCCAAGAAATCTCCTCAGCTCTGTAACATTAATGCATGTTTCCTTCATTCTTTGTATTGCATCTATCTTGGCTGGACAAGGTCGGCGTCCACTAGTACTACAAAGATGTCCCACTATTAGCACTTCACCAACTCCAAACACTGATTTCAGCCCAGATAAAGTAAGATTCACTTCTTCAAGCCTGGATAGAATCATGTCACAATCCTTTATATGATTTGCCACAAACTTGCGGCACCCCTTTGAATCCAAATCCCCATCTTTGTCTTTCTCATCACAGCCCTTTATTGGCACATCATCCAAAAATGGCATAGTTTTTTGTGGTATGAAGTCTCGTAAGACTTTATTCATTCCATTCATCATATGTGCCACTGAGTTAGTGGCTCCCTGTGGTAAGGTACACATCCTTACTAATCCCAAAGGAGTTCTCATTGTGGTCAAGTCCCTGCTTTGTATATCCAGCTGGAACTGATCATATCCCGAATACAGATCACCCATAGAGTATATAGCTTTCCCTGCAAATGCTTCTGCAAACTCATCCACAATTGGACCTGCTCCCACATTCCTGATTATGACTTTGTTTACAGGTTGCATGTCTTGAATAAAGCGCAATGTCCCATTTTTCTTTGGTACAGTAAACCATCTGTTGGAATATGGGGCACATGAAGGCTCCAAGATTCCCATCCTGATCTTTTCCTTTAGTAATTCCATCAACTTTGGCAAGAGAGCCTTTGGTACTGGAATTGGCCGCAGGTTCCAGGGCACATGTGGAACAGTAAAGATCACCATTGGTGCTGTTACACTTGGATCAACACAGCCTATCTCATGCGGCTGAAAAGCAAAGGCTTTCCCATGTTTTACAAGCATCTCCTCAAAGCATTCCCTTTCAACTGGCAATAGAAAATCCTTCTCACCAATCTTCAGCTCTTTTAGAGTTTCTTGAGTAAATTTATGCCCAATTTTCTTCGGATCTCTAAGATTTGGTTGCATAGAAGCTTCATCTATCTTCTCCTTGCTTCCTGGTGGCAAGGGCAAGGCAACTGGTTTCACCTTCTTTGCAACCGTTTTGTACTTTGTATCAACATGAGCATCCATCTCACAATTCATGTTTTTACATTCCACCCTGTAAGATCCCTGTTCCCACCGAGCAACGGATTTGGGGCACTGGTAGCGGAAGTAGCGCTTCTCGCGCGGGACAGGGGTCCCACACTCGGGGCCTCGCCCACGGATATCCGGATAAGAGACTAATCCGTCGGTTGTTCCAAAACCGAACCCGGAAAAACTTTCTTAACCGGAAGCACGGGCGATTCCACCAGGATAAACTTTTTACTCTAACGTAGTCAAGATCATTTCTGATCGAGATGATCCGATTACATCTATAAGATACTTAGTCAGTTCAAGGAAGAAACTTGCACTTGGATCATTGGGATCAACGCTTTTTTCCCCATTCAAGAGGCACAGCCGTTGATTCCTATCCATAGAACAGTTCCTGTCCGGGATTTATTTATTTTTTTTCTATCGTAAAAACAAAAGTTTGAGTCTCGATTTACAGATCCATCAGTCCAGCCTAACCCCATCCAATCCCATGGGTTAGCCAACCGCCCAACCACTGTAGTGATGGGATCCAATTAAAAATTTGGTTAGGTTTTGTCCCGGGTACCAAGGAAAAGAGTTCCAAGGCCCCCTAGCCGGATGTTCATGCAAAATAAAACTAGTCATACCACTCACACACCCAATATGAAATTGCCTTTTTCAACCAGATTCAACCAGTTTAAAACAATCCTTTAATAAAACCATAGTATCATTGATCACCATCTTCCAATTTATCCAATTGATTCTTAATTTTCCATCATTCCTTCATCAGAGTATCTATGGCATCATTGGCAACTAGAACGCTCAGGAGCCGTTTCGATAGTTCCTAGCCCATAATACTTGGCAATATAATCACTTAACATGATGGACTCTCGTTGAAGATCAGCAAGATCAACCAACAGATCCGTATAAGGAGCCATGGACTCATCCATTGAAGACCAGCAAGGTCAATCAACCAGATCCATGCTCGATTTCAGAAAACAACTCCAACTCTGTTCCAATATCTTCCTCGACGCACGCGTGGGTATCCTAGGCAACCCAGAGCCCGAGCACCGTATGGTCAGCACCCTCTAGGATCCTTCGCAGGTAACCTAGCGCTTCACGCATAGGCCGCTTCCTTGGCCCCTCATCCACCGTACCGGAAGCTCACCATTTTAATCGCACCGAGGCTGGTCAAGACCTCGGCCGACCTTGCTACGCGAGACGTCCTTCATTGACTCCCCGTCAGCAGTTGCAACTTTACCATCACGACTTTAATCACAAGACGGTCAAAATGCTCCCCCCAGCATTCTTGACATAAAACAATCATTTACAAACAGCATTTACAAACAGTTTACAATACAATTTCTATTTTAACTTTCATTTTTCCACATTATCCCTCATCAATCTACATTACTTATTCCATATTCCATTTATATGTATACTCATCCCATCACATCATTTCTATCTCATCACTTCAGATTCCCTCACATCACATATCGTATATTCACATCCATACATCCACATCTATATGCATACATACATCTACATCTCTATGCATACATCTACATCCACATTCACATTCACCTCCATACATCTACATCTCTATGCATACATCTACATCCACATTCACATTCACCTCCATACATCTACATCTATATGCATACATCTACCTCCCCATTCACATCCACATCTATACATCTACACCTACATGCATACATCCACCTCTACATCCACATCTACATCTATACTCCTACATCTACATGCATACATCCACATCTCCATTCACATCTACATCTATACATCTACATCTACATGCATCCATCCACCTCCACATCCACATCTACATCTATACATCTACATCTACATGCATACATCCATATCTCCATTCCCATCTACATCTATACATCTACATCTACATGCACCCATCCACCTCCACATCCACATCTACATCTATACATCTACATCTACATGCATACATCCCTATCTCCATGCATAATAATATTCTTTTAATTAATCTAGGATGATAGTTCCTAGAATATGGTAGGAAGTCCTCTTTTTATGCTTTGAATGAATTTATTTTATGCGTAATTTCTATAAAAATTTTGCCATAGCTCCGCTACTATGACTGATAAGTCTCAATTTTTTTCTAAGGGATAAGGTTTATCATTAAGGAAATAATTTGAATGGTCTCTAATTGGATCATCAATCCATAATAGTCTCTAATTGGATCATTAAGAAAATAATTAGAATGGTCTCTAATTGGATCATCAATCCATAATGGATTGAATCAACAATATACATAAACTAAAAGCATAGAAAAAAGTCATTAATTTGGCCTCAAGCATAGCTTAATCTTGGATTAAGGAAAAGCCTTATGAAAAGTTCCATTTGGATTGAAAAGGGTCATGAGTATGACCATTTCTTAAGTGAGAGAGAGAGAAAAACCATTAGAATTAAATATAAATAGAATTTTATGTAATTCTTTACTATCATTACTTAATTAACTTCAATAGCATTTTAAAAACCATACTAATTAAGCTTCTCAAGCTTGAGAGGGGTTGAGAAGAGAGAATCATTGAGAATTTATAGAAAAAATCAAAATTCACTATACTTATCTCATAATTTGCTTGATTCTTTGTTCACGGTAGAGGCCCCCAACCAATCAATTGGTTTAGTATGTTGATGGAGCCACCAATGGGGATTGAAGAAAGAGAGAAGTATCAAAAAACTAGTGAATTATTAAAGAATTCACAGTTCTTGGTTTAGGTGGAGTAGAGTAACAATGCATAAGACACTATATATTTTGGTTTAGGTGGAGTAGAGTAACAAAGCATAAGACACTATATATTTTGGCTTAGGTGGAGTAGAGTAACAAAGCATAAGACACTATATATTTTGGCTTAGGTGGAGTAGAGTAACAAAGCATAAGAAACTATATATTTTGGCTTAGGTGGAGTAGAGTAACAAAGCATAAGAAACTATATATTTTGGCTTAGGTGGAGTAGAGTAACAAAGCATAAGAAACTATATATTTTTCAACAAGGGAAGGCTTCTATTTATAGGAAAAATTGAGCTCCTAACCAAACAAACTGATTCTAGAATTTTCCAAGTCAGTTTGGTTGAATTGGGACTAGATTTGGACCTAGTTTGGTTACTTTTTGATTCGGTTTGGTTCCATTTTGATTTGGTTTGGTTCAAGAGAGATAAGAGATAAAAATATCACATTATTTTTGAGTTTAAAACTCATTCAAGCATGTGAAATATGCACTTCCTTTAAAGAATTCCCCTTCCTTACATATGTGTCAAAATTTTATTGCTCATAGTTTTTTACTAATAAACCTTGTACATTTTCAACTCTTCATCTTATGTGAAATATGCACCTCCTTTAAAGAACTCCTCTTCCTTACATATGTGTCATAGTTTTTTTACTAATAAACCTTGTACATTTTCAACTCTTCATCTTATGTGAAATATGCACCTCCTTTAAAGAACTCCCCTTCCTTACATATGTGTTTATTTACTAATAAACCTTGTACATTTTCAACTCTTCATCTTATGTGAGCATTTACTCATTTTTGGATACCTAAAATATCTCATATTTTTAATATTGCTCATAGTTTTTTACTAATAAACCTTGTACATTTTCAACTCTTCATCTTATGTGAAATATGCACCTCCTTTAAAGAACTCCTCTTTCTTACATATGTGTCATAGTTTTTTTTTTTATACTAATAAACCTTGTACATTTTCAACTCTTCATCTTATGTGAGCATTTACTCATTTTTGGGTATCTTCTTTTTCAAATTGGATTTATCTCCTCCCTACACATGGATTGATGCTATTGGTCCATAGGAACCTTAATTGGACCATAATCTAAAAATTTCTGAAAATCTAGACCCTTAGACTAAGGTTCTTTATACCTATTTCCAATTAATTCCAATTGCACATTGAAAAATTCTTTTTGAATTTCTGTTTCAGGGGAACTTATTTTAATAAGATGAGTTATTTTTCTATCTAAAAATATTCATAATCTGAATATTCTCTCTCTAGAATAATTTTCTCTCTCTAGGCTAAAACAGTTAGAAGCAAGGTCTTTATATTTCTGAAGAGGGATTGATTACAGGGGAAGATACTAGACATCAAAAAGGGGGTTGGGGGAGGAATCTTACATTCTACCCCACTTAAAAAATGCGAGATGTCCTCATCTCGCAAACTGGGATAATTTTACAAGATGCACGAATATGAGATTTAGAGAAAAATTTTAATCAAGATTAACCACCAAGAAAAGTCTTAAAGAGAGCAAGATTCAAAATAAGAACAAGATTTAAACTTTATTCATTCACGGAACTTATACAGTAAAGATAGAAGAACTCTTTACACTTCCATAAGCCCGTCCATCATATGGTCACAAAAGCAGTCCTCACAAGCTGCACAAGTATAGGGTAACTCATCTATGGGAATGATTCTGCTGGTTATTGCCGCACCTATCTCAGTGGTATGAGGTGATCTAACAAAAGGACCTCTGAGAGGCAAGCCAAAAACGGGATAAAGGCATATCTTCTCATGAGGAAGAAAACATGCCAGTAAGAAGACCCGCTCAGAAAACCCAAGATGCCTTGATCTCATGACACAGTAGTATCGGGGACCCAAACCCAAAGCTTCAATAACCATGGCCAAGCGGACATTGTTACGAAAGTGTTGCTGACCCCAGGGTGTTACCCTAGTTATGTTTTGATAGGTCCGCCATTTGGTCTGCGCTACAGAAGTTCCTAGGTGAGGAAAAAGTGAGCGCTCATACTGTTCTATAAAGTCTTTCTTCACAGACTCTCTTGCGTCTTGAAGGTGAGAAATCATCATGGATAAAACTAGCTCTTGTTGCCAAGCCATGAAGGAGATTAAGAAAGAAAGGAGATTGATGGGAATAAGATTACTGTGAGCGACAAGTAAAAGTTACGACTTATATAAGGGAAGGAGCTAGCGTAACCTAGAAGCCAACGGTAACTTGCCACTGAAGTTTTACCGTCTTTCCAAGATTTGAGTTTGACACATTTTTCTATAGAAGGCATTAAGAATTTTGAGATGAGGAGATAAAAGAAACTTGTAGGCTAAGTCACCTACTTTCATTGAATTCAGATATAAGGATCACAATATCTGGGGGATAACTTCTTATACTCCCCAAGAGATAAAGAACTTCTTTTGGGCCGTACTCGAATGAAAACCAAAACCTTGGTATCCAAAACACCGATTTTCACTTCTGGACTCATTGTTATGAATCCTTAAAATAGGCGTGACTCCTGAGAAGTATTCTAGGAAAAGGGTCTTCCTTTTTTTAAACAGAAACTTTCTTTTATTTTAGAGAGGGAATAATTATAAGATCAGAAAGGGAGATTCTTACTCCTGTATACCTCGAAGGCTGGGGAGGAATCTTACATCCTACCCCACTTAAAAAGTGCGAGATGTCCTCATCTCGCAAGGTAGAGGACAACTCTTTTTCTTAAGATCCAATTTTATTCTGGGGTTCCTTATATTCTGGTCAACCCAACATAATACTGGGATAAATATCCCTTATATAGAACTCATAATTAAATAACAATTCATTCAGATCTTATCATTCATATCTTTAACATGATAATGGTCCATTAGACCGAAAAATTTCCTTCTGAACATTCCTTCACGAGAATTTCAGTTAAGCTAGTCCTCAATTTGACATCCCTTAACTTGATCTACCGGTCAAGTATTAACAGTAGCAATCTGACAGCACAATCCACTAATCTCATAGTGATTTGCTGAATTCGTTATCATCATTCTAGTTATGAATATCATCACAGGGACTCGTCCCATTCCCCCTCATTGTGGTTTCATTATATTTCAATTAATTTTTAAAAATCAACATTTTTCAATCAGCATTTTCAATCAGAATCCAAATCAATTCATCAATTCTCAAACAGAATTAAAAATCATATCAATCACATTCGAAATCATCATCTAGATAGCATTAACGCTTATAATTTCAAGTCTTAGATTTACTCGTATATACTGTCAGTAAAGAGCTGCAGTATACTCTCGGTATATACGGGTAGTCACGGCCCTTGGAATTATAAGGTAAATACTATCATGTCTAGGCCTCAAGCAAGTCAGGGATTCTATATAATTGCGGTACTTCCAACTAAAGATCCAATTACCAAATTACGAGTTTCAGTTTGAATATCAAATTGTATGAATTATCTCACACAATTATAACTTTTTTTTTGTGTTTCTTGATAAATTTTTGACATATTTGTCTTCTCAGTTGATCTTTATTAACCAAATGCTCTGATACCAACTGTAAGATCCCTGTTCCCACCGAGCAACGGATTTGGGGCACTGGCAGCGGAAGTAGCGCTTCTCGCGCGGGACAGGGGTCCCACACTCGGGGCCTCGCCCACGGATATCCAGATAAGAGACTAATCCGTCGGTTGTTCCAAAACCGAACCCGGAAAAACTTTCTTAACCGGAAGCACGGGCGATTCCACCAGGATAAACTTTTTACTCTAACGTAGTCAAGATCATTTCTGATCGAGATGATCCGATTACATCTATAAGATACTTAGTCAGTTCAAGGAAGAAACTTGCACTTGGATCATTGGGATCAACGCTTTTTTCCCCATTCAAGAGGCACAGCCGTTGATTCCTATCCATAGAACAGTTCCTGTCCGGGATTTATTTATTTTTTTTCTATCGTAAAAACAAAAGTTTGAGTCTCGATTTACAGATCCATCAGTCCAGCCTAACCCCATCCAATCCCATGGGTTAGCCAACCGCCCAACCACTGTAGTGATGGGATCCAATTAAAAATTTGGTTAGGTTTTGTCCCGGGTACCAAGGAAAAGAGTTCCAAGGCCCCCTAGCCGGATGTTCATGCAAAATAAAACTAGTCATACCACTCACACACCCAATATGAAATTGCCTTTTTCAACCAGATTCAACCAGTTTAAAACAATCCTTTAATAAAACCATAGTATCATTGATCACCATCTTCCAATTTATCCAATTGATTCTTAATTTCCCATCATTCCTTCATCAGAGTATCTATGGCATCATTGGCAACTAGAACGCTCAGGAGCCGTTTCGATAGTTCCTAGCCCATAATACTTGGCAATATAATCACTTAACATGATGGACTCTCGTTGAAGATCAGCAAGATCAACCAACAGATCCATATAAGGAGCCATGGACTCATCCATTGAAGACCAGCAAGGTCAATCAACCAGATCCATGCTCGATTTCAGAAAACAACTCCAACTCTGTTCCAATATCTTCCTCGACGCACGCGTGGGTATCCTAGGCAACCCAGAGCCCGAGCACCGTATGGTCAGCACCCTCTAGGATCCTTCGCAGGTAACCTAGCGCTTCACGCATAGGCCGCTTCCTTGGCCCCTCATCCACCGTACCGGAAGCTCACCATTTTAATCGCACCGAGGCTGGTCAAGACCTCGGCCGACCTTGCTACGCGAGACGTCCTTCATTGACTCCCCGTCAGCAGTTGCAACTTTACCATCACGACTTTAATCACAAGACGGTCAAAATGCTCCCCCCAGCATTCTTGACATAAAACAATCATTTACAAACAGCATTTACAAACAGTTTACAATACAATTTCTATTTTAACTTTCATTTTTCCACATTATCCCTCATCAATCTACATTACTTATTCCATATTCCATTTATATGTATACTCATCCCATCACATCATTTCTATCTCATCACTTCAGATTCCCTCACATCACATATCGTATATTCACATCCATACATCCACATCTATATGCATACATTCACATCTACATGCATACATCTACATCTCTATGCATACATCTACATCCACATTCACATTCACCTCCATACATCTACATCTCTATGCATACATCTACATCCACATTCACATTCACCTCCATACATCTACATCTATATGCATACATCTACCTCCCCATTCACATCCACATCTATACATCTACACCTACATGCATACATCCACCTCTACATCCACATCTACGTCTATACTCCTACATCTACATGCATACATCCACATCTCCATTCACATCTACATCTATACATCTACATCTACATGCATCCATCCACCTCCACATCCACATCTACATCTATACATCTACATCTACATGCATACATCCATATCTCCATTCCCATCTACATCTATACATCTACATCTACATGCACCCATCCACCTCCACATCCACATCTACATCTATACATCTACATCTACATGCATACATCCCTATCTCCATGCATAATAATATTCTTTTAATTAATCTAGGGTGATAGTTCCTAGAATATGGTAGGAAGTCCTCTTTTTATGCTTTGAATGAATTTATTTTATGCGTAATTTCTATAAAAATTTTGCCATAGCTCCGCTACTATGACTGATAAGTCTCAATTTTTTTCTAAGGGATAAGGTTTATCATTAAGGAAATAATTTGAATGGTCTCTAATTGGATCATCAATCCATAATAGTCTCTAATTGGATCATTAAGAAAATAATTAGAATGGTCTCTAATTGGATCATCAATCCATAATGGATTGAATCAACAATATACATAAACTAAAAGCATAGAAAAAAGTCATTAATTTGGCCTCAAGCATAGCTTAATCTTGGATTAAGGAAAAGCCTTATGAAAAGTTCCATTTGGATTGAAAAGGGTCATGAGTATGACCATTTCTTAAGTGAGAGAGAGAGAAAAACCATTAGAATTAAATATAAATAGAATTTTATGTAATTCTTTACTATCATTACTTAATTAACTTCAATAGCATTTTAAAAACCATACTAATTAAGCTTCTCAAGCTTGAGAGGGGTTGAGAAGAGAGAATCATTGAGAATTTATAAAAAAAATCAAAATTCACTATACTTATCTCATAATTTGCTTGATTCTTTGTTCACGGTAGAGGCCCCCAACCAATCAATTGGTTTAGTATGTTGATGGAGCCACCAATGGGGATTGAAGAAAGAGAGAAGTATCAAAAAACTAGTGAATTATTAAAGAATTCACAGTTCTTGGTTTAGGTGGAGTAGAGTAACAATGCATAAGACACTATATATTTTGGCTTAGGTGGAGTAGAGTAACAAAGCATAAGACACTATATATTTTGGCTTAGGTGGAGTAGAGTAACAAAGCATAAGACACTATATATTTTGGCTTAGGTGGAGTAGAGTAACAAAGCATAAGAAACTATATATTTTGGCTTAGGTGGAGTAGAGTAACAAAGCATAAGAAACTATATATTTTGGCTTAGGTGGAGTAGAGTAACAAAGCATAAGAAACTATATATTTTTCAACAAGGGAAGGCTTCTATTTATAGGAAAAATTGAGCTCCTAACCAAACAAACTGATTCTAGAATTTTCCAAGTCAGTTTGGTTGAATTGGGACTAGATTTGGACCTAGTTTGGTTACTTTTTGATTCGGTTTGGTTCCATTTTGATTTGGTTTGGTTCAAGAGAGATAAGAGATAAAAATATCACATTATTTTTGAGTTTAAAACTCATTCAAGCATGTGAAATATGCACTTCCTTTAAAGAATTCCCCTTCCTTACATATGTGTCAAAATTTTATTGCTCATAGTTTTTTACTAATAAACCTTGTACATTTTCAACTCTTCATCTTATGTGAAATATGCACCTCGTTTAAAGAACTCCTCTTCCTTACATATGTGTCATAGTTTTTTTACTAATAAACCTTGTACATTTTCAACTCTTCATCTTATGTGAAATATGCACCTCCTTTAAAGAACTCCCCTTCCTTACATATGTGTTTATTTACTAATAAACCTTGTACATTTTCAACTCTTCATCTTATGTGAGCATTTACTCATTTTTGGATACCTAAAATATCTCATATTTTTAATATTGCTCATAGTTTTTTACTAATAAACCTTGTACATTTTCAACTCTTCATCTTATGTGAAATATGCACCTCCTTTAAAGAACTCCTCTTCCTTACATATGTGTCATAGTTTTTTTTTTTTATACTAATAAACCTTGTACATTTTCAACTCTTCATCTTATGTGAGCATTTACTCATTTTTGGGTATCTTCTTTTTCAAATTGGATTTATCTCCTCCCTACACATGGATTGATGCTATTGGTCCATAGGAACCTTAATTGGACCATAATCTAAAAATTTCTGAAAATCTAGACCCTTAGACTAAGGTTCTTTATACCTATTTCTAATTAATTCCAATTGCACATTGAAAAATTCTTTTTGAATTTCTGTTTCAGGGGAACTTATTTTAATAAGATGAGTTATTTTTCTATCCAAAAATATTCATAATCTGAATATTCTCTCTCTAGAATAATTTTCTCTCTCTAGGCTAAAACAGTTAGAAGCAAGGTCTTTATATTTCTGAAGAGGGATTGATTACAGGGGAAGATACTAGACATCAAAAAGGGGGTTGGGGGAGGAATCTTACACACCCCCTCAAATTCCTGGATTATATCATACATCTCCACAGATGACACCTCTATCATTTCATTTCCACCCTGTAAGCATGCTCTTCCCATATCAAAAAGCACATCCATAGTATCTACAAATGACACCTCATCAAGCACCCCTGAAATAAACTCATTCTTCTCCAAAAGACCACACTGCTCAAAACTTTTTTGTTCATTTTGTATATGTTTTCGCATGCCACGCTTCAAATCCTTGCTTTTTACAAAAACCAGTGACCCATAGCTGGAGAATCCCTGAAAATTTGCTGAAAAGCTATTTACATTGATTGAGTCCTGCGAGAACTCATTTCCCCTTGTACCATTGGAATCCCGCTTTACAATGGTACCTGGCCAAAATCCCTCATCTCCCTGTAATTCATGAACTCTCTGTTTATCTTTGGGAGTGACTGTGCCCGAAGAGACTCACGATTCCTTTCATGATTAATGCAAACTGTCAAAAACTGAACAGCTTTTTTGCCATCTTTACTCCTTATTCTTGCATATGCTGAACCATCATCCAAAACCTTTGTTTCCATCCTTATAGCTGTAATGTAGGGTTGCCCAAGGATAAGGGGATACGATGACATCTCCTGAACGAAGAAATTCTGATCATCCTTCACATCCCCTATAGTTACCCTTACATTTGGACATGCTGCATAAAGCTCTCCAGATGAGTTATTAGCTGCTTTAATCATCCACCCATGATCCACATCCATTGGCCACTTACATTTGTTGTAGAGATTTTTAGCCATAAGATTTATTTCAGACCCATGATCAATTAGAGCGACATATGGCTCTTCCAAATCACCTATCTTGACAAGGGTTTCAGTGGTTGCTCTTGCCCAATGGCTCCTGGAGTAATGACTCTTTGTAAGAACTTCTTTTTCATCATCCTCTTCCACAAAGCGCACTTGTCGTGCCCCATCAGCAGAGTGATTACATTCCACCACATTTTCTCTCTCTTCCTTTTTCTGTACCTGTACTCCATGAGTCTTGGAAGTGCTTGCCTCCCCTTGTGATGGAATAGATTCAATTATGGACTGCCTTTTTCTTCGTATAATATCAATTATCTCATCATGAAATTCTTTCTTTGCAATCCCCAAGACTTCCCCTAGTGTGAATTCCACCCTGCTGTTTAGAATCCTCTCTTCAAGCACCTTTTTGAGATCTGTTGCAGCTTCAATATCAGATTGAAGCTTGTAGAGTGGACTTTTCCCTTTACCCTTCTCCTTCATTTTTGCTGGCACTTCTTCCATTGAAACATCCTGTGGAGGTCTGCTATGCTGTGGAGGCATATGTGATGGCCCAGGATCCTTCTTTTCACTTCCACGTGTAACTCTTTTTGATGGCCCTCCTTCCTCACTTTCCCTTTTACGCTTCTCCTCTACCTGTGCCTCATTATTTTGGCATTTGGCAATATAGGCATGAATAGATAAAGAATCCACAGGCTCCTCCCAGCCAGTCTCAAGACGTATACAATCACCTGCCTCATGCAAAGCTTGCTTTGACACTTTCTTTGACGCAATTAATTCCATTGTTGATGGCCAAAAATCCTCATTCTCATAATCCTCATCATTCTCAAATCCCTGCTTTAGTTGACCAACCTTTAATCCATAGGTTGCTGCCTCAACCATAGAAATGGCATGACTAGCAGCCATATCCTCTACCAGCTTTTTCATCCCTCCTTTCCCAAAGTTTGTACTCAATGGAAGACCAGTCTCTGTAAGATGGATTTTTCCATCTTTGAAAAACACAAGTTGATTTTTAAGAGCTTCTTTATAGCTAGCACAATCCTTCTTTGCATGCTCTGGGTCATCACACCATATGCATCTATATGTAAACCCTTCTTTGCTTTGAGGCCTTTGCATAGAAGCCTGCCCCAATGGTAGACCTTTTTCTTCAATCCTGGACATCTTCAATTTTAAGTCACGCATACCCTTGATAAGCTCATCCATCGGCCCATCTATCTTTGGAATTGTAGCAGCTGGTTTGGATAGATTCTCAGGGGTAACAGCAGTTATTGGGGTTGCAGAGCCCATCACCATTTTATCCCTCCTCCGCTGCCGCTTTGCTAACATAGTGATTGCATCCTCAACATCATTCCAATCACTCTTTAATCCTTGCTCTGTATCCTTATCCTCAAGGAGGATTTCCAATTTCTCTTGGAGATCTTTCCCAGCTGCTTGTAAGAAGAGCTCTGTTTTTTCTCTGTCCAAAGTTGCACGCTCTATCCTTGACAACTGGGCATAGCGCTTCTCAAACTCTCTTAGCAATTCTGTGGCAGAAATTCCCACTTTAGGTTTTGTGACCCATTCCAAGAAAGTTCGTTTGGTCACTCGCTCAGAATCCTCCATGAAATATTCATCCTTTAAAGCAAGCTTGAACTCCTCCCAATTTCTGCCACCATGTGCTGTCTGCAATCCTCTTATGCGCTCTCTTATTTCAGGAACACATACCAGCTCGAAACTTCAAACCATATCCTCCTCAGTCACCCTGTTTAGCTCCATCTCCTTTATATAATTGCGCAGGTACTTTGTAATGTCCTTCCCATCAAATTGATCCACCTTTTTCACAATTGATTGTAATGCTTTGGTCGTGGAAATTTGTCCCCTCTCAGCAGCTTGTTGCTGTTGCATGTACATGGTAAACATCTGAAACATCTGCATAACTCCGGGGTCAAAATGAACCCCCTGACCCTCAGAATTCTCAGCCATAGCTTCCCTGTATATTTCACCACACTCTCACCCCAGCAGTTTCATGTCGGGTTCACCAAAGATGTCGTGAGGTGTGCGGTACAGCCAGGAAAGTACGAGACTTCTAGCTGTGAGAGTGAATGTCAAATCTAACAAGGAAACTCACACACAAAATTTCCCAAGGAGTATTGAACATCACTATTTCCAATGACAATTACATGTGTCGATTCACCTCAATACATCCTTGAATTCATCCTGATGATTGCACAAAATTGCATACCAAGTGTTTGTTCCTTTACTCACTGACTTCTTTCTCGAAATCCTTTGAACCATTCACATGTAGGCATAACAAGGCCTTCAAATTTTTCCAATATACATGTGACCAGTTACATCCTTTACATCCAGTGCCATCAAAACCATTATATCAAGATGCTCTTTATCACCTGAAAACCTGCCTTAATATTCTAACATCTCACAAGCAAAAGATAGCATTCGGAATAGCTTTAACATACTCGTAATTTCCAAAATTCATTTGAGTAGAAAGTAAGGCCAATTACCCTCGACTTCAATGTATTTTTCACAAATCTCCGAGCTCCAGATCCTTTAGCTTTTTCCCAAAGTCTTTCTATTCATTTCCAAATTCTTTTTGATATATGGGATATACGATTCTCTCAAATCGTATAGAGTGAGAGTAATTTTAAAGGAAATTTTAAAAAAAATCACTTAACTGAAGGTTTTCATGCGTGGAATCTCTTGATTTATTTCACTAATCGCAAGCTGCACGCCGCCGACTGTTCGATGAAGGTCGTGAAGGAAAAAAAACGAAGAGTATCTCCCTTTATAGTACTCAAGATTTCCTCCAAATCTAACACCTACAAGGCACAAACAGTATATGTATTCTTGAAATAAAAAACACTGGTCGATTGGGCACTGGTTCCCCTTTTCTGCAGAAATTTTTCCTCACTGGTCCTCGCCGCCGTCTGCCTCTGGTTTTTCTCTCTTTTTCCCGCGGGGAAATCGTGCTTACACCACCTTTTGCAGCTATCAATCCGGAATTTTCCATTTCAAAAAGCTGCGCTCGCATTTCTCTTCCATATTATCTAGAAAATTCCAAATAAAAGAAATACATTTCTTTTCCACGTACGCTGCCACCCTTAGTGTATCACTTCTAACCTTAGCATTAAGGTAAGGTTCTCAATGCAAGGCAGTTCATTTAATTTTATTCCCCGGCATTCAATAAATTCTTCGGCACTGTAATGTCCATTGAATCTCTATTACTCTTGATGCCTCCGTAGTTTATAAATCATCATATTGGCCATGTGATTTATAGACTCCCCAATTGTTCATTCAAGTATTTTCCCATGTCTTCATAAATACATTCCTTTGTGCATTGGGATGCCCTCATGTTTGCATTCCATAAGAGGTATTCACTGATTTGACCCAATCGATACCATTTAAAAGCTACCACACATTATGCACATGGGAAGCCATTAACATCATTAACTTATCCCTTTGGCGTGCCACTCATACCATCATATATAACTGGATGTTTCTAACTTACCCATGGGCTCTGAGTAACAGCAGAACCATCACCCTCCACACTCATATACAGAAACTCCTAGATCTGGCTCAGCCTCAGCTTGTCTTATTGAACCTCATTTACAATATGAACATATGTACATGGCATCATATAATGACTCGTCATGGCACATAACCTCATGCATCTGGATGTGTATTTGATGGCCTCACATGCACGGTTTCACACCATAGACGTGCCATGGCACGACAACGGTGCTCGGGCTCTGAGTTGCCGAAGATACCCACGCGTGCGTCGAGGAAGAAAAATAGAACAAGGTGTTAGAGTTGTTTTCTGAACTCACGCATGGATCTGGTTGATTGACCTTGCTGGTCCTCCTCAACGGATGAGTCCATGGCTCTTTTATATAAATCTGTTGGTTGATCTTGCTGATCTTCAATGGAGAGTCCATCTGGATTTTTATAAGTGAATATATTTTTAAGAACTATTGAAAAGGCCCCTGAGTGGATAGGTGGTGAGCGTTCTCATTGCCAATGATGCCATAGGTACACCGATGAAGAAGGAATGATTGGAAATTAGAATTCAACCTAGATATTTTGGAGGATTATGATCAATGATACTATGGTTTCATTAAAAGATTGTTTTAAAGATAACTAAATCTGTGGAAAAGGTAATTTCATATTGGTGGGTGTGTAAGTGGTGTGACTATCTTGAACTTTGCTTGAAGCGCCGGCTAGGGGCCTGGGAACTCTTTTCCTTGGTACCCAGGGCAAAACATAACCAAATTCCTAAATGGATCCTATCATTATAGTGGTTGGGCAGTTGGCTAACCCATGGGACTGGACTGATGGATCCCTAAAATAAGACTCAATTTTGTTATGATACAATAGATGAAGCAAATCCCAGGGATAGTCTTGTTCTATGGAAAAGAATCAATGGCTGTTCCTCTCGATGAGGAAAAAAGCGTTGGTTTCTACGATCCAAGTGCAAGTTTATTCCTTGATCTGACCATGTGACTTATGCGTTCGGTCGGATGAGTTTGGTTAGTTAATGCTCTTGACTATGCTAGAATAAAAATATCCTGGAGGAATCGTCCGTGCCTTCTGGGTAAGGGAAGTTTTTTCGGGTTCCGTTTTGGAAGAACCGAGGGATTAGTCTATTGTCCGGATATCCATGGTTAGGCAAGGCCCCGAGTGAGAGGATCTGCCCTGCTAGCACCCCCGAATTTGTTGCACAGAGGGGATAGGGATCTTTCAGCTAGTATCAGAGTGAATTGGTTAAAGTGGATCAACTGGGAAGTAAGAAATGTCAAAAATTTATGAAGTACCAATAAAAGATTGTAATTGTGTGATGAAATGCATACAAATTGATATTTAGAATGAAGATTCATAAATTGGAAATTGGGTCTTCAGATGGAAGTACCGCAATTGTATGGAATCCCTGACTTGCTTGAGGCCTAGATATGATGGTATTTACCTTATAACTCCAAGGACCGTGACTACCCGTATATATCGTGGGTATATTTGCAGCTCTTTACTGACAATATATATGAGTAAACCTAAGACCTTAAAGTTATAAGCAAAAATGCTATCCAGAGGATGGATTCGAATGCTGATTGATATGATTTTAGAATTTTGATTGAGAATTGATGAGTTGATTTCGATTCTCATTGAAAGATGATGATTCCTGAATTTTGGTTGAAAGGAGATAAGTTGAAAGGAGATAAGTTGAACAAAGCCAAAATAAGGATGAATGGGACAAATCCCAGGGATGATATTGGTAACTGGAATGACGATTATGACTTCAGCAAATCACTATGAGATTAGTGGATTGTGCTGACAGATTTTTGAGATAAAGGCAACCATGTTTGCACATGAAACAGGTGTCATTGTAGATATTGACATATGGCACAAGCGCATTGGTCATGTGAATGTACAGCAATTGAAGTCTATGCAGGACCAAAATATTGTTGCAGGTTTGCCAAAGTTTAAGGTTCACGGTACGCATAAGGTATGTAAAGCATGCCAACTTGGTAAGAAGGCCAAACATGCTTTCCCACATGAAAAGCATGTCAGTGCAAGGCCATTAGATGTCATACATTCAGATGTATGGGGACTGACCAAGACTGCAACAATTGTAGGTTGCAGGTACTATGTTACATTCATTGTGATGACCACACTAGGAAAGTGTGGTTTTATTTCAGGAAGGAGAAAAGTGAGGTGTTTGCTCACTTTCATAGATTTAAAGCCTTGGTCAAGAAGGAAGAAGGAATGAAAATAAAATTCCTAAGATCAGATGGTGGGGGAGAATATTTTCTCCAATGAGTTTAGAGATTTCCTGAGAAAGCTGGAAATCAAGAGGCAGTTTACGTGCAGGTAATGGTGTTGCAGAAAGGAAAAACAAGCACATTGCAGAAGTGGCACGTGCCTTGATGGTGGCTGAAAAGAATATGCCACATTACTTTTGGGCAGAAGCAGTAGCAATTTGTGAGACCCCTCCGCCCCTCCATGCACCAGATTCCTGGTTGCTAGCAGCGGAAGTAGCTTCCTCTTGCAAGGGGCAGGGTTTCCCACTCGGGGCCTTGCCCTTGAATGTCCGGAAACAGGACTAATCTAGTGGTCATTCCGAAACCGAAACAGAGAAAATTTCCCTTGCCCGAAAAACGGGGACAAATCCACCTTTTTTATTTTCTTAACGAATTTTCTAACGGGATCAAGAGACTAAACTATCCTTCACCTAATTAAGCCAGATAGAAGGAAAACTATCATTGACTTAGATTGAAGAAATCAATGCTTTTTTCCTAACCAAAATCAGGCACAGCTGTTGATCTAATCATTTGAGGAAATCAACGCTTTTTTCCTAGCCGAAGTGAGGCACAACCATTGATCTACTCATTTGAGAAATTCTTCAAGTTTTTATTTAACTACTCAAATTCTAAGCGTATTCCTATTATTTCAATTTAATTATTAAAACTCCACTGATTCCAGTCTAACCCCATCCGGCCCATGGGTTCCAACCACTAGAATCGGTAGAACCAGACAATTACTCACCCACCCATAATTGAATGTCTTTCTTAACTTTTGCTTTCGAATACAGATACGCACACACTCCTCTTTAAAACTTTAACATATAAAATAATCCATTAACAAACAGTTATTGGTTACAGATGTCATAACTCAAAAATTCCATCCTGTCCCGTTGTTTCTCAAAAACAGTATCATTCTGGACTCTCCGTTGAGACCAACTGGTTAGCAATGAGATCCAGTAAGATTATAATAATCATTTCGTCCATCATACATATCTTCCATGACATACGCATGGGTGTCATAGGCACCGCGAGCGCTTACATCGCCTGGTCAGAACCCTCTAGGATCCTCCTTAGGTGTCCTTGCACTTCACTCAGGGACCGCATTAGGAAGTGAATGGGGTCTTCTTGGGCCCTTTAATTTGCCCAAGCCTAATCAAGGTGATTAGGGAATAGCCAAATGGGGGGTTGCCATGTGGACTGAAATGTTGGGTTTTTAAGAGAGGTGTAAGAGTGGTCAAAGGGTGCACTTTTTTTCCCAAAAAGGGGGGGGGCAATTTTACAATTTTCGGACCTCCATAACTTCTACATACAAGCTCCGATTTGAGCGGAGATTACAGATCTGTGATCTACGCATCAAGAGCTTTCCATAGATATGTTACATGATATGGTTTTATCCGCTAGATTTTAAATTCTATTTTTCTCCCAAAATTCAAATTCGAATAAAGTAGCCGTTTTGAAGCTTCTAATTAGAAAACGTTTGTTCTTAAGAGAAAAGGTTTGACTCCCTTAAACTGCCAAATAAAAGGGCCCAAGAAGCCTTCCATTGAGGTCCTAATGCTTCATCGGCCCTCGCCCATCGTACCGGAAGGCACATTTTTCAACCATTCCAAGGCTGGTCAAGACATGGGCAGGCTTTACCGCGTGAGCTGTCCTTTGAACACTCCCCGCTAACTGTTGCACAACCGAACTTCCCTTAGAAAAACATATACCAAATGCTCCCTCTACCATTCTGGCGTAAGACAGTCCTTTAAGAAAATAGGGTTTCTATGCAAGTTTTCAGTTTGATTTTCTTTTGAATATCACTATCCCCAAAACTTCTTGATCGGCATTCTGAATTTCATACCAGAATTCCTCGAATTCTATAACCTTGATTCACAGATCGATTCGAAGGGTCTCAAACTTAGTTTCGAATTTGGCAGCAACTTTGAGTGTATTTTTCTAAACTGGTCACCCCTTCTTTCCTCGAAACTGACGAAGGAGTTTGGTCTTGGTCATAGTCTGATTCAAGGTTCGAGTCGGACAAGATTTTTCTTGAACTATTTTTCTCGAAAAGGTTTGATAATTTAGTTACTATTTTCCAAAATTTCTTTCTTTGAATATTCACTTAAGTGATTTCTAAACTAGTTATGAATTCCAATGAGGAATAAATTATTCATTTATCTCAATGTTTTGATCTCGATAGATTTCTTGAATTTTCTTTTTACAATCCGTGTGAATATAAAATGATAGAAATTCCTCTCTTAGAGTATTTAATTATTCATTTATCAAATACTCATAGAATTTAAGAGAATTCTAATTTTGATATCCGCCGTCCGGCTACACAAGCACAAGAACGGGGCAGCGTCAAGGCAGGGAGAAGTTGTACCTGTACCTTAATTTAACCAAGATAACAATCCATTTACTCACTAAACCATATGACTAGGATCCATGTCATCTTCTTTAAGAAAACAATCTTTTTCACAAAGATTTTAGCATTTCAACTTGAGATTGCGATAAGACATTCTTTATTAAGGCATATGCTATTGCTTAAAAGAATACAAACTTTAAATGGTAAATCAATCAAATAGATCACTGTAACAAATTATTTATGCATCTATTTATGCATAAAAATCAAATTTAATAAGAATAACACTTTTATAGTAAAAAATTTCCTTTATGCATCTTTCTATGGATAAAAAATCAAATTTAATAAGAATAACACTTTTGTAATAAAAAAAATCCTTTATGCATCTTTCTATGCATAAAAATCAAATTTAATAAGAATAACAGTTTTGTAATAAAAAAATTCCTTTATGCATCTTTCTATGCATAAAAAATCAAATTTAATAAGAATAATACTTTTATAATAAAAAAATTCCTTTATGCATCTTTCTATGCATAAAAATAAAATTTAATAAGAATAATGCTTTTATAATAAAAAAATTCCTTTATGCATCTTTCTATGCATAAAAATCAAATTTAATAAGAATAACACTTTTATAATACAGAAATTCCTTTATGCATCTTTTTATGCATAAAAAATCAAATTTAATAAGAATAACACTTTTATAATAAACAAATTTCTTTATGCATCTTTCTATGCATTAAAAATTAAATTTAATAAGAATAACACTTTTGTGATTAAATAAAATTCCTTTATCCATCTTTCTATGTGTAAAAATCAAATTTAATAAGAATAACACTTTTATAATAAAGAAATTCCTTTATGCATCTTTCTATATATAAAAAAATCAAATTTAATAAGAATAACACTTTTATAATAAAGAAATTCCTTCATGCATCTTTCTATGCATAAAAATCAAATTTAATAAGAATAACACTTTTGTAATAAAGAAATTTTCTTTATGCATAATGGTGCGAATTACTCTTTTGAAATAACATAAAAACAAACTTTCTTTTTCACAAAATTCTAGAAAATTTTACCATAACCTCCTTTGTATGGCTGACCATTTCTCATTTTTTATCTTTCTTAATTAACCTAATTTAGAACTATAGAAATCTAACCTACACAATTTTCTAAATTCAAGAGAGTAAACAATAAGAAGAGTTTAATTAATCACTTAGTTAATCTTTGATTAGGTTGGAATGTAAAGAAGAGAAGGGGGTGGCCTTTTCATCAAAGGCATAGCATTTGAATTTTATTCAATCAATTGCAAAACATAAAAATCAAGAAAACCATAGATTTTTTTTATTAAAATTCGTAAACAAAGTAAGAAAATTAGCTTACATGGAGCTTGTAAGCTCTCCTTTGGCTTGAGGGCTTGAGGGTTCTACTCTTGTTTGAAGCAAGAGTGGCCACTAATTCACTTTGGAGAGGATTAGGCCAAAAACAATTGAATTATTAAAAAATTCAATGTAGATGGCTCAGGACAGGAGTAGAGTAACAGTGCATAAACACCATTAAGATTTTACAAAGGATTAGGCTTCTATTTATAGAAAAAAGTGAGTCTCTAACCAAGCAAACTGATTCTAGAATTTTCTAGATCAGTTTGGTCAAATTTTGACCATTTTTGGGTCAGTTCAGCTTACTTTTTGGATCTATTTTTGAAATAGGAGAGAGGAGAGATAAAAATATCTCATTTTATTGATTAAAAATTGGGAGTAATGATGAGAAAAAGGTGCCTACTTCATGAGAGGAGATCCCCACTCTGAGGTGTCAAAATTCAGTTTTTTAAATCTTTTCTTTGGTCCTTAGTCCACTCTTCATCTTATGTGAGCATTTACTCATTTTTTGGGGGTTTTTCTTTTATTCTTCAATTTATCTCCTCCCTACATTTGGATTAATCTTATTAGTCCATAGGAACCTTAATTGGACCATAATCCAAAATTTTCAAAAAATCTTGACTCTTAGGCTAAGGTCTTTTGTGCACATTATAATTTATTTCTAATACACCTTAGGAATTTCTTTTTAAACTTCTATTTTGGGGAAATTTATTTTAATAAGAAGGTATATTTTTCCATCCAAAGATATCTAAAAACTGAATTATCTCTCTCTAGAATATTTTCTCTCTCTAGGCCAAAATAGGTAGAAACAAGATCTTTTATTATTCTGAAAAGGTGATTGATTACAGGGGAAGAAACTAGACATCTTGAGGGGCTGGGGAGGAGGAATCTTACATCCTCTACCACTTGAAAAACGCGAGATGCCCTCATCTCACAAACTGGGAGTAATCTCACATCAGTTTGGCTTCTTTCTCCCAAGTGGCGTCTTCAAAAGGATAGAACTTCCATTTGACTAATAATTCTCTCAGAATTCTATTCCTGAGAACCTTCTCTCAAACATCAAGGATTTCTTTAGGTTGGAGTTCCATCTGCCCTTGGGTTAAAGAAGTTAATCATCAAGGATTTCTTTAGGTTGGAGTTCCATCTGTCCTTGGGTTAAAGAAGTTAAGCACATGATTCGGACTCGATACATACTTCTTAAGTAGGCTGGCCTGAAATACATTATGTACTTTGAGATGAGGAGGTAGAAGAAGTTCATAGGCTAAGTCAACTACTTGCTTTGTAATCAAATATGGTCCACAGTATATGGGAAATAACTTCTTGTACTTCCCAAGAGATAGAGAACTTCTTTTTGGGGCGTACTCGAATGAAGACCATATCTGCTTCTTCGAATTTTCTGTCTGACCTCTTCTTATCTACATACTGCTTCTGTCTATCCTAGGAAGCTTGTATATCCTTGCGGATTAGCTGCATCGGCTGCTCCATGTCATCAAGCATCGTCTGGACATCACAAACCCTAATCAATGGGTCGGACCAAGTTAATGGTGTTAGGCAGTCTTGTCCATACAGAGCTTTGAAAGGGCTCATCCCAATACTTCAGTGATAAGAAGCATTGTAGGCAAATTCGACTAGGTGCAGATAGCTTAGCCATTTCTTGGGTTCCCTGCCCCACAGCATGACCAAAGTATATCTTCGATTACTTGGTTCACCCTTTCTGTTTAACCATCAGGGTGGTAAGCTATGCTGAGATCCAAGAAAGTTCCTACTGCTTCAAAGAATGCAATCCAGAATCTTCACGTGAATTGGGGATCTCGATCACTTACTATTCTCCTAGGTAGGCCATGTAATCTGAAGATTTCCTTGAGGAACACTCTGGCCACATCCACTCTGTGGTGTAGGTTTCTTTTACTGGAATTAGATGGGCAACTTTGGCTAGTCTATCAACTACCACGAAGATGGAGTTGTAACCTGATTGCACTGAAGGTAGTCCAGTAATAAAGTCCATATTGATACATTCCTACTTCATCTGGGGGATGTCTAATGGATGTAACTTCCCAGGCATTTTTACTCTCTCGGCTTTGACTTTCTGACATATCAGGCATTGACGTACATGATTAAGTACATCCTTTTTTAGTCCAGGCCAAAAGAAGCTTTTCTTTACGGACATGTAGGTCTTGATGAAACCTGGATGTCCTGCTATAAGGCTATCATTTAGAATTTGACCCTTAGTTCCTTGGGAATGCATAGCATGCTATTATAATACATAAGTCCTTCATCCAGGTTGTATCCTTGAACTCAGTTCAACTCCTGAGGAGTTTTGCTTTCCTGCATAGGTAGGGTAGCAATAGGGCCAAAGAATCTATCCTGCATGATCTTCTCTCTTGCTTCATTAATCAATGGATTTGACACTACTCTGATTGCAAGCAAGGAGGCTTTTTTGCTGAGGGCATCTGCTACCACATTTTCTTTGCCTAGGCAATACTTGATTTCAAAATCAAATTCTTGCAGGGTCTGCATCCACCTGCTTTGGCGCATGTTGAGATCCTTCTGAGTGAAGATCCACTTTAAGCTCTGATGATCTGTTCATCAAAGTGAATCTTTGACCCAGTAGATAATGTCTCCACAACTTCAAGGCATAGACTACTGAAAGTAGCTCTAGGTCGTGGACAGCATAATTTCTCTCATGCGTCCTGAGTTTTCGAGATTCATAGACCACTGCATGACCTTCCTACATGAGCGCATGAGCATAATTTCTCTCATGCGTCCTGAGTTTTCGAGATTCATAGGCCACTGCATGACCTTCCTACATGAGCGCACCTCCTAGGGAAAAATCACAGGCATCAGTTATTACTACCTCAAAGGGTAGAGAGAAATTTGGCAACTTCAGAACGGGATTGGTTACCTCAAAGGGTAGAGAGAAATTCGGCAACTTCAGAATGGGATTGGTTACCAAGGCAGTCTTCAGCTTATCAAAAGTGCTCTGACACCTGGCAAACCATTGAAACCGGGTATTCTTCTTGAGAAGATTAGTCAGGGGGGAAGCTATGAGAGCATACTTAGGTATAAAAATTCTATACCAACCAGTTAATCCCAAGAATCCCCTGACTTCTTTCACTGTCTTTGGTTCAAGCCAATCTATGACTGCGCAGAATCTAGAGAAATTCTGTCTTTGGATACCAGAAAGCCCAAGTATTCAACATGGTCAACAGAGAAAGTGCATTTGCTCTTGTTTGCAAAGAGTTGGTGCTTCCTTAGAATCTCAAGAACTTTACGGACGTGAACTTCATGGTCAGCTGCATTCTTTGAGTAGATCAGAATATCATCAAAGAAAGCAAGAACAAAATCATCCAAGTATTCTTTGAGAATGTCTTGCATTAGGCGATTGAATGTAGCTAGGGCATTTGTCAATCCAAACGGCATGATAATAAATTCATAGTGCCCATAGCGAGTATTGATGGGCTGTCTTCGGAATATCTTGATCACTCATTAACCCTGATTTGAGATCTATCTTTGTGAAGATCTGGGCTCCATTTAGCCTGTCCAAAAGCTCATCAATTTTGGGGATAGGATACTTATTCTTAACTGTCAGAGCTGATTGAGACCTCTGTAATCCACACAGAGTCTTAACGTTCCATCCTTCTTTTTGTGAAAGAGAACTGGCGCTCCCCAAGGTGAAACATTGGGTCTTACAAACCCTTGTTCTAACAACAGCTGCCTAAGCTGCTCCTTGAGTTCAATGGCTTTAGGGACTGGCATTTTGTACGTGGGCTGGGCTACTGGCTGAGCTTCGGGGGTCAATTCTATCTCATGATCCACTTCCCGAATCGGAGGCATCTTAGCTAGCTCTGTTGGGAATAAATCATCATACTCAACCATTCTGGTTCTTTAGCCTTTAACTTTGTGTCTACCAGATTCATTTTGACAACATAAATGAGCTGTTTCTTTCTAAGTCCCTTCAGTAACCTAGAAGCTTTTACTAATTACAGAACTAGGGATCCAGAAATTTCAGTTCCTTGAACTTTGTTCCCGCCGTGAAGGTCACTAAAGGAAATGGTTCCATTGTGACAGTGAATGTTAGCTTGATTTTTGTGGAGCCAATCCATTCCAAGGATACCGTCAAAAACTCCCAAATGTAAGACTTTGAACTGGCAGTCAGTTACATTCCCATCTAGATTAAACTGAATACGATCTGCCTCATGGTGAGTGAAAAGAATCTTCCCACTGGCCAATTCAACTTGCATAGGTTTCCTTGATTTCTGTTCTAAGACTAGCTTATGCAAGCATCCTGGGAAAATAAATGAATGAGTACTGCTTGAATCAATCAAAAGCTTAAATGGCTTACCCTTATACTCAGCTGGAGCATGGATGACAGAGAATTGACAATTTGGCCCTTGGATTTCAATCGCGGCATAAATCTGACCTCTTTCCTCTTCCACAACTTCTGCTATCGTAACTGCTCTGGCTGGTGTAGATTGGGGCGGAACACTTTCTCTTTGGTTACCCCAATTTTGGGAGGGAGTTCTGAGATTACTCTGAACAGAGGCAGATGGTTGAGCTTGAGTCCTCTTGGGACTGCCCTGATTTTGGCGAGACGGCTGATTTGACTGAAAAAGAGGTGGGGCTCCTGAGAAAGTGTTCTGAGGGAAGGGTCTTCCTTCAATTTTGAATTTCCCAGCATCTTGATTCTGATTAGGGCCTTGCTGCCTCTTTGGGGGTGGAAAGTTTGAAGCACTTCCCGAGGTTTGGAACCTTTTAAAGTTTGAGGGGGTGAAGGCTTCAGCGGGACCTTAACAACAATGCTTTGGCAAAGTCCTTTGCCATTCTGGCAACTTCTGCCATTGAGACTGGTTTGGCATTTTTCACTAGTGTCCAATGGCTCCTTCATCCCTCGAATGAATCTGACCATCAGCTGCTCTTCATCCAAAAGTGGAGAATATTTGAGGAGAAGGGCAAATGCTTGATGGTATTCTTCAATCGTCCGGCTATCTTGCTTCAGTTCCAAGAACTCATTCATTTTGGTTTCCAAGGAGTCCAGAGGACAAAACCTCTTCCTGAGGTAAGCTTTAAGATCTGACCAGGTGTTGCTTGCAAATGAAGATCAATACCAGGATGCAACAAAAACGATACTTAGGGCTCTTGAAAAGAGTTCCACTTTGTAGATGAATGTGGGAGAGGGTTTGATAATAATCCCACATGGGGACTTATGGGAGTCCTAGAATTTTTGTATAAAAGGTGGCTCATTTGAGAGCTTAGACACACTTTTGGGCTTAGTTCATGCAAGAGCTCCTTTGAGAGACCTACTCTCCCTCTTCTCCATAGAGGTGAAGACTCTTCTCTCACCCCATCTACATCATTGTATGAGGTAAAACTCTTCATTGAATCATTAGCAATGTCATGAGTCTTTCTCATCCTCTTCTCTAATCATTTTACTCTTATGCATGCTTTTAGTATTTCATTTTTGAGTACATGGATTGATTTGAAGCTTTCATGGAAGCTTGATGCTTGAATGTGTGCATGCTTGTAGGAAGATAGGAGTGGAGTGAGGTCTTTCTCTTTGCTTGAGTGCATAGTGATTGTATTCCTCTTGCTTGTATTTGTGAATGAAGGGGTGTGTAGGAATGAGGACAAGTTGAGCTTGTGTGTGTGCTTAGTCTAGTGTCAAGTGATGGTAGCCATGAGCATTCTCTCCATTTGTGGATAAGCTCTTGTGCACCGGTACGGGTCGAATCCCTAGCTCCGAAAGGGATGCAAATCCCATTGGATTGAGCTTAGTGTGGATCGTACTCCTCTTGCTACAAGAGAGAGGGTTTTCCGTCTCTCCATTGGCGCCGCTGCCGGGGACAAGACTCAAATCCGGTTGAGAGTGTGTGGAAACCACCACTATTTCCTCTTTTGGTTGCAAAACCATTGAGTGATTAGGTTAAGTTTGGGTGTGTGATCCCGGTGTGAGTGGATAAGGTTAACCATTGAGCGGTTGAGGGTTCTCCCGCATTGTTTTTTTATGTTTCATTGCTTTTATGTTTTTTCAAGTACCGTTCATTATGTTTACCTTCATTGTTTTTTGTCATTTCATTCTTTCATGCTTTTCGTTAACATGTAATTAGTATAAATAAATAAAAAGAAAAGAGGTGCGTTGCTAAGCTCTCACATAGCTTATGCAAGCCCCATTGACTCCCAAGCAAGAAAGAAGAGAGATAGGAAGTGTTGGAGGCGACCTTCCTTTTGTTTTGTGTTGTTATTGTGTGGGGAGCCAACGCATCAAGCGTGCTCGAGGAAAAAATGAGGAATATTTATCTATTGCAGCATGACTAACCGATTTGCTTGAAAGAAACGGGCAACCAAGGGTGGCCCTAAGAAAGAACTTACAAATATATATATATATATATATATATATATATTTGTATATATATATTTGTGGGCTGCATCAAACATTAGAGGACAAGGGCTGCATCAAACCTGCAGAGCAGACTGCTTTTTCAAAATAAAAACAAATATATATTGATAGAATCATTTCTTTTACAACAAGTGGTGCAGGCGGCCGCCAGTGTGGGCATAAGCGAGCAAAGAAAACTATATATATATATATATATATATATATATATATATATATATATATATATATATAGTTATACTAAGGCTTTGTAAGGCGGAGAGGAAGGCGTGGGCGCCTGCAGAAAACGTTGTAGCTGCGAAGGCAGAGGCAGCTGCTGGTCGGGCGACTGCAGAGAGCCTGGAGCTGAGGCGGCTGGCGAGACCACGTAGAGAAGAGGAGGCTGTCAAAGAGAAGGCGGCCGGCGAGCCTGACTTGACGTTGAAACGCAGCGTTGCACAAGGAGGCGCAGCTTGCACCAGAAGTCGTCTGCAGTGGAGGTGGTGGCCGTCGGCGGCTGTGGGCGAGTGACCGGCAAGCAGAGCTGCTAAGCCCGGCTGTGAGGCGGTTGGCAGCCCACCAGGCGGCTGCACAGCTGAGAAGCAAAGTGTGTGGAGGCAACTGGCCGGGTGGTGGGAGCTTTGGCTGGCGAGAGGCATCTGCTAAGCAGGCAGAGAAGGCAACTGTAGCTGCGAAGGCAGAGGCGGCTGCAGTTGGCGAAGGAGGCGAGAGCCTGGTGTAGGAGACGCTGAACGCAGCAACCGTGTAGGAGAAGAAGCGAAGGGTGTGTCGACCGGCAGCAGCAGCTGGCTGCAGCAAACGAGGAGGAAGCGGTGAAGAAGGTAGAAGGCGAGGAGGTGGCCACGTGAAGTCGGCGACGAATCCGGGCGGCGAGCGGCGAGCGAAAGGATAAGGTAGGTGGAAATTTTTATTTTTTTTTATTTTTTAAGTTTTTTTTTGTATTTTTAAATAAAAAAAATAAACAAAAAAATAATAATATGTTTTATTTTAAAAAAAAAGGAAAGAAAAAAAGAGAACAACTAAATACTTAAAAAAAAATAGAAAAAAAAATTAAAAAAATAAAAGAATTAAAAAAATAAAAAAATAAAAAAATTTAAAAAAAGAAAAAAAAAATTTGAATCCATTGTTCATTATTTAAATTTTTGTACAAAATTTTGCATAATTAAAGAAGCTTGCATTTTTATTTTTTATTTTTTAGAATTTTTGTAACTGCATGCATAATTAGTATTTTTATAATTTTTTATTTTTGACACGAAATTCATTCATTTTATTAAAAAATATATATATATAAAAATAAATAAAACAAACAAACAAACAAACAAACCAAAGAAATTTTTTTTTGATTTTTTAGGAGTCGATTATTTTTTTGCATATTCTGTAGTTCTTTATTTTGCATAATTGGTGTAACCTGCATTTTTTTCATTTTTGTAACTTTGTGCATAATTAGTATTTTTTAGGGTAATTCATAATTTTGTGTAAATTTTAAAAAAAAAAGTAAAAATCATAAAATCATAAAATCATTTTAAAAAAAAAACAATAAAAATAATAAAAACATAGGTTAGATAAGTACACCATACATATTCTTTTTAGTTGCCGTTAGTGATTAGGTAGGGAAAAATATATATATATATATATATATATATATATATTTTTATCAAAAAAAAAAAACAAAACACAAAAACCAAAACCAAAACAAAAACAAAAACACACAAAAACCAAAACCAAAACAAAAACAAAAACACATAACAAAACCAAAAAAATTTTGACCTTATGCACTTACGGTCGGGACGTCTTGTAGATTCTGCCATAGGGCCTAGGGCACCTTCTAGAGTGCCTACTCAGGAAAGTGGGACCCAATCGATAGGAAACTTGGCAGATATTGCTGAAACCCTTTCTGAATCCCAATCCGATACCCTTTCCTCTAGAACAAATAGTTCATTGTCCATGGATAATCTAGGGCCATCAACTAGTTATCCCGTAGCCCAAAATAGGACACCCTCGAGATCCTTTAATCCATTTGAGGCCGACACCATGGGGTTAACATTCAATGTGCGACTCCAATATGTCTACACAAATGCTCAAGGAGCTGAGATCTTTAGGGACCCACAACAAAGGTACCTTGTTAAGATCGCCGACATATTCTCAGAACTTGATAGAGCACCTCTAGTCAATGACCAGGGTAACATGTACATGGGTGGAGATGGTGTTCGCTATGAAGTCACCTACCATCCAGAAAAGGTAGACAAATTAGGGGAGCTCTCTAAAACTGAGTTGTTAGACTATTCACAACTTTCCAGAGCAAAAGAGTCTAGAGATGACTGGCTCATCGAGCCGGACATGCCTGGACCATCCAATGCCCAATCCTCAAAGCCATCCACCAGAGATGATTTACTTCTTGTAGATCTAAATTTGGACAAGGATAGGAAAGGCAAGTGTAAAATGGATCAGGGGGCTGAAAGCCAATGGGAGTTTGTACGACAAATTCCTGTGACAAAGGTTTTACAGGATGACCAACTTCAAGAGGTCTATAAGGATTCGTTAGAGGGGTACTATGCCACAACTAAATCGCCAGATCTAGATCTTCCTCTAGCTCATGTGGTGGTAGTTGAGAAGCTTGCAGGACACATGAACAGAATAGTTGATAAATGGGCCAATGAATACCGAACCTTAGATTGGAAAGAGATTAGGGAACTCACGTGGAAAGGACAACCATTATTTATGGAAGTGTTCTCAACACATACAGCCAAACCAGGAGAGACAGCCTTTCTTGGAGAAACTGTTGCTCCTCCCCTACGAGAGTTCACTAGAGAGGGACCCTCAACATCTAAGTGGACCACTGCTAGTAGCCCAACTCTAGCACCAAGATATTGTCCTACAACAAATGTGCGACCACAGGTCACACCACCACAACAACATCTTTCCCACAATGACAATCGGATGAGAAGGGAGCCAACTCGGCCTCCTATAAATGCACCTCCTGAAATGAGGGTGCCAAGATCTTTAGAGGGGTTTGGTGAGGCTGGTAATAGGGTACCCACACCAATTTTGGAAACATGTGGACCATCTTTCCAAAGAGAGGAACAATTCCCACTAAGAGCGAGGGGCCGTAGGCCCTATGATGAGTATTCACGACAAGTAAGGCCATCAACTCTTCAGAAATTGGTAAAGAAATATGAAGGGTCGGGAGACCCATACGACCATGTAGCAGCTTTTAGGCAAGCAGTTCGAGCTGAGCAAGTTGCTGATAAGCATACTCAGATAGAAGGGTTTGGACTCACTCTTGAAGGAAAAGCCCTTGCTTGGTTTCAGGCATTAGAAGCTTCTGACAAAACTTCTTTACGAGTTTTGGAAGAGAGATTCATTGCTGCTTTTTCTTTGATGGGAATTCAACATGACACGGTAGCACACATCTACTCTTTCAAGCAAGGAGAGAATGAGAGTGTTAGAGACTGTGTAAATAGAATGAAGCAGTACATTAATCGTTGCCCAGAAGATGAGAAGCCCGCCCAAAGTCGATTAATTTCTCTCTTCTTAAAAGGCCTCAAAAATTCAACACTGCATACACATCTCTATGCAAAGAAGCATACAAGTTTCAATGAGTGTTGCCATGATGCTATGGATTTCACCGATAACTTCAAATTCCAAGATGGTTCTGGCCCTGAGGTGAAACCTAGAAATCAATGGGGTGATGATCAAAGTTTAGGGTCTAGCGCGCTGGTAAATCCAGATCAGATAGCCAACCTAGTGCTAAGGAGATTAGGACAAACCTATCGTCCACCCATGCAGCCACAACAACAGCAGCAGAGAATGAGGAGTATACTTCCTACAGGTCCTCATCTTTGTGGAGCATGTGGCGGTGACCATAAAACAGAGGACTGTAATACCTTTTCTCCTCTAGTCACAAACCAACCCACAAAGAAGTGGTGCCAAGCCTGTGCTTGGAACTTTACTCATACCACCCAGGATTGTAATCGCATTGCGAGAATGAGACAGGAACGTGAGCAACCGAGGGGTGGAGTGGCTCCACAAATGTATCAACAGTATACTAGTTTTGAACGTAAGCCACTGATGACACAAGAGCAAGCACGACCTGTTCTTGGTGCTCAACCTCCTGCTCCAGGGACTGCTCCTGTGAGGGTTGTCGACTACGACAACTCAAATATGTGTAGAGAATTGGTAAACCCAGGCTATGTGGAGGAAGAATATGTATCATATTCATCCAAGGATAATATCTTTGAAAGTCCCACATACCCAAACCAAGCACTGGTGGAGATTCAACCAGGGGAACAAAACTCTTTAATGTTGCTAGGCGGCTACCAACCTAGGACTCCAGGCCCCTCAGGTCAATGGCAGCCAAGGAAAGTAGAGACCAAACCAATGGGCCCCTGTTATGAGTGTGGAGAACCCCATTGGGCTCGTGATTGTCCACATCGCTCAAGGCAAGCATCTAGATCCAATACAACAGCACAACAATTTCCACCAATAGAGAGATATTGTCTAGGGTGTTGTGTAGAACACTTCCCAAAAGACTGTCTGCTGAAACCACATGAGGAAGGCACCTCTCAACCAAAGGTTTCACTCAACCTTGTAGGTACAGTTCCATCCCCACCTTCATCTGAGAATGAGGATGTCGTGCCACTTAGAGTCATGACTAGATCACAAACACGAAACGCTGAAATACAGACTGATGAGACACCTCGAACCCGGGCCGCAAAGACAAATCTAGTGGACAAGACCCTACAGTCCAATAGAAAAAAAACCACTAGGAGAAAGAAGAACCGAAACAAACAAACTAAAAGTGCATCCACTTCTAGTTCTCAGGAATCCTCTAAACAAGACATGAGGGATAAAACTTTTACATCCCAGGAAGTGCGAGAGGAACATCAACCTCAACCTGAGCCTAGTGTTAAACAAGATAAGGCTAGTACGACTGAGGATAGTTCTGGGGGTTCTGTTTTTGTGGATAAAGTGAATGAGACTCTAGAGGCCATCATTGATGCTCATAGAAGTCGCATTGCAGCCTTATCAGAGCTACCCAAGAAACTTCAAGAATACCCAAACCCTCGTGAGGAGAAGATCAATTTAGCTGTACATCAGCAACTCATTAGGGAAGCTCAGTCGATACTTGAGGGACCACCACCACCTATTCCTCGTGGCCCAGCCTCTCTTAAGCCAACATTAGAAACTATACCGGAAGTGTCATCAAGTAGAGAAATGAAAAGTGAATTCATTTCACAAGCTCAAAGCGAAAGATCGGCACTAATTGACACTCCATTGAAAGAAGAAATTCTGCCATCACCCAGCCTTGTCTTCCCATGCAATGATGAAGTTATTGATGCTAATGACGACATGGCAAATGACATATGGGCCGCTGTAAATGAGAAAATAAATGAAAACATGTCTTCTGTTAGTTCGCCTCCATTCTCTGAGGTGGATTTTACCAGAGACACGGAAAACAACTTTGGACGCCCAAGCATCCAGGAGGAAGGTCAAACAATTGTTTCACCTAGAAGTAAGCATACAATGAAAACCTTACCATCATATCTGGGAGAATATGAGAACTGTTCTCAAACTTTGAGGATACCCTCCATGCATAAAAGGGTGACAAAGGAGAAAGATATGAGTATGGTGCAGGCTATTTTGTCAGCACCAGTGGCTTGTACTTTACCTTTGCTTGATTTGATAAAGCTTAAACCTGAGTTGTGGAATGATATTGCCACATGTTTGTCAGAGCAGGTATTGCTACAAAAGGGTCACCATGAGTGTACTATACACCCTGAGACAAAGTATGTAATGCCAGTTCCTATCAACAAAGTTGGAAAATTTTGTGAGGACAATCAGGGAAATGCTACCCTCCCATTAGAAGTGCGAAAAGTATCTTCAACTGCAATACTTGATAGTGGTGCAGGAGTGGGCATTGTGACAAGGTCCATTTGGGAAAAATGGGGCAAACCAGCTATTAGGAGTACCAGGATGCGCTTGCAGCTAGCAGATGGAAGCTTAGAACATCCCCTTGGGCTGCTTGAGAACATATTGGTCACCACATGTGGGATTGAATATGAGCATACCTTTGCAGTAGTGGATTTTGGAAAGCATCCAAACTATGAAGTGATATTGGGTAGACCATTCATGCGACAATTTAAAATGATTCAAGATTGGGGATACAACTACTTGTACCTCCGACATGATTCTGTCATCACAAGGGTTAACCTAAGTAATCACTCATATCGTGATGTAACAAGGTCTCCAATAGATGAGTTCGATTCTGCTTCATCTGAGGGCTCAAAAATTACATTGTCAGATGGGCGAGAAGATCTATGGATGTGTGGAGCCTCCTGTAGGGATTTCAACACTGAGAGACTTAAGGGTAATCGAAGTGTATCAGACGAGGCATACATTCCACAACCCTTCCCTGAGCATTTAATTGATCCATTAGAATGGAGTCATGTCCTTGCAACATTATCGACATGTGCTTTACCGAAGCCAATTCAATTCTGTGACTCAGATGGATATGATATTGTTCCTATACGAATGGTACAACCACATAACCTTCTAGATGATTTGTACTATAGGAATGCATCCACAACAGCATTGCATGTTAAGAAAGTCTCGGCTACACCACGAGCTTTATCGTGTCAAAAGGGTAATGTTTCTACCTTACCCAACCCACAATCAACATCTGCTCTTGAAGCTCCAAAAAAAATGATGTGGATAATTGATGAGTACTCAAGTGAGGGCCATGGCTGGCATGTTCCAACTAGTCTAGTTGCTACTCAAAGAAGGCCAAGCAAAAAGGAATTATCAATGTGGCTACCCAAATATGCGTACAAAATTGTACCATCTAGTCCAGTTGCTAAGCCCCTTAAGAAGCACATCATTTCCAAGCCTAAACCTCGGACTGTTACTCGATGGGTCCCAAAAAATGTGCTCAAAGCACAAGGCTATTATGAGGGTGCAACAGCAATTTGGCTTCCAAAATGCCATGCTTTGGCAGGGGTAACAGAGTCTTTCAGAAAGATTCAAAATACCACCCTTGATTTTCCATATCAGTGGGTGCAAAAGAAATCAACACAAACTCTTCAAGAAAGGAAAGGGGGCTGTGATAGCACCTACAAATCTACTTGTGTTGATCTTCCTAAAACATGTATTGAAACACATGTTGTCCCAATTTCTCCTTGTTACATAATTCAACCATCAACTGGTGTACCTAAGACACATCCAAGTTCACATAAGTCTCATTTGAGCATAGATTCTAGAACTTCAACACCTAAATCCTCTTATCTTGCTCAATTGATAAAATTCGCACCCAAGAAGGACATACCTAAAACCAAAGATAAGGCATTAACACTACAAATGAAGCTCTTTGGTAAATCAATGTTTGAATAGTGTGGTTCCTTATGCCTTTTGAGAATTATGTTCTTTTTGAGATAATCTCCACCACCAACGCAAGGGTAAGTTCAAACGACTCCACAATAAGATCGACAAGCCAGGGCACTTTTATCCCATTGGGTTTTTTCCCCTCGGCTATATTTGGTGATTGGCACCACTAACAAATTTTATTTTTTTGTTTTTTCTTTGTTTGTTAATAAAACTTTGTGCAGAGATCTCAGCTTAAGAAGAGCATCAGATACGCCCCTACAGTCCACCTATCGTGCACACAAACTAGGAAGGGGGGAGATATGCTATGCCTACAGGGATCAAGGAGAAGCAATCTGCACAAAATCAGCAATTATTCAAGGCAAACGAACAACATCAACAGGGCACTACAACAGGTGTATGCAAATCTTAATCTTTATTTCTTTAAGTGCTCTTATCTTTCGAATATATGGTTTGCATGTACACAATATTGGCTGGTTTGAGTTTTTGATTTGTAGTTAAAATATGGTGAGTGAATTCTAGAGTCTTAGAAGACTTAGTAAAAGATATGTCTATCCAAAGACAGTGTAGGATATATACCAAGGGAGTATGCCAAGTACTTATGTCTTCAAGGTATATTAGTTATCCCTAGTGGTAGTTATCTCTTAGATATGAGCTAGGTGCTACGAGTAATAAAAATTTATGAAAATATACCCTACAAAAATATATATATACAAAGTGAATTGCGACATGAAGTGTCTACTGCCATGCGAAGTGCTTGGTAGGACCTGGGGATGTCTCAGCACCTTGGGGCCGATGCCTTGGTTTCCATGGGGTGAACACTGATGTTTAAAAACTTCAGAAGAAGAACTTTGAGGAATCTATCGCCTTGATAGATGTTGGTAGGACTCTGGGGTACACTATGGGCCCTTGAGACCGATGCCCTCATCTTCAAGGGGTACTCCTTAGGTCATAAAAGAAAGAAAAAGGGTCTGTCGCCCTTGAGATACTTAGCGGTCTTTAGATTCTCTTGGCGGAGGTCTCTTGGCCATTGCTCGGGTCTCATGGGGATAGAACCTTAATCTTTATCACCTTCTACACACATATCAAAAAAAAAAAAAAAAAACAACAACAACAACAAGAGAGAGCTCCAATCACCTTTGCTCATACTTAGGAGTAGGGTTGCCACTTAGGAGTAACTTACATACTGATAGGACTTTGAGACTGCGGTTATAACCGGAGGTGTACAAAGACACTTGCCTTTGCATAGCATTATCTACTACCTAAGTCTCACTTTGACTAGTTTTTACTCACCTCTTTTCGTATTCATTAAAACTTTAATCAGCCTTGCACTTGTATGCTCACGTGTGTAATTATTATTGCTGATTTTTCTTTTCTTTTCTTTTTATCAATAAAGGACTTTACTTGTATCAATTGTTTTTTTGTTGCAGCTCTTGCTACTACCGCGCTCGAGGACGTGCGCAAAATAGGAAGGGGGGAGTGTTGCTTGCAAATGAAGATCAATACCAGGATGCAACAAAAACGATACTTAGGGCTCTTGAAAAGAGTTCCACTTTGTAGATGAATGTGGGAGAGGGTTTGATAATAATCCCACATGGGGACTTATGGGAGTCCTAGAATTTTTGTATAAAAGGTGGCTCATTTGAGAGCTTAGACACACTTTTGGGCTTAGTTCATGCAAGAGCTCCTTTGAGAGACCTACTCTCCCTCTTCTCCATAGAGGTGAAGACTCTTCTCTCACCCCATCTACATCATTGTATGAGGTAAAACTCTTCATTGAATCATTAGCAATGTCATGAGTCTTTCTCATCCTCTTCTCTAATCATTTTACTCTTATGCATGCTTTTAGTATTTCATTTTTGAGTACATGGATTGATTTGAAGCTTTCATGGAAGCTTGATGCTTGAATGTGTGCATGCTTGTAGGAAGATAGGAGTGGAGTGAGGTCTTTCTCTTTGCTTGAGTGCATAGTGATTGTATTCCTCTTGCTTGTATTTGTGAATGAAGGGGTGTGTAGGAATGAGGACAAGTTGAGCTTGTGTGTGTGCTTAGTCTAGTGTCAAGTGATGGTAGCCATGAGCATTCTCTCCATTTGTGGATAAGCTCTTGTGCACCGGTACGGGTCGAATCCCTAGCTCCGAAAGGGATGCAAATCCCATTGGATTGAGCTTAGTGTGGATCGTACTCCTCTTGCTACAAGAGAGAGGGTTTTCCGTCTCTCCACCAGGTCTCGGTATTTTGGTCGAGACGGTTTGTCTCGCAATTGTTCCTCCATGCGACCCTGGCCGTTTCTACAATTTTCAATCTAGCGAGAGCCATCTTGCTCTTCTCGTTATAACCGGTTACATCAAAATACTCTTCCATTGCCTCGATCCATTTTTCTACTACTTCTCCTAACTGTTCCCCTTCACCCTTGAAGGGACCATGTTGGGATCGGTGCAGGGCTTTACGAATGTCCGGATCTAACTCTTCATCATCTCGTAAGAGGATCTGGTTGCCTACCACGGGCCGCACGCCTCATGATTCTGATGACAAAACAATATTTTTGTCAACTCATCAGATTTATGACTTTAATTTTTGAGATTTATTTCTTAAATAAATAAATATTCCATCATAATTCTTGAAAACAAGATTCACTCTGATAATTTTATTAACTAATATGCACAACCACAAAAGCAATTTGGAATCTTTTATAAAACATCATTTATTATCAAAAGTTTTTGATATATACATAGAGCGTCTCGGCTCCAAAAGTCACCGCCTCAATCGCGTACGCATAAAAAGGTGATACTGCGATGGAGACATGCTATGAATACACGATTCTTTATTGATAATGGTGCTGTAATTCTTCTCCTAGGAATAAAGTGGCTAAGAAGTCTAAAAATACGGCAAGAAATTCTAAAATTCCGGGGTGAGTGATTATAGAGTTGTACATAATGAACAACTCCTAGCCTTATCAAGATCATGGCTAGCGAGATATTCTGTTTAAGTCTCTATTGTTGATTGGTATTGACGCGGATACTTTTCCCTCCCAGAGAACCACATATGCTGATGTCACTCTACTGGATCAGGAAAGTATAGACCCTCAAAGTGACAAGAGAGTCGCACTCTGCTTTCTCCGGTTGTAGCAGAGTTGATGAGATTTTCGAAGGCAAAGGCGATCATATCCTGACTCTAGGAGAGTCCAAGAATGCTAGACAGATTTGGGGTATCCATCTAAAAATCCAGTTCAATTTATGAGTTTTCAATTTATGAAGTTAGAGCAAGCAAGGATCTTTCAACTGGTATCAGAGCAAATTGGCTAAAGTGGATCAACCGAGAAGCAAGAAATATTAAAAATTTATGAAGTACCAGTAAAAGATTGTAATTGTGTGATGAAATTCATACAAATTGATATTTCGAATGAAGATTCGTAATTTGGAAATTGGGTCTTCAAATGGAAGTACCATAATTGTATGGAATCCCTGACTTGCTTGAGGCCTAGATATGATGGTATTTACCTTATAACTCCAATGACCATGGCTACCCATATATACCGTGGCTATAACTGCAGCCCTTTACACTAACAATATATACGAGTAAATCTAAGACCTTGAAATTATAAGCAAAAATGCTATCTAGATGATGAATTCGAATGCTGGTTGATATGATTTTAGAATTTTGGTTGAAAATTGATGAGTTGCTTTGGATTCTGATTGAAAGATAATGATTCTTGAATTCTAGTTGAAAGAAGACCACAATGAGGATGAATGGGACAAATCCCAGTGATGATGATAGTAACTAGAATGATGATTGTGACTTCAGTAAATCACTATGAGACTAGTGGATTGTGCTGACAGATTGCTACTGTTGACCTTGACCAAGTGACTCTAATTAAGGGATGACAAATTGAGAACCTGCATAACTGAAATTTCTATGGAGGAATGTTCAAATGGAATTTTCGGTCTGATGGATCATTACTATGTTAAGAATATGAATGAATTATTCTCTGATAATGAGTTCTGTATGTTCTTCTATTGAAGGGATCTTTATCCCATGATTCTGTGGGGGGCTGACCAATCTAAAGAACCCCATAATCAGTTGGATCTAAAGTCGGATTTGAATTATAAATAAAAGGACTTAATAAGAATTTTCGTATTGATAGGATCATGGATCGAGGTTGTTGTGGTAGGAATGATAACCCCCAGCTCAATGAGGAAGAGCTCGACTTGGATGTTCGTAAAACTCTTCATAGATCATAGCTTGGACCTTTCAAGGGTGAAGGGAAAAACTTGGACAAGGATACGGAGAAGTGGATCGAAGCAATGGAAGAATATTTGTAAGATTCCTCCCCCAACCCCTTTTTGATGTCTAGCATCTTCCCCTGTAATCAATCCCTCTTCAGAAATATAATGGCCTTGTTCCTAACTGTTTTAACCTAGAGAGAGAAAATATTCTAGAGAGAGAATATTCAGATTATGAATATTTTTGGATAGAAAAATAACTCATCTTATTAAAATAAGTTCCCCTGAAACAGAAATTTAAAAAGAATTTTCCAATGTGCAATTGGAATTAATTGGAAATAGGTATAAAGAACCTTAGTCTAAGGGCCTAGATTTTCAGAAATCTTTAGACTATGGTCCAATTAAGGTTTCTATGGGCCAATAGCATCAATCCATGTGTAGGGAGGAGATAAATCCAAATTGTAAAAGAAGATACCCAAAAATGAGTAAATGCTCACATAAGATGAAGAGTTGAAAATGTACAAGGTTTATTAGTAAATAAACTCATATGTAAGGAAGAGGAGTTCTTTAAAGGAGGGGCATATTTCACATAAGATGAAGAGTTGAAAATGTACAAGGTTTATTAGTAAATAAACACATATGTAAGGAAGGGGAGTTCTTTAAAGGAGGTGCATATTTCACATAAGATAAAGAGTTGAAAATGTACAAGGTTTATTAGTAAAAAAACTATGACACATATGTAAGGAAGAGGAGTTCTTTAAAGGAGGTGCACATTTCACATAAGATGAAGAGTTGAAAATGTACAAGGTTTATTAGTAAAAAACTATGAGCAATAAAATTTTGACACATATGTAAGGAAGGGGAATTCTTTAAAGGAGGTGCATATTTCACATGCTTGAATGAGTTTTAAACTAAAAAATAATGTGATATTTTTATCTCTCATCTCTCTTGAACCAAACCAAATCAAAATGGAACCAAACCGAATCAAAAAGTAACCAAACTAGGTCCAAATCTAGTCCAAATTCAACCAAACTGACTTGGAAAATTCTAGAATCAGTTTGTTTGGTTAGGAGCTCAAATTTTCCTATAAATAGAAGCCTCCCCTTGTTGAAAAAAATATAATGTCTTATGCATTGTTACTCTACTCCACCTAAGCCAAAATATAGTCTCTTATGCTTTGTTACTCTACTCCACCTAAGCCAAAATATAGTCTCTTATGCCTTGTTACTCTACTCCACCTAAGCCAAAATATAGTCTCTTATGCCTTGTTACTCTACTCCACCTAAGCTAAAATATATAGTGTCTTATGCCTTGTTACTCTACTCTACCTAAGCCAAGAACTGTGAATTCTTTAATATTTCACTAGTTTGTGATACTTCCCTCTTTCTTCAATCCCCATTGGTGGCTCCATCAACATACTAAACCAATTGATTGGTTGGGGGCCTCTACCGTGAATAAAGAATCAAGCAAATCATAAGGTAAGTATATTGAATTTTGATCTTTTCTATGATTTCTCAATGATTCTCTCTTCTCAACCCCTCTCAAGCTTGAGAAGCTTAATTGGTATGGTTTTTTAAATGCTATTGAAGTTAATTGGTGAATAGTAGGGAAGAGTTACATAATTTAATAAATGCTATAGAAGTTAATTTCCATTTATGTTTAAATTCAAATGGTTTTTATGTAATTTCTCTCTCTCTCTTAAGAAATGGCCATACTCATGACCCATTCTCAATCCAAAAGAAGCTTTTCATAAAGCTTTTCCTTAATCCAAGATTAAGCTATGCTTGAGGCCAAATTAATGGCTTTTTTCTATGCTTTTAGTTTATGCACATTGATGATTCAATCCATTATGGATTGATGACCCAATTAGAGACCATTCTAATTGTTTTCTTGATGATCCAATTAGAGACCATTCTAATTGTTTTCTTAATGATCCAATTAGAGACCATTATGGATTGATGATCCAATTAGAGACCATTCTAATTAATTCTTTAATAATGAGCTTTATCCCTTAGAAAAAAATTGAGATTTATCAGTCAGAGTAGCGGAGCTATGGCAAAATTTTTATAGAAATTACGCATAAAATAAATTCATTCAAAACACAAAAAAGAGGACTTCCTACCATATTCTAGGAACTATCATCCTAGATTAATTAAAAGAATTTTATTATGCATGGAGATGTGGATGTTGCATGTAGATGTAGATGTGTAGATGTAGATGTGGAAGTGGAGGTGGATGGATGCATGTAGATGTAGATGTATAGATGTAGATGGGAATGGAGATATGGATGTATGCATATAGATGTAGATATATAGATGTCGATGTGGATGTGGAGGTGGATGGATGCATGTAGATGTAGATGTATAGATGTAGATGTAGATACGAATGGAGATGTGGATGTATGCATGTAGATGTAGGTGTATAGATGTAGATGTGGATGTAGAGGTGGATGTATGCATGTAGATGTAGATGTATAGATGTGGATATGAATGTGGAGGTAGATGTATGCATATAGATGTAGATGTATGGAGGTGAATGTGAATGTGGATGTAGATGTATGCATAGAGATGTAGATGTATGCATGTAGATGTGAATGTACGCATATAGATGTGGATGTATGGATGTGAATATACGATATGTGATGTGAGGGAATCTGAAGTGATGAGATAGAAATGATGTGATGGGATGAGTATGCATATAAATGGAATATGGAATAAGTAATGTAGATTGATAAAGGATAATGTGGAAAAATGAAAGTTAAAATAGAAATTGTGTTGTAAACTGTTGTAAAATACTGTTTGTAAATACTGTTTGTAAATGCTGTTTGTAAATGATTGTTTTATGTCAAGAATGCTGGGGGGAGCATTTTGACCGTCTTGTGATTAAAGTCGTGATGGTAAAGTTGCAACTGCTGACGGGGAGTCAATGAAGGACGTCTCGCGTAGCAAGTCGGCCGAGGTCTTGACCAGCCTCGGTGCGATTAAAATGGTGAGCTTCCGGTACGGTGGATGAGGGGCCAAGGAAGCGGCCTATGCGTGAAGCGCTAGGTTACCTGCGAAGGATCCTAGAGGGTGCTGACCATACGGTGCTCGGGCTCTGGGTTGCCTAGGATACCCACGCGTGCGTCGAGGAAGATATTGGAACAGAGTTGGAGTTGTTTTCTGAAATCGAGCATGGATCTGGTTGATTGACCTTGCTGGTCTTCAATGGATGAGTCCATGGCTCCTTATATGGATCTGTTGGTTGATCTTGCTGATCTTCAACGAGAGTCCATCTTGTTAAGTGATTATATTGCCAAGTATTATGGGCTAGGAACTATCGAAACGGCTCCTGAGCGTTCTAGTTACCAATGATGCCATAGATACTCTGATGAAGGAATGATGGGAAATTAAGAATCAATTGGATAAATTGGAAGATGGTGATCAATGATACTATGGTTTTATTAAAGGATTGTTTTAAACTGGTTGAATCTGGTTGAAAAAAAAAAGGCAATTTCATATTGGGTGTGTGAGTGGTGTGACTAGTTTTATTTTGCATGAACATCCGGCTAGGGGGCCTTGGAACTCTTTTCCTTGGTACCCGGGACAAAACCTAACCAAATTTTTAATTGGATCCCATCACTACAGTGGTTGGGCGGTTGGCTAACCCATGGGATTGGATGGGGTTAGGCTGGACTGATGGATCCGTAAATCGAGACTCAAACTTTTGTTTTTACGATAGAAAAAAAAAAAAATCCCGGACAGAAACTGTTCTATGGATAGGAATCAACGGCTGTGCCTCTTGAATGGGGAAAAAAGCGTTGATCCCAATGATCCAAGTGCAAGTTTCTTCCTTGAACTGACTAAGTATCTTATAGATGTAATCGAATCATCTCGAGCAGAAATGATCTTGACTACGTTAGAGTAAAAAGTTTTTTCTTGGTGGAATCGCCCGTGCTTTCTGGTAGGGGAAGTTTTTTTGGGTTCGGTTTTGGAACAACCGACGGATTAGTCTCTTATCCGGATATCCGTGGGCGAGGCCCCGAGTGTGGGACCCCTGTCCCGCGCGAGAAGCGCTACTTCCGCTGCCAGTACCCTGAATCCGTTGCTCGGTGGGAACAGGGATCTTACAGTTGGTATCAGAGCCTTTGGTTAATAAAGATCACCTGAGAAGACAAATATGTCAAAAATTTATCAAGAAACACAAAAAGGTTATAATTGTGTGATATAATTCATACAATTTGATATTCAAACTGAAACTCGTAATTTGGTAATTGGGTCTTCAGATGGAAGTACCGCAATTATATAGAATCCCCGTCTTGCTTGAGGCCTAGACATGATAGTATTTACCTTATAATTCCAAGGGCCGTGACTACCCGTATATACCGAGAGTATACTGCAGCTCTTTACTGACAGTATATACGAGTAAATCTAAGACTTGAAATTATAAGCGTTAATGCTATCCAGATGATGATTTTGCATGTGATTGATATGATTTTTAATTCTGTTTGAGAATGGATGAATTGATTTGGATTCTGATTGAAAATGCTGATTGAAAATGCTGATTGAAAAATGTTGATTTTTAAAAAATTAGTTGAAATATAATGAAACCACAATGAGGGGGAATGGGACGAATCCCTGTAATGATATTCATAACTAGAATGATGATAATGAATTCAGCAAATCACTATGAGGTTAATGGGTGTGCTGTTAGATTGCTACTGTTAATATTTGACCGGTAGATCAAGTTAAGGGATGTTAAATTGAGAACTTGCTTGACTGAAATTTCCGTGGAGGAATGTTTCGAAGGAAACTTTTCGGTCTAATGGACCATTATCATGTTAAAGATATGAATGATATGATCTGAATGAATTGTTATTTAATAATGACTTCTATATAAGGGATATTTATCCCAGTGTTCTGTTGGGTTGACCAGAATATAAGGAACCCCAGAATAAATTGGATCTTAAGAAAAAGAGTTGTCCTCTACTTGGCGAGATGAGGACATCTCGCATTTTTTTAAGTGGGGTAGAATGTAAGATTCCTCCCCAGCCTTCGAGGTATACAGGAGTAAGAATCTCCCTTTCTGATCTTATAATTATTCCCTCTCTAAAATAAAAGAAAGTTTCTGTTTAAAAAAAGGAAGACCCTTTCCCTAGAATACTTCTCAGGAGTCCCACCTGTTTTAAGGGTTTAGAACAATGAGTTCAGAAGTGAGAATCGATGTTTTGGATACCAAGGTTTTGGTTTTCATTCGAGTACGGCCCAAAAGAAGTTCTTTATCTCTTGGAGAGTATAAGGAGTTATCCCCCAGATATTGTGATCCTTATATCTGAATTCAATGAAAGTAGGTGACTTAGCCTACAAGCTTCTTTTATCTCCTCATCTCAAAATTATTAATGCCTTCTATAGAAAAATGTGTCAAACACGAATCATGGAAAGACAGTAAAACTTCAGTGGCAAGTTACCGTTGGCTTCTAGGTTACGCTAGCTCCTTCCTCTATATAAGTCGTAACTTTTACTTGTCGCTCACAGTAATCTTATTCCCATCAATCTCCTTTCTTTCTTAATCTCCTTCATGGCTTGGCAACAAGAACTAGTTTTATCCATGATGATTTCTCACCTTCAAGACGCAAGAGAGTCTGTGAAGAATGACTTTATAGAACAGTATGAGCGCTCACTTTTTCCTCACCTAGGAACTTCTGTAGCGCAGACCAAATGGCGGACCTATCAAAACATAACTAGGGTAACACCCTGGGGTCAGCAGCACTTTCGTAACAATGTCCGCTTGGCCATGGTTATTGAAGCTTTGGGTTTGGGTCCCCGATACTACTGTGTCATGAGATCAAGGCATCTTGGGTTTTCTGAGCGGGTCTTCTTACTGGCATGTTTTCTTCCTCATGAGAAGATATGCCTTTACCCCGTTTTTGGCTTGCCTCTCAGAGGTCCTTTTGTTGGATCACCTCATACCACTGAGATAGGTGCGGCAATAACCAGCAGAATCATTCCCATAGATGAGTTACCCTATACTTGTGCAGCTTGTGAGGACTGCTTTTGTGACCATGATGGACGGGCTTATGGAAGTGTAAAGAGTTTCTCTATCTTTACTGTATAAGTTCCGAGAATGAATAAAGTTTAAATCTTGTTCTTATTTTGAATCTTGCTCTCTTTAAGACTTTTCTTGGTGGTTAATCGTGATTAAAAATTTTCTCTAAGTCTCATATTCGTGCATCTTGCGAAATTATTCCAAGTTGCGAGATGAGGACATCTCGCGTTTTTTAAGTGGAGTAGAATGTAAGATTCCTCCCCCAACCCCTTTTTGATGTCTAGCATCTTCCCCTGTAATCAATCCCTCTTCAGAAATATAATGGCCTTGTTCCTAACTGTTTTAACCTAGAGAGAGAAAATATTCTAGAGAGAGAATATTCAGATTATGAATATTTTTGGATAGAAAAATAACTCATCTTATTAAAATAAGTTCCCCTGAAACAGAAATTTAAAAAGAATTTTCCAATGTGCAATTGGAATTAATTGGAAATAGGTATAAAGAACCTTAGTCTAAGGGCCTAGATTTTCAGAAATCTTTAGACTATGGTCCAATTAAGGTTTCTATGGGCCAATAGCATCAATCCATGTGTAGGGAGGAGATAAATCCAAATTGTAAAAGAAGATACCCAAAAATGAGTAAATGCTCACATAAGATGAAGAGTTGAAAATGTACAAGGTTTATTAGTAAATAAACTCATATGTAAGGAAGAGGAGTTCTTTAAAGGAGGGGCATATTTCACATAAGATGAAGAGTTGAAAATGTACAAGGTTTATTAGTAAATAAACACATATGTAAGGAAGGGGAGTTCTTTAAAGGAGGTGCATATTTCACATAAGATAAAGAGTTGAAAATGTACAAGGTTTATTAGTAAAAAAACTATGACACATATGTAAGGAAGAGGAGTTCTTTAAAGGAGGTGCACATTTCACATAAGATGAAGAGTTGAAAATGTACAAGGTTTATTAGTAAAAAACTATGAGCAATAAAATTTTGACACATATGTAAGGAAGGGGAATTCTTTAAAGGAGGTGCATATTTCACATGCTTGAATGAGTTTTAAACTCAAAAATAATGTGATATTTTTATCTCTCATCTCTCTTGAACCAAACCAAATCAAAATGGAACCAAACCGAATCAAAAAGTAACCAAACTAGGTCCAAATCTAGTCCAAATTCAACCAAACTGACTTGGAAAATTCTAGAATCAGTTTGTTTGGTTAGGAGCTCAAATTTTCCTATAAATAGAAGCCTCCCCTTGTTGAAAAAAATATAATGTCTTATGCATTGTTACTCTACTCCACCTAAGCCAAAATATAGTCTCTTATGCTTTGTTACTCTACTCCACCTAAGCCAAAATATAGTCTCTTATGCCTTGTTACTCTACTCCACCTAAGCCAAAATATAGTCTCTTATGCCTTGTTACTCTACTCCACCTAAGCTAAAATATATAGTGTCTTATGCCTTGTTACTCTACTCTACCTAAGCCAAGAACTGTGAATTCTTTAATATTTCACTAGTTTGTGATACTTCCCTCTTTCTTCAATCCCCATTGGTGGCTCCATCAACATACTAAACCAATTGATTGGTTGGGGGCCTCTACCGTGAATAAAGAATCAAGCAAATCATAAGGTAAGTATATTGAATTTTGATCTTTTCTATGATTTCTCAATGATTCTCTCTTCTCAACCCCTCTCAAGCTTGAGAAGCTTAATTGGTATGGTTTTTTAAATGCTATTGAAGTTAATTGGTGAATAGTAGGGAAGAGTTACATAATTTAATAAATGCTATAGAAGTTAATTTCCATTTATGTTTAAATTCAAATGGTTTTTATGTAATTTCTCTCTCTCTCTTAAGAAATGGCCATACTCATGACCCATTCTCAATCCAAAAGAAGCTTTTCATAAAGCTTTTCCTTAATCCAAGATTAAGCTATGCTTGAGGCCAAATTAATGGCTTTTTTCTATGCTTTTAGTTTATGCACATTGATGATTCAATCCATTATGGATTGATGACCCAATTAGAGACCATTCTAATTGTTTTCTTGATGATCCAATTAGAGACCATTCTAATTGTTTTCTTAATGATCCAATTAGAGACCATTATGGATTGATGATCCAATTAGAGACCATTCTAATTAATTCTTTAATAATGAGCTTTATCCCTTAGAAAAAAATTGAGATTTATCAGTCAGAGTAGCGGAGCTATGGCAAAATTTTTATAGAAATTACGCATAAAATAAATTCATTCAAAACACAAAAAAGAGGACTTCCTACCATATTCTAGGAACTATCATCCTAGATTAATTAAAAGAATTTTATTATGCATGGAGATGTGGATGTTGCATGTAGATGTAGATGTGTAGATGTAGATGTGGAAGTGGAGGTGGATGGATGCATGTAGATGTAGATGTATAGATGTAGATGGGAATGGAGATATGGATGTATGCATATAGATGTAGATATATAGATGTCGATGTGGATGTGGAGGTGGATGGATGCATGTAGATGTAGATGTATAGATGTAGATGTAGATACGAATGGAGATGTGGATGTATGCATGTAGATGTAGGTGTATAGATGTAGATGTGGATGTAGAGGTGGATGTATGCATGTAGATGTAGATGTATAGATGTGGATATGAATGTGGAGGTAGATGTATGCATATAGATGTAGATGTATGGAGGTGAATGTGAATGTGGATGTAGATGTATGCATAGAGATGTAGATGTATGCATGTAGATGTGAATGTACGCATATAGATGTGGATGTATGGATGTGAATATACGATATGTGATGTGAGGGAATCTGAAGTGATGAGATAGAAATGATGTGATGGGATGAGTATGCATATAAATGGAATATGGAATAAGTAATGTAGATTGATAAAGGATAATGTGGAAAAATGAAAGTTAAAATAGAAATTGTGTTGTAAACTGTTGTAAAATACTGTTTGTAAATACTGTTTGTAAATGCTGTTTGTAAATGATTGTTTTATGTCAAGAATGCTGGGGGGAGCATTTTGACCGTCTTGTGATTAAAGTCGTGATGGTAAAGTTGCAACTGCTGACGGGGAGTCAATGAAGGACGTCTCGCGTAGCAAGTCGGCCGAGGTCTTGACCAGCCTCGGTGCGATTAAAATGGTGAGCTTCCGGTACGGTGGATGAGGGGCCAAGGAAGCGGCCTATGCGTGAAGCGCTAGGTTACCTGCGAAGGATCCTAGAGGGTGCTGACCATACGGTGCTCGGGCTCTGGGTTGCCTAGGATACCCACGCGTGCGTCGAGGAAGATATTGGAACAGAGTTGGAGTTGTTTTCTGAAATCGAGCATGGATCTGGTTGATTGACCTTGCTGGTCTTCAATGGATGAGTCCATGGCTCCTTATATGGATCTGTTGGTTGATCTTGCTGATCTTCAACGAGAGTCCATCTTGTTAAGTGATTATATTGCCAAGTATTATGGGCTAGGAACTATCGAAACGGCTCCTGAGCGTTCTAGTTACCAATGATGCCATAGATACTCTGATGAAGGAATGATGGGAAATTAAGAATCAATTGGATAAATTGGAAGATGGTGATCAATGATACTATGGTTTTATTAAAGGATTGTTTTAAACTGGTTGAATCTGGTTGAAAAAAAAAAGGCAATTTCATATTGGGTGTGTGAGTGGTGTGACTAGTTTTATTTTGCATGAACATCCGGCTAGGGGGCCTTGGAACTCTTTTCCTTGGTACCCGGGACAAAACCTAACCAAATTTTTAATTGGATCCCATCACTACAGTGGTTGGGCGGTTGGCTAACCCATGGGATTGGATGGGGTTAGGCTGGACTGATGGATCCGTAAATCGAGACTCAAACTTTTGTTTTTACGATAGAAAAAAAAAAAAATCCCGGACAGAAACTGTTCTATGGATAGGAATCAACGGCTGTGCCTCTTGAATGGGGAAAAAAGCGTTGATCCCAATGATCCAAGTGCAAGTTTCTTCCTTGAACTGACTAAGTATCTTATAGATGTAATCGAATCATCTCGAGCAGAAATGATCTTGACTACGTTAGAGTAAAAAGTTTTTTCTTGGTGGAATCGCCCGTGCTTTCCGGTAGGGGAAGTTTTTTTGGGTTCGGTTTTGGAACAACCGACGGATTAGTCTCTTATCCGGATATCCGTGGGCGAGGCCCCGAGTGTGGGACCCCTGTCCCACGCGAGAAGCGCTACTTCCGCTGCCAGTACCCTGAATCCGTTGCTCGGTGGGAACAGGGATCTTACAGTATTTCAATGTCACCAGGTACAATGAGAAAAGTAAAATGGCTCCTGCAAGGCTGAAGATAGTAGAAATAGCAAGAGTGGCATGGAGAAACTATTGCGAGACAAACCGTCTGGATCAGAACACCCAGACATGGAATGATCTCAAAATTTACCTAAGGAAGAAATTTGGTCCTCCCGGCTTTATGGAATCCAAGATGAATGAATTCTTAGAGTTAACCCAGGAGAGCAAAACTATTGAAGTGTATCACCAAGCGTTCGCTCTTCTCCTCAAGTACTCACTGTTGGATGAAGAACAGCTGATGGCCAGGTTCATTCGGGGGAGGACTGAACGAACCTTTGAATATCCTAGTGAAGAATGCCAAGCCAATTTCCATGGCTGAAGCAGTGTGGATATCGAAGGATTTCGCCAAGGCCTTTGATGTCAAGGTCTCGCCGAAGCCAGCACCATTATCTTTCAAAAGATTTCTAGCTCCAAAAGGTGATTCCAACCTTCCACCACCTAAGAGACAACAAGGTCAAGCTCAAAATATGGAAAGTTCTAGAATGGAAGAAAGGTCCTTTTTCTCGAAACTCAATCCCCTGGAATTCAACTTCAGAAGTTCCACCCTGAACAAGGAAGTGAAATGCTATAACTGTCAAGGATTTGGACATCGTAGTATGGATTTCCCAACTCCTTTTGGATCAAGGTTTTCAGGGAGGACCAAGATTCCAGACTCCAGCTCCTTCCTTCTAGAGTAATCAGGTTCCTTTTCGTCAAAATCAGGGAAATCCCAGAGGTAGACCCTCTAACCAACCCTCAGTTTCAATCCAAAGTAATGCAAGACCTCGACCTCAAAATAGGAAAGTCAAAGAAATATGTTCCTGAATCGGCCATCCACTTCCAAGGCAGTAACGTCGGAAGTGATTGAAGAAGAAGAAGATGAAAGAGAGTATACTTGCGAGATGAGGACATCTCGCGTTTTTTAAGTGGGGTAGGATGTAAGATTTCTCCCTCTAGCTTTTCAGGTGTAAAGGTGTAAGAACCTCCCCTTCTATTCTTGTAATTATTCCCCTCTCTAAAATAAAAGAAAGATCTTGTTTTACCATTTTTGGCCTAGAGAGAGAAAATATCTAGAGAGAGGTAATCCAAAATTGAGATATCTTTGGATATAAAAATCCTCCTAGTGTCTGAAATGGTTTCCCCTAAGAAACAGAAGTTCAAAATAAATTCTCCAAAGTACATTAGGAATCAATTAAAAATGATTTGAAAGACCTTAGCCTAAGGGTCAAGATTTTCTGAAAATTTTGGATTATGGTCCAATTAAGGTTCCTATGGGCCAATAAGATTAATCCAAGTGTTGGGATGAGATAAATCCAAAGAATAAAAGAAAATACCCAAAAATGAGTAAATGCTCACATAAGAAGAAGAGTTGAATGAGTACAAGGTTTATTAGTTAAAAACTATGAGATATTACTAAAAAAATGAGATATTTTAGAATAATGATACATTTTTGACACCTTAGTTAAGGAGGGGGGAGACTTTGAGGTAGGCGCCTATTTCACACATGTGGATGAGTTTTTAATTCAAAAACATTGTGATATTTTTATGTCTCCTCTCTCCTGGATCAAACCAAAACAAAAAGGGAGCCAAACTGGTCCAAATCTTGTCCAAATTCAACCAAACTGAAGCTGGAAAATTCTAGAACTTAGTTGGACTCAGTTAGTGGCCTCCCTCACCTATAAATAGACCCTCATTCTTTTGTATTCTCATCTTTGAGCTATACCATGCCAGTATTACATTAAAATCATGATATTTTCTATTATCTCTTAAAAATCCTCTACTTTTGGAGAGATTGGAGTTTCTCTCTCTCTTCAACAATCCTTGGAGCTTTCTTCTCAACATACTAAACTAATTGATTGGTTGGGGGCTTCCTTCTATGATAAAGAAGCAAGCAAAATCAGGAGGAGGAGGTAAGATGTAAATTCATGGTTTTCTTTAATATTCTCAATGATTTCACTTTTCAACCCCTCTCAAGCTTGAGAAGTTTCAAATGGATTGTTTTTCAATGCAAATTAAGCTTTCTATAAGAATTCTAATGATTAATCACAAAATGTTTATATTTATGCTTAATTAGGATGCTTTTTATGTATATCTCTCTCTCCCCAAAAGAATGGTCATTCCTATGACTAATTCTTACTCAAATGGATGCTTCTCATTGATAAATTGTCAATTCAAGAATCAAACTCTATGCTAGTGAAGCTAGAGGTTAGAAAATGGCTTTTTTATGTTCATATGCTAATAAAATTATAGTAAACTTATGATTTAATTCCATAAATTAGATTTAGGTCTAAATTATAGTTATTCTATCATAATTATACCACAAAGTCTTATTCTTTCCAAAAATATTAAAAATTATCAGTAATAGCACAGCAGAGCGGAGCTATGGTAAAATTTTTAGAAATAATTACATAGCTCATTTTTATGCATAATGGGAAAAGAGTACTTCCTACCATATTCTAGGATTGGTCATCCTATGCTAAAAGAATGATTTTCATCACATTCTTGGAAAACTAATTATTCATATTTGTGCATAAATAAATAAATTAAGAAAAGAAGAATTTTTGGGTATTTTTATTTTCATGCAAAAAGATGAATTCCCATGATAATGGAGATCCATGTAATTAAATGGAAAAAGAGAAATTTTGGTATATTAAAATAATGAATATTTTTATTTAAAGAGAAATTTTAGATAGATTTATTTTATGCATGAGAAAATTTAAATGATAAAAGAGGAATTCCCATGACATTTGGAATTCAATCATTTAAATGGTAAAAGTGAAATTCTTGGCATAATTGGAATAATGGATATTTTTATTAAAGAAAAGAGAAATTTTAGATAAATTTATTTTATGATAAAAGAGAAATTCCAATGACATTTGGAATTCAATCAATTAAATGCAAAAGAGGAATTCTCGTGATATTTGAGATCCAAGAAATTAAATAGAAAAAGAGGAATGTTTAGCATAATTCAAATTATGAGTATTTATCAAAAGTGAAATTTTGAGCATTATTAGGAAATATGGGTAGAATTGATTTTTGTAAATCCCATGAATCTTTTACTCAAAAAGAAGAATATTGAATATATTTCACTTGAGAAAATCAAGAAATAATATGAGAGTATCCATTGAGAAAAAGAACCTTTACCTAGGCCAAGCAATTAGCAAAAATTTAGAAAAGTCCCATCCGTATCAAAATAGAAAATGTTACTAAATGTGAATAAATGCAAATAAGATGTGAATGCGATGTGAATAAGACGTGAATGCGATGTGAATAAGACGAATGCGATGTGATAAGATGTGAGTGCATGTGATAAGATGTGGTGTGATGTAAATGAATGTGGATGGGATGTGAGGTGATGTAAATGGATGTGGATGTGAATCATTTAAGGACTTCCCAAAAAATTTGGGGTATTTTACGTTGACAGCTGTTTATTGCATCGTGTTGTAGTAGCGGAGGGTGCGAGGCTATGGGGGTGGTGGTGGAGGTGGTGGTGGAGGTGGTATGAGTAGTGGTGGGGTGAGGTTGGTGTATGTGAGATCCCTACCCTCTATCAGAATACTGGCAGCGGAATAGCAACTACACAGGGTAGAGTATCCCACTTGCGGCCTTGCTTACGTCTATCCGAGCAAGAGACTACAGTGACTCTTCCCTAAGCCAACCCCGAAAAACTTTCTTGCTAGAAAACATGGGTGATTCCTCCAAGGAAAATTCTAACACAAACTATCTAACCTGGTCATTTAGTCCACTAGTCTTCTAATCCAGACTATGTCATGTTGTTGAGTGGCCCAACTTGAAGAGGAGAAACTCTTGCACTTGGTTCAAAGAGATTAACACTTTTTCCCCCCTCGAGTGAGGCACAACCGTTAATCTAGTCCCCTAAAACAAGACTTGTCCGTGTTCTCTATCTACCGTACGTATTTTTGAACTAAACTTCTACCCTTGATTTATTTATAATTCAACTATAAGGAATTCCACTGATCCAGTCTAACCCCATCCAATCCCATGGGTTAGCCGACCACCTGCTGACCACTGTATTGGTGGAAATTCAATTACTCACCCACCCATAATTGAAATGCCATTTTGCTTTCGAAGACAATTACACACACACTCCTCTTAAATATTTACGCACAACCTCCTCTTAAAACAAGGATGAGTAATAAAACATTAGTACCAATACATTTTCACAACTTGAATATACCAAGTTTTATCCTTTTCACCAAACATAAATATCATTCTAGATGCCCCGTTGAAGGTCTATTGACCAACCAACGAATTCTAGATTTAGTTTCTAAAAATTTATGTTTCTATGCAAATAAATATTTCCATGTGATAAAATCTTATCCATGAAAATGAAAACAAAGGAAATTTCTCTATCTTTTCTCTATTTATTTTATTTAAAACTATTGAGGCATAAACATGATATGAATGTAAGCATGAAAATGGAACTGAACATCTACCTTAAGCATCTATATGATTCATACATAAACATGCCATGAATATGTAACCAAGCATCCTCTTTTGACATCTAAGGCATTCATGCATAAGCATGCCATGAATGTGAACATGTAAATGTGACTAAAATTCCTCCACATGAGACTAGATGAACATCATCATGCATGGTTTAAACATTCATCCTCATGACTATCCATGATTAAAATGAAAACAAGATGACTGGGAATGATCTCCATCGAGATACATACACATGGAGTATATGTTTAACATCTCAACATAATTAAAAACCTAAATCAAAAGCATAAACAAGAGATTAATGTCTAAACATTCACTTAAACATGGTTTAGAGAAGAACCCATGTCTAAACATAGAAGAACCCATGTCTAAACATGCTTCTAAGCATAAAAGAGAAGAAAAGAGTATAAGCATCATGGTTTAGTCTTACACTTAGTGTGAGCTTTCTTCTTCTTGAGCTTGGAGAGAAGAGTGTAGCCTTCAAGAAGAGATAACCTTCAAGAGAAGAAGAAGGAGCCTTCAAAAGAGGGTTCACCTTTAAGAGAAGAAGCTAGACAACCATGGAAAGAAGTAGGCTTCAAAAAAAGAGAGCTATGGCCACCATGAAGAGGACAAAAAATAACTAAATTGATGGATTGGGTACATACCTAGGAGTGTTGGGGACTCACATCTACGTTCAATTGCCACAACAAACTACCCAATTCTCCTCAGGAGCAGGCGGCGCAGACTGTAGGGAAGAAATAGTGCAGAATTTTCAATACTATGCTAGGTGGAGGCCAAATTCAAGTCTTGTGATTGATTGTTTTGGTACACACACCTGAGAAGGTTGCTATGTGGTTGGTTGGAACAATTATGCATTATGGAGCTGATTATGAGTTGATTAAACAGGCTATCTACAGTGAGTGATTAGTGAAACAAAGGGTCATTAATCGACTAATTACTCCCTCAACTTTTACAATTGGTCTAATTCCTTTTACATGGGGTTATTAGACATCATTGCTAAGCTAATGAATGATTGGTCTCTCAATTTGGACAAGAATAAAAGGAATTAGAGTACTTTTACTGGTTTTTATTTGTTTTATTGGTTTTTCTTAAAACAGAGAACGGGATTTGATATTTTTGGTATGTATGCACTGTGAGGTCCCTGTTCCCACCGAGCAACGGATTCGGGGTACTAGCAGCGGAAGTAGCACTTCTCGCGCGGGACAGGGGTCCCACACTCGGGGCCTCGCCCACGGATATCCGGACAAGAGACTAATCCGTCGGTTTGTCCAAAACCGAAACCGGAAAAACTTCCTTTACCCGGAAAGCACGGGCGATTCCACCAAGATAACTCTTTACTCTAACGTAGTCAAGATCATTACTGATCAAACTGATCTGACTGCACCTTTAACGGTACTTGGTCAAATCAAGGAAGAACTTGCACTTGGATCATTGGGATCAACGCTTTTTTCCCCATCAAGAGGCACAACCGTTGATTCCTATCCATAGAACAATTTCTATCCGGGATTTACTTCATCTATCGTAATAATAGAAATTAAATCTCGATTTACGGATCCATCAATCCAGCCTAACCCCATCCGATCCCATGGGTTAGCCAACCGCCCAACCACTGTAGTGATGGGATCCAATTTGGAATTTGGTTAGGTTTTGTCCCGGGTACCAAGGAAAAGAGTTCCAAGGCCCCCTAGCCGAAAGTTCATGCAAACATAAAACTAGTCATACCACTTACACACCCAATATGAAATTGCCTTTTTCTTAGCATCAACTAGCTTTAAAACAATCCTTTAATAAAACCATTATGTCACTGATGACAATCCTCAAAGTCTCTGGTTGAATCCTTATTTCCAGTCATTCTTTCATCGGTATACTTATGGCATCATTGGCAACCAAAACGCTCACCACCTGTTCTCTCAGGGGCCTTTTCCATGGTTCCTAGCTCATAGTAACCGGCAATATATTCATATAATAGAATGGAGTCTCCGTGGAAGATCAGCAAGATCAACCCACAGATCCATATAAAAGAGCCATGGACTCATCTGTTGAGGACCAGCAAGGTCAATCAACCAGATCCATGCCCGGTTTCAGAAAACAACTCTTACTCCTTATTCCAATATCTTCCACGACGCACGTGTGGGTATCTTCGGCGACCCAGAGCCCGAGCACCGTATGGTCAGCACCCTCTAGGATCCTTCGCAGGTGACCTAGCGCTTCACTCATAGGCCGCTTCCTTGGTCCCTCATCCACCGTACCGGAAGCTCACCATTTAAATCGAGCCGAGGCTGGTCAAGACCTCGATCGACCTTGCTACGCGAGACGTCCTCCATTGACTCTCCGTCAGCAGTTGCAACTTTATCAGTTCAGTCTTCATGACCTTAATCCTCAAGACGGTCAAAATGCTTCTCTAGCATTCTTGACATAAAACAGTCATTTACAAATAGTCACAATTACAATTTCTATAACGAACTCTTGTCTTTCCATATTATCCACTCTCGGACCACATTACTTATTCCACATTCCATTCATCGTTCTCATCCATTCACTCATATAGACTACATTATCTCACATACATCTTCATATTCATTATTCTACATACATATCCATGTTCGTACGTCCACATCATACATCCAATTTCACATTCATACATACGCATCTACATGCATACATCCACATCTACATTCATACATCCATACCTCCATTTCCACATCCACACATCCACATTCATATTCATACATCCACATCTACATACATACATCCACATCTACATACATACATCCATACATCCACATCTACATACATACATCCATTTTCACATCCTCATTCATACATACACATCCACATACATACATACACATCCGTATCTACATCCATACATCCACATCCACATCAACATTCACATTCATACATATACATCTACATGTATACATCCACATCACATTCATACAACTATATTACATCCATTCTCGTCCTAACACATCCCATATACATCTTAACACATCCTAACTCATCTTAACACATTCTATCACATCTCATACACATCTTATCACATCTTTTTATATCTCATACACCTCTTATCACATCCTATCACTTTCCATACGCATCTTATCAAATCTTATCACATCTCATACACATCTTATCACATCTTTTTACATCTCATACACCTCTTATCACCTCTTATCACTTTCCATATGCATCTTATCAATTCTTATCACATCTCATACACCTCTTATCACATCCTATCACTTTCCATACGCATCTTATCAATTCTTATCACATCTCATACACCTCTTATCACATCCTATCACTTTCCATACGCATCTTATCAATTCTTATCACATCTCATACACCTCTTATCACCTCTTATCACATTTCATATCTTTTTTTTTTTAAAAGAGAATTCTTATATTTGATATAAGATTTCTCTACACATTTATTTATACATAAATTCCATTTAAGGAGACTAACACTTTCGAATTTAAAATCAATCTTTTATGCATCTTCTTATGCATAAATTCAATTTGGTAGGAAATTACACTTTTAGAATAAAAGAATTTCTCTTATGCATCTAAGTTAAGCATAAAATCCATTTATGAGGAAAATCACACTTTTAGTATAAAAAGAATATCTTTTATGCATACCTATATGCATGAAATCCAATATGATAAAAGTAACACTCTTATAATAAAATAATCAACTTTTATGCATACCTCTATGCATGAAATTCAATTATGATAAAAGTCACACTTTTATAATAAAATAATCAACTTTTATGCATACCTCTATGCATGAAATCCAATATGATAAAAGTAACACTTTTGATATAAAAAATTTTCCTTTATGCATACTTCTATGCATGAAAATTAAAAATGATAAAAGTAACACTTTTGATATAAAAATTTTCCTTTATGCATACTTCTATGCATGAAAATTAAAAATGATAAAAGTAACACTTTTGATATAAAAATTTTTCCTTTATGCATACTTCTATGCATGAAAATTAAAAATGATAAAAGTAACACTTTTAATATAAAAATTTATCCTTTATGCATACTTCTATGCATGAAAATAAAAATGATAAAAATAACAGTTTTGATATAAAAATTTATCCTTTATGCATACTTCTATGCATGAAAATAAAAATGATAAAAATAACACTTTTGATATAAAAATTTATCCATTATGCATACTTCTATGCATGAAATAAAAATGGTAAAAATAACACTTTTGATATAAAAATTTATCCATTATGCATACTTCTATGCATGAAATAAAAATGGTAAAAATAACACTTTTGATATAAAAATTTATCCATTATGCATGAAAATAAAAATGGTAAAAATAACACTTTTGATATAAAAATTTATCCATTATGCATGAAAATAAAAATGGTAAAAATAACACTTTTGATATAAAAATTTATCCATTATGCATACTTCTATGCATGAAATAAAAATGGTAAAAATAACACTTTTGATATAAAAACTTATCCTTTATGCATGATATTAAAATTCAATTTCTCCATGATTGTAATGAAATTCTTTCAATTAATCTAGGATGATAATTCCTAGAATATGGTAGGAAGTCCTCTTTTTATGCTTTGAATGAGATTATTTTATGCATAATTTTTATAAAAATTTTGCCATAGCTCCGCTGCTATGACTGATAAATCTCAATTTTTCTAAGGGATAAAGTTTATCATTAAGGAAATAAAAATGATCTCTAATTGGCTCATTAATCCATAATGGATTGAATCATCAATATACATAAACTAAAAGCATAGAAAAAAGCCATTAATTTGGCCTCAAGCATAGCTTAATCTTGGGTTAAGGAAAAGCTTTATGAAAAGCTTGATTTGGATTGAGAATGGGTCATGAGTATGACCATTTCTTGAGTGAGAGAGAGAAATTACATAAAAACTATTAGAATTTAAACATAAATGGAAATTAACTTCAATAGCATTTATTAAATCATGTAACTCTTCACTACTAATCACCAATTAACTTCAACAGCATTTGAAAAACCATACCAATTAAGCTTCTCAAGCTTGAGAGGGGTTGAGAAGAGAGAACCATTGAGAAATTATAGAAAGATCAATATTCACTAATTACCTTACAACTTGCTTGATTCTTTGTTCACGGTAGAGGCCCCCAACCAATCAATTGGTTAAGCATGTTGATGGAGCCACTAATGGGGATTGAAGAAAGAGGGAAGCTCCAAAAACTAGTGAATTATTAAATGAATTCACAGTTCTTGGCTTAGGTGGAGTAGAGTAACGATGCATAAACACTATCTATTTTTCAACAAGGGGGAGGCTTCTATTTATAGGAAAAATTGAGCTCCTAACCAAACAAACTGATTCTAGAATTTTCCAAATCAGTTTGGTCAATTTTTGACCATTTTTAGGTCAGTTAAGCTAACTTTTTGGAACTAGACTTGAATTAGGAGAGAGGAGAGATGAAATATCTCAATTTTTATGAGTTTAAAACTCATTCAAGCATGTGAAATATGCACCTCCTTTAAAGAACTCCCCTTCCTTACATATGTGTCATAATGGAATCATTTTAATATTGCTCATAGTTTTTTTACTAATAAACCTTGTACATTTTCAACTCTTCATCTTATGTGAAATATGCACCTCCTTTAAAGAATTCCCCTTCCTTACATATGTGTCATAATGGAATCATTTTAATATTGCTCATAGTTTTTTACTAATAAACCTTGTACATTTTCAACTCTTCATCTTATGTGAAATATGCACCTCCTTTAAAGAATTCCCCTTCCTTACATATGTGTCATAATGGAATCATTTTAATATTGCTCATAATTTTTTACTAATAAACCTTGTACATTTTCAACTCTTCATCTTATGTGAGCATTTACTCATTTTTGGATACCCAAAATATCTCATATTTTTAATATTGCTCATAGTTTTTTACTAATAAACCTTGTACATTTTCAACTCTTCACCTTATGTGAGCATTTACTCATTTTTGGGTTTCTTTTTACAAATTTGGATTTATCTCTTCCCTACACATGGATTGATGCTATTGGCCCATAGGAACCTTAATTGGACCATAGTCTAAAGATTTCTGAAAATCTAGACCCTTAGACTAAGGTTCTTTATACCTATTTCCAATTAATCCCAATTGCACATTGGAAAATTCTTTTTGAATTTCTGTTTCAGGGGAACTCATCTGAATTATAAGAGATATTTTTCTATCCAAAAATATTCAAAATCTGAATATTCTCTCTCTAGAATAATTTTTCTCTCTCTAGGCTAAAATAGTTAGCAACAGGGTCTTTATATTTCTGAAGAGGGTTGATTTCAGGGGAAGATACTAGACATCAAAAAGGGGTTGGGGGAGGAATCTTACATTCTACCCCACTTAAAAAAACGCGAGATGTCCTCATCTCGCAACTTGTGATAATTTCGCAAGATTCACGAATATGAGACTTAGAGAAAAATTTTAATCAAGATTAACCACCAAGATAAGTCTTAAAGAGAGCAAGATTCAAAATACGAACAAGATTTAAACTTTATTCATTCTCGAAACTTATACAGTAAAGATAGAGGAACTCTTTACACTTCCATAAGCCCGTCCATCATATGGTCACAAAAGCAGTCCTCACAAGCTGCACAAGTATAAGGTAACTCATCTATGGGAATGATTCTGTGGGTTATTGCTGCGCCTATCTCAGTGGTATGAGGTGTTCTAACAAAAGGACCTCTGAGAGGCAAGCCAAAAACGGGGTAAAGGCATATCTTCTCATGAGGAAGAAAACATGCCAGTAAGAAGACCCGCTCAGAAAACCCAAGATGTCTTGATCTCATGACGCAGTAGTATCGAGGACCCAAACCCAAGGCTTCGATAACCATGGCCAAGCGGACATTGTTACGAAAGTGCTGCTGACCCCAGGGTGTTACCCTAGTTATGTCTTGATAGGTCTGCCATTTGGTCTGCGCTACAGAAGTTCCTAGGTGAGGAAAAAGTGAGCGCACTGTTCTATAAAATCCTTCTTCACAGACTCACTTGCGTCTTGAAGGTAAGGAATCATTATGGATAAAACTAATTCTTGTTGCCAAGCCATGAAGGAGATTAAGAAAGAAAGGAGATCGATGGGAGTAAGATTACTGTGAACGACAAGTAAAAGTTACGACTTATATAAAGGAAGGAGCTAGCGTAACTTAGAAGCCAACGGTAACTTGCCACTGAAGTTTTACCGTCTTTCCATGATTTGGGTTTGGCATATTTTTCTATAGAAGGCATTTAGAACTTTGAGATGAGGAGATAAAAGAAGTTCGTAAGCTAAATCACCTACTTTCTTTGGTCCACAATATCTGGGAGATAACTTCTTATACTTCCCAAGAGATAAAGAATTTCTTTAGGGCCGTACTCGAATGAAGACCAAAACCTTGATATCCAAAACATCGATTCTCACTTCTGAACTCCTTGTTCTGAATCTTAAAACAGGTGGGACTCTTGAGAAGTATTCAGGGAAAAGGTTCTTCCTTTTTTAAACAGAATCTTTCTTTTATTTTAGAGAGAGAATAATTATAAGATCAGAAAGGGAGATTCTTACTCCTGTATACCTCGAAGGCTGGGGGAGAATCTTACATTCTACCCCACTTGAAAAGTGCGAGATGTCCTCATCTCGCAAGGTAGAGGACAACTCTTTTTCTTAAGATCCAATTTATTCTGGGGTTCCTTATATTCTGGTCAACCCAACAGAATACGGGGATAATTATCCCTTATATAGAACTCATCATTAAATAACAATTCATTCAGATCATATCATTCATATCTTTAACACGATAATGGTCCATTAGACTGAAAATTTTCCTTCTGAACATTCCTCCACAGGAATTTTAGTTAAGCAAGTTCTCAATTTGTCATCCCTTAACTTAATCTACCGTCTCAAGTGTTAACAGTAGCAATCTGACAGCACAATCCACTAATCTCATAGTGATTTGCTGAAATCATTATCATCATTCCAGTTATGAATATCATCACTGGGACTCGTCCCATTCATCCTCATTGTGGTTTCGCTCAGCTTATTACATTTCAACTAAATTTCGGAAATCGTCATTTTTCAATCAGAATCCAATTCAATTCATCAATTCTCAAACAGAATTAAAAATCATATCAACGACATTCGAAATCATCATCTGGATAGCATTAACGCTTATAATTTCAAGTCTTAGATTTACTCGTATATACTGTCAGTAAAGAGCTGCAGTTATACTCTCGGTATATACGGGTAGTCATGATACTTGGAACTATAAGATAGATACCATCATGTCTAGGCCTCAAGCAAGTCAGGGTTCCATACAATTGCGGCATCTGAAAACCCAATTACTAAATTACAAATTTTTCAGTTTGAATATCAAATTGTATGAATTATATCACACAATTACAACCTTTTTGTGTTTCTTGATAAATTTTTGACATATTTGGCTTCTCAGTTGATCTTTATTAGCCAATTGCTCTGATGATTGTATCCTGTGACATCAAAATACTCTTCCAAGGCTTCCACCCATTTCTCCACAGCCTCACCCAAGTTCTCCCCTTCTCCTTTGAAGGGTCCTGGCTGAGACCTATGAAGAGCCTTGCGAACATTAAGGTCAAGCTCGTCATCTTCAGAGACAGGGTCTGGCTGACGACCACGGTTTCCTCGTCTCATGATTTTGCCAAAATTTATATATTATTAAATTTTTATTTTGATATTATCATAACAGATTTTTTTTTTCTTTATTAGCAGTAGATCGTTCGCCATAAACAATCATTTATTCAACAGGAATTTTTTTAACCGAAAAACGTTTCTTTATTTATATAAAAGTTGCAATATATACATAGAGCAACTCGGCTCTGAGTTCAAAATCTCCTCGAAAGACATATAAGAGGACCGTACTGGGCCATAGTCATGCCCTGTTACATAAGTTCTCTAACTGCGAAGGGAGCTATTATTTTCTCCTTAGGGATAAATCGACTAAGGAGTCTATAAACTCGGCAAGCACGTCTAAAATTTTGAGGCGTTGAAAGATATAGAATGACACCACGCGTCATTTTCAGCTTTATCAAAATCATGGCCAATGAGAGGTTCTGCCTCAGCATTGCACGCCGGTTATAAGAGGTGTGGATATATAGCCCTGCAACCCACTTATGCTGTTGTCTCTCCACTGGGTTAGGAAAATATAATTCCTCGAAATGGCGTGCGAGTCTTGCTCGGCTTGTTCGTGTTGAAGCGGAAGAGATGAGATGCTCGAAGGCAAATGCAATCATATCTTGAGACTGGGTGAGGTCGGGAATACCAGATAAATGGGGAACTTCCATCTATAAAAACAATTTCTTTGATTAAAATTTCTTCATTAAAGAAGCTTACGGAATGAAAATACATTATGAAAATGCTGTTTCTGAATTCTTATTACCAATTTCAGATAAGAATTTAATTATCTTTATTAGCTTTCAAAACCTGCTCTGATACCAACTGTGAGGTCCCTGTTCCCACCGAGCAACGGATTCGGGGTACTAGCAGCGGAAGTAGCACTTCTCGCGCGGGACAGGGGTCCCACACTCGGGGCCTCGCCCACGGATATCCGGACAAGAGACTAATCCGTCGGTTTGTCCAAAACCGAAACCGGAAAAACTTCCTTTACCCGGAAAGCACGGGCGATTCCACCAGGATAACTCTTTACTCTAACGTAGTCAAGATCATTACTGATCAAACTGATCTGACTGCACCTTTAACGGTACTTGGTCAAATCAAGGAAGAACTTGCACTTGGATCATTGGGATCAACGCTTTTTTCCCCATCAAGAGGCACAGCCGTTGATTCCTATCCATAGAACAATTTCTATCCGGGATTTACTTCATCTATCGTAATAATAGAAATTAAATCTCGATTTACGAATCCATCAGTCCAGCCTAACCCCATCCGATCCCATGGGTTAGCCAACCGCCCAACCACTGTAGTGATGGGATCCAATTTGGAATTTGGTTAGGTTTTGTCCCGGGTACCAAGGAAAAGAGTTCCAAGGCCCCCTAGCCGGAAGTTCATGCAAACATAAAACTAGTCATACCACTTACACACCCAATATGAAATTGCCTTTTTCTTAGCATCAACTAGCTTTAAAACAATCCTTTAATAAAACCATTATGTCACTGATGACAATCCTCAAAGTCTCTGGTTGAATCCTTATTTCCAGTCATTCTTTCATCGGTATACTTATGGCATCATTGGCAACCAAAACGCTCACCACTTGTTCTCTCAGGGGCCTTTTCCATGGTTCCTAGCTCATAGTAACCGGCAATATATTCATATAATAGAATGGAGTCTCCGTGGAAGATCAGCAAGATCAACCCACAGATCCATATAAAAGAGCCATGGACTCATCTGTTGAGGACCAGCAAGGTCAATCAACCAGATCCATGCCCGGTTTCAGAAAACAACTCTTACTCCTTATTCCAATATCTTCCACGACGCACGTGTGGGTATCTTCGGCGACCCAGAGCCCGAGCACCGTATGGTCAGCACCCTCTAGGATCCTTCGCAGGTGACCTAGCGCTTCACTCATAGGCCGCTTCCTTGGTCCCTCATCCACCGTACCGGAAGCTCACCATTTAAATCGAGCCGAGGCTGGTCAAGACCTCGATCGACCTTGCTACGCGAGACGTCCTCCATTGACTCTCCGTCAGCAGTTGCAACTTTATCAGTTCAGTCTTCATGACCTTAATCCTCAAGACGGTCAAAATGCTTCTCCAGTATTCTTGACATAAAACAGTCATTTACAAATAGTCACAATTACAATTTCTATAACGAACTCTTGTCTTTCCATATTATCCACTCTCGGACCACATTACTTATTCCACATTCCATTCATCGTTCTCATCCATTCACTCATATAGACTACATTATCTCACATACATCTTCATATTCATTATTCTACATACATATCCATGTTCGTACGTCCACATCATACATCCAATTTCACATTCATACATACGCATCTACATGCATACATCCACATCTACATTCATACATCCATACCTCCATTTCCACATCCACACATCCACATTCATATTTATACATCCACATCTACATACATACATCCACATCTACATACATACATCCATACATCCACATCTACATACATACATCCATTTTCACATCCTCATTCATACATACACATCCACATACATACATACACATCCGTATCTACATCCATACATCCACATCCACATCAACATTCACATTCATACATATACATCTACATGTATACATCCACATCACATTCATACAACTATATTACATCCATTCTCGTCCTAACACATCCCATATACATCTTAACACATCCTAACTCATCTTAACACATTCTATCACATCTCATACACATCTTATCACATCTTTTTACATCTCATACACCTCTTATCACATCCTATCACTTTCCATACGCATCTTATCAAATCTTATCACATCTCATACACATCTTATCACATCTTTTTACATCTCATACACCTCTTATCACCTCTTATCACTTTCCATACGCATCTTATCAATTCTTATCACATCTGATACACCTCTTATCACATCCTATCACTTTCCATACGCATCTTATCAATTCTTATCACATCTCATACACCTCTTATCACATCCTATCACTTTCCATACGCATCTTATCAATTCTTATCACATCTCATACACCTCTTATCACCTCTTATCACATTTCATATCTTTTTTTTTTTTTAAAGAGAATTCTTATATTTGATATAAGATTTCTCTACACATTTATTTATACATAAATTCCATTTAAGGAGACTAACACTTTCGAATTTAAAATCAATCTTTTATGCATCTTCTTATGCATAAATTCAATTTGGTAGGAAATTACACTTTTAGAATAAAAGAATTTCTCTTATGCATCTAAGTTAAGCATAAAATCCATTTATGAGGAAAATCACACTTTTAGTATAAAAAGAATATCTTTTATGCATACCTATATGCATGAAATCCAATATGATAAAAGTAACACTCTTACAATAAAATAATCAACTTTTATGCATACCTCTATGCATGAAATTCAATTATGATAAAAGTCACACTTTTATAATAAAATAATCAACTTTTATGCATACCTCTATGCATGAAATCCAATATGATAAAAGTAACACTTTTGATATAAAAAATTTTCCTTTATGCATACTTCTATGCATGAAAATTAAAAATGATAAAAGTAACACTTTTGATATAAAAATTTTCCTTTATGCATACTTCTATGCATGAAAATTAAAAATGATAAAAGTAACACTTTTGATATAAAAATTTATCCTTTATGCATACTTCTATGCATGAAAATAAAAATGATAAAAGTAACACTTTTGATATAAAAATTTATCCTTTATGCATACTTCTATGCATGAAAATAAAAATGATAAAAATAACACTTTTGATATAAAAATTTATCCTTTATGCATACTTCTATGCATGAAATAAAAATGGTAAAAATAACACTTTTGATATAAAAATTTATCCATTATGCATACTTCTATGCATGAAATAAAAATGGTAAAAATAACACTTTTGATATAAAAATTTATCCATTATGCATGAAAATAAAAATAGTAAAAATAACACTTTTGATATAAAAATTTATCCATTATGCATGAAAATAAAAATGGTAAAAATAACACTTTTGATATAAAAATTTATCCATTATGCATACTTCTATGCATGAAATAAAAATGGTAAAAATAACACTTTTGATATAAAAACTTATCCTTTATGCATGATATTAAAATTTAATTTTTCCATGATTGTAATGAAATTCTTTCAATTAATCTAGGATGATAATTCCTAGAATATGGTAGGAAGTCCTCTTTTTATGCTTTGAATGAGATTATTTTATGCATAATTTTTATAAAAATTTTGCTATAGCTCCGCTGCTATGACTGATAAATCTCAATTTTTCTAAGGGATAAAGTTTATCATTAAGGAAATAAAAATGATCTCTAATTGGCTCATTAATCCATAATGGATTGAATCATCAATATACATAAACTAAAAGCATAGAAAAAAGCCATTAATTTGGCCTCAAGCATAGCTTAATCTTGGGTTAAGGAAAAGCTTTATGAAAAGCTTGATTTGGATTGAGAATGGGTCATGAGTATGACCATTTCTTGAGTGAGAGAGAGAAATTACATAAAAACTATTAGAATTTAAACATAAATAGAAATTAACTTCAATAGCATTTATTAAATCATGTAACTCTTCACTACTAATCACCAATTAACTTCAATAGCATTTAAAAAACCATACCAATTAAGCTTCTCAAGCTTGAGAGGGGTTGAGAAGAGAGAACCATTGAGAAATTATAGAAAGATCAATATTCACTAATTACCTTACAACTTGCTTGATTCTTTGTTCACGGTAGAGGCCCCCAACCAATCAATTGGTTAAGCATGTTGATGGAGCCACTAATGGGGATTGAAGAAAGAGGGAAGCTCCAAAAACTAGTGAATTATTAAATGAATTCACAGTTCTTGGCTTAGGTGGAGTAGAGTAACGATGCATAAACACTATCTATTTTTCAACAAGGGGGAGGCTTCTATTTATAGGAAAAATTGAGCTCCTAACCAAACAAACTGATTCTAGAATTTTCCAAATCAGTTTGGTCAATTTTTGACCATTTTTAGGTCAGTTAAGCTAACTTTTTGGAACTAGACTTGAATTAGGAGAGAGGAGAGATGAAATATCTCAATTTTTATGAGTTTAAAACTCATTCAAGCATGTGAAATATGCACCTCCTTTAAAGAACTCCCCTTCCTTACATATGTGTCATAATGGAATCATTTTAATATTGCTCATAGTTTTTTTACTAATAAACCTTGTACATTTTCAACTCTTCATCTTATGTGAAATATGCACCTCCTTTAAAGAATTCCCCTTCCTTACATATGTGTCATAATGGAATCATTTTAATATTGCTCATAGTTTTTTACTAATAAACCTTGTACATTTTCAACTCTTCATCTTATGTGAAATATGCACCTCCTTTAAAGAATTCCCCTTCCTTACATATGTGTCATAATGGAATCATTTTAATATTGCTCATAGTTTTTTACTAATAAACCTTGTACATTTTCAACTCTTCATCTTATGTGAGCATTTACTCATTTTTGGATACCCAAAATATCTCATATTTTTAATATTGCTCATAGTTTTTTACTAATAAACCTTGTACATTTTCAACTCTTCACCTTATGTGAGCATTTACTCATTTTTGGGTTTCTTTTTACAAATTTGGATTTATCTCTTCCCTACACATGGATTGATGCTATTGGCCCATAGGAACCTTAATTGGACCATAGTCTAAAGATTTCTGAAAATCTAGACCCTTAGACTAAGGTTCTTTATACCTATTTCCAATTAATTCCAATTGCACATTGGAAAATTCTTTTTGAATTTCTGTTTCAGGGGAACTCATCTGAATTATAAGAGATATTTTTCTATCCAAAAATATTCAAAATCTGAATATTCTCTCTCTAGAATAATTTTTCTCTCTCTAGGCTAAAATAGTTAGCTAGTTAGCAACAGGGTCTTTATATTTCTGAAGAGGGTTGATTACAGGGGAAGATACTAGACATCAAAAAGGGGTTGGGGGAGGAATCTTACATGCACCTTGGTTAATGTTGATATGCAGCATTGAGCTTGTTTAGGTGTCATTGCAAGTTATCCATAGTTGATTGAACCACTACATTGCAATTTGAAGCCTTGGAAAGCGCGACAAAATAGGGTGCTTTGGATTGTGTATGCCAATTCAATTTGAATGCAATCAGAGTGAATTTTTACATCAACAGTGAAGTTCGTGGAGTACTTTGGAGTATCTGGAACACTTATTAGAGTGTGGTTAAGCCAAGGAAGGCTCATTTATAGAATTGGATGTGTGTGAAAAGTGCATTTGCATATTGAGCAAATATGTCAGACAACCCAGTACTACAGATTGTGGGTGAGAAGTTGGATAGAAAGAACTTCCAGGCATGGAAGTACAGGATTAAAAGCTTTCTGAAGGGAAAAGGATTTTGGAACCTTGTTGTGGAGCCAGAGCCGGAACTACCCTGACAACCTACACAACAACATATTGTAGCTCATACGCAATGGTTAGAGCGAGCATACAAAGTTTTGCATTACTTGTCTAAATGTATCTCGGATGCTATACTCATACATATACATGATGCTGAGAATCCCAAGGATGCATGGGATACTTTGGTAAAGCTGTTTGATATAGATACTAGTGCTCGTAAGTCTCAGTTGAGACAACAGATTCATAATGTGAAGTGGAAAGGAAGGAGAATTCATAATTATGTACAAGAGATAAAGAAGTATGCAGATGCATTGGCAACTATCAATGCCCCCATGCCTGATGATGATGTGGTAGACATTGCCTTGCGTGGTCTTGGAAAGGAGTACAAGTCTTTTGATACATCTATTTCTATTCGGAGTATAGGTTTACAAGATTTTGATGAGTTGGCTTCACTCTTGCTTGTTGAGGAAATCAAACTCAGTGACTCTTTTCATGATGCATCTACTAGCCACATGATGATAATGGTAGAAATCAGGCATTCTATTCACAAAGGGGATTTAGAGGCAGGGGGAGATTCGCATCACGAGGCCGTGGTAATGGTCATGGATGGTAGGATAGGTCACCACAACAGAATTTTTAGCCTACATATGGTGCTAGAGGTGGTCGTGGATATACACCTCAGAGAGGCAGAGGTAATCCTCGTGGAAGAGGACATTGGCAAGGCCAACAAACATCTATGCAAAATGTGGAATGCCATTACTATGGGAAGTTTGATCATATGGCACGTGATTGTTACCGCAAAACAAAATGATTTGAGAGGGGGTAGAGCACAACATGGTGGACATTATGCACAACATGGTGGAAATTATGCAAATGGTGGAAATTTTGCATCAAGCAGTGATGATGTGGCAGTGTAAATCACTTGTTTGCCATGAAACATGTCATGGGATCTATGATAACGAATGGTGACAGTGATGACACTTGGTATATGGACTCTGGAGCTTCAAACCATATGACTTGCCATGGCGAATGGTTTGAACATATGAAGCCAATGGATGTGAAAGGCTATGTGGAGACAGGTGATGATTCCCAACATGCTATCACTCACATGTGTTGGAAGCGTACCATTGGTGATGCACAATGGTGAAACAAAGTCTATGGCAGATGTCTTGTATGTGCCTTCTATTACAAAAAGTTTGGCCTCAATTGGTCAAATGGTTGAACAAGGTTTACAGGTTCATTTCAACGAGCATGGTTCCTTCATTGAGGATTTCAAAAATGGATGTAGAGTCATTGCCAAAGGCAAGAAAGCAGGCAGGTTGTTTAAGTTGGATGCTGGGATTCCTGAGTTGAAATCAGCCATGTTCTCTAAAAGTCAAAATGTGGTACAGGACATTGACATGTGGTGGCATAAAAGGATTGGACATGTGAACATACAAAGGTTAAAGAACATGCAGGCAAGAGGCATTGTTAGTGGGCTGCCTAGATTCAAATATGATGGGAATATGCATGTCTTTGATGCTTGCCAGTTTGGAAAGCAAGCAGGGTTGCTTTCCTAAAGAAGGCAACATGAGTAGCAGGCCACTTGAGATAGTTCATAGTGATGTATGGGGTCCTCCACAAAACCCATCTATTAAAGGCAACTTGTATTATGTGACATTCATTGATGATTTCAGCAAAATGACTTGGATTTACTTTCTCAGAGAGAAAAGTGAAGTATTGGGAAAGTTTATGGACTTCAAAGCTTTTGCAGAGAAGCAATATGGCTCTTGGATAAAATGTTTGAGGACAAATGGGGGTGGTGAATACACCTCACATGCTTTTGAGAATTTCTTGAGAAAGCATGGCACCCATAAGAAGGCAGTTAACTTGCAGGTACACACCTCAACAAAATGGTGTTGCTGAGAGGAAAAACAGAGTCATTTGTGATATGGCCAGGGTAATGCTCAATGAAAAGAGCATGCCAGACTATTATTGGGCAGAAGCGTGTGCCACAGCGGTGTATGTACTTAATAAGACACCCATAGCAGCCATACATGGAAGTACGCCAGAGATGCATCTTGTAGGTTTTAGGCCAGAAATTGGACACCTCAAAGTGTTTGGTAGCATAGCTTTTATGCATGTGCCAGATGAGAGAAGGAGGAAGTTGGATCCTAAGGTAGAAAAGTGTGTTTTTGTTGGGTATGCATAGGATCGCAAGGCATCTAAATGTTACAATCCACAAACTAGGCAAGTGGTTATCTCACGAGATGTGGTGTTTGATGAACTTGCTATAGTTGGTACAAGGCAAAGGATGAGGGTGTCATTGATTCCATTTGATGCTGATGACCATTGGGAGAGTAGTGCTATGGATAAAGGGAAAAAGAAGGTTGAAGGAATTGGCATTACAGGTTATGAGTCATCAAGTTTAGAAAGTTTGGATGAGGAACTTGGCATACCAGTTTTACGCACACCAGGTGCAAGAAGGTAGGATAGATATGTGCCTCCACACATGCTAGAGTGACAGGTGTTCTGAGTGATCCGCATGCATATCCGCATGCATTGCGGAGATCCCAAAGGGTAAGGTATCCAGTTGACAGGTTGACATATCATGACTTTGCTTGCATTACGCATATATGACCTCTTTAGTGAAGCATGTGGAACCTACATGCTATACAGAAGCTATTAGGAAGCATGTATGGGAGAAGGCAATGGATGTTGAGATGGATGCATTGGTTCATAATGAAACTTGGGATTTGGTTGCCTTACCACAAGGCAAAAATGTCATTGGTTGCAAATGGGTTTATAAGCTGAAATGGAAATCAGATGGTTCCATTGAGCACCATAAAGTGCGGTTGGTAGCTAAGGCAAAAATGTCATTGGTTGCAAATGGGTTTATAAACTGAAATGGAAATCAGATGGTTCCATTGAGCACCATAAAGCACGGTTGGTAGCTAAGGGTTATGCTGCACAAACCCAAGGCTTGGACTATGATGAAACATTTAGTCCAGTTGTAAAGATGGGAACAGTGAGAGCAGTCATTGCTATGGCTGCAGCAAATGGTTGGGAAATGCATCAAATGGATGTGAAAAATGCATTTCTAAATGGTGATTTACAAGAGGAAGTTTATATGGCACAGCCAAAAGGATATGTACACCCGCCGAGGTACCCCACTTATGTGTATGCAGATTAAGGAAAGCATTATATGGTTTGAAGCAAGCACCTCGTGCTTGGAGTGATAAGATAAGCTGATATCTTATCTCCCTTAGATTTCAGGTTTCTTCAACAGATTCTTCACTCTATGTGAAGAAAACAGATCATGGGATTGTCTTACTTGTCATCTATGTGGATGACTTGATTGTCACAGGAGATCATGCTATAGATGTTATGCATGTCAAGAAGGCATTCAGTGGGCAGTTTGATATGAAAGGCTTGGGTGAATTGAGATATTTTCTTGGGATTGAGGTGATACCGATATCATTAACAGGCATGATAACTCATGGACATGGTCAAGGGCATTATGGGCACTTTTCTATTGTCTTATGGCCATCAGATCCAAATTTCACAATTGGTTTTGCCTTGTGTTTAAGGAGCTTGGAGAGATGTGACAAACATGACTATGGGGACCTTGCTTATGATGGAAAGCCAAGATCGAGTAGCACATTATTTAACGCACGAGTGGCTCTTGATCACCATATTACCTCAAGCTCTGGGAAACCCTCTTATATTGTTGTTGACCTAGATCTTGCATCTACAACTAAGGAAATACAAAACAACACACAACACGCTGATTTCAAAAGGCTACCAAAGAACCTAATGTTGCAATTGGATAAATTTGCATCTGAGAACAAGAATCGTTACTTGTTTGCATACCTTTCTTTGTTGGTTGCTAGAGGAGCTTTCAAAATGATACAATTGGGTTTTCTAATGGTGGGTCATACACACGAGGATATTGATGCAATGTTTAGCAGATTCTCTGAAAGGTTGAGGACAAGCCAATCATTCACATTTCCACACTTGATGTATATTTTCAAGCAATGTCAAATTCAACTCCAACACCATTCTTGATTACACAAGTTCCAGACTTCAAGACCTTCATTATGATGGATATGATGGATACTTATGTGATGGCTAGGATGCCTTAATAGAACACTCAAAGTCACTATAGTTTCGGTTCTTCATGCAAGATAATGTGCCAATCATGCAATATAAGGTCCACCCAAAATCAATTGAGTGGTTGCCAAAAGAAGGTGGCATTGAGCTATGGAAAAAGGATACTGAGGATAAGCCTATATTGCCAAGAGGGGATCCATGTTTGTTACCAATGTTCGAGTACATTAAAGACCACTCAGAGGTAGTCAAGGGAATCAAGGATTACACAAAATATTGGCAAAGATGGTCAGATACATTAAAGACCACTCAGAGGTAGTCAAGGGAATCAAGGATTACACAAAATATTGGCAAAGATGGTCAGATGACCAAGGACCAAAATTGGCTTTCACGTTGTACATCAAACCTATGATCGAGTATTGGAAAACCATGATGTAAGAGCTTCAGAAGCCTAATGTAGAACAAGTTGGTTTGTATGCAGATTTCTGGCCAAGAACACAAAGGATAGACAAAGAGAATTCAGAGGAGAATCTTGATGAGTGATGACTTCTTGGGAATGGAAGAATTGGATGATCACTACTATGGTCCAGTTAGTAAAAGGCCTAAGGAAGCATTTCAACCAATGGTTGATGTTAGGAAGGAGATTTTGTACTTATGGCCAACATATCCAATCTACCCAATTTGGCTAGGCACAACACAAAGTAACATTGATGTGAAAAGGTCATCTAAGGGCTACAATAAAGTTTTGATACAGTATTGGGCACCAGTTAGTAAACAAAATACAAGTGATGCCGAGGTTTATGCCAATTATTAGAATAAGTTCTGGATGTGCAATAGGAAAGATCCTGTTTGTTGGGAAGATGTTAACTCAATAGTGTTTGCATGGGTTACAAAGGGACAAAAGATTCCACAAAGGATCAAAATACCACCAAACATTTGCTCAAAGGCACTTCAGAGCTTACGTGGTTGTTGCAATGTGGAAAATGAATGAGGATGCATTTATGGTTCCATAGCTTATTTTGTCCTCTTATTAAGCTTGCACTCACAAACCCTATTGGGTATCATGTAGCCAACATGCACAAAAGCTCTTGTTGTAATTATGGAGTAGACATTGCCCTTGACCAATCTATAAGGCAAGTGGTAAGACCCTCCCTTTCCCTTTCCCATATAAATCTACCTCATAACCCATTACTGTAAGGAATTCCCTCATTGCCCATGGAGGAGGTATGGTATGCAGAGAAGCATCAAGCACGTTGTGAAGGAACATCTATGTGCAAACCACTTAAGCAAGGATGGCAGCCTTGTGTTGATCATTGTGTGAGAATGGTCGTGGAAAGCATGTGGAAGCAATGGCATGTATGTCCAAAGCATGTCAACTACAAGAGGTCAAGCAAGCACAAAGACTGGGGTGCACCATCATTAAGGTGTACATCTTCATCGACATCAAATAAAGACTTAGATGGCATCATTGTATTAGCCTCTAAGGCTCACCCCACCACCATGAACATTCTTGTAAGCCTAATGTTATAAGGGCATATATATATATATATATATATATATATATATATATATATATATATATTCATATGTCCAATACCACCCATTCTAAGCACATTTTTTTCATGGCTGGTATTGAGGGGGGGTATTAAGATATAGGCCTTGGAGCCTTAGTGAACAAGGGTGTAGAAGGTGGTGGGTGCGAATGGTCCTAAGGGACCCACCTACTAACCCTAGGCCACTAGCAAGCCTATTTAAAGGCACATGCCAAAGGCATTCGTATGAAGCATGAAGCCTAGTAGTATGTGTAAGTAATGCAATAAACAACATTTTTTCTTGTATATGTGTGAGATTCTCTCCTTGTTTTTTGTGTGGTTATGAGCCCTTATCTCCTTCTCCTCCACTTGACCTTGAGCATGCTCTTACCAATGTAAATCTTCTAACATGATAGCGATTGCATAATCTTAGTATCGTCTTCTAGAATACCTCTCTATTCATCATGTACATCACTTCACATGAATCTTGCACCAATCCTCTTCTATTTACTCATAGTTCAATACTTGTTGAATTCGGTTATCTTTAACCCTGCTATCCCTATTTCTTGACCTAATTTTGCTCTAGCTCATGATTCCTTGTAGCAAGGGTGGGCTTGACGTTTCTCTTGAATTAGGGGACCTCTTCTTGATTAACATGGAAGGACTCATGTCCTTCTCGACACTTTCCATATAAGAAAAAACTTTATCATAGTCTCTGGCTATAATTATGGCTTCTGGAATAGAGGATGGTTTTACATTCTTGACGAGCTTATTCAAAGGTAGATGAAGCTTCCAAATGAATTGATGGAGAAGAGTTATCTCACCCATCTCTGGATCTAATTGGAGAATTTTAGCAAGATTTTGGTGGTATTATTCTAGGGTCTTCCCTTCTTGGGTTAGCTCCAAAAAATTCATTTATTTATCCTCTCGAAATCCTGGAGGACAAAACCTTTCAACGAAGGTGTACTTTCATGGCACCCCATAACTGATTCTGGTTCCAGTGGTTGGATTGACAATAGTGCTTCCAACTAATTCGGCATTTCTTACGATTTTTAGACGAGCAAGGGTGAACTTGCTTCTTTCATTATATCCATGAAAAGTTCAAAACTATCAAATACTTATCATAGCACCATATCTGAAGGTAGTCAGGATTTATACATCTGAGATCTTTATTTTTTGAGAATTACACATCTGGTGCCTTAGGATTGACACATCCAAAGATTATCAAGATTAACACATATGAGATGATTAGTTTTCTGAAAATTACACATCTAGTATCTTGGGATTAATACATCTAAGAGCATGATCCTCTAGGAATTACACATCCAAAGTTAGACCCATGTCTGTTTGAGATGGGTTCAAAATGTTGAAAGATTGTCCTAGTGTAAAGCAACCAATGGATGGCATTCACATATCAACTATTCAAACCTTAATGGAGTTATAATCTTAATAATTTATAATATGCAAATTAATGAGATATATCCTGAAAATTTGTCTAAACAAAGTTTCAATCTATCCTTCTAGTCATTCAGTCTCTCACTGGTTTCTTAATTTGATCACCCTATGTTTTTCCTCAAAAGTTTTCCTCCCCAATCTTATGTCTCAAATTTATTATACAAATATCTTGCATGTGAACTCCCAAGATACAAGCACAATTTCATAGGATGATTGTCTCAACATGTGTGGATATTCAAACCACTTCTATGGCCAGTAGAGATGATTGATTCATCCTCATATAACAAACAATCACTTGTTTTAATCCCTTGATAGTTAGCCTTTCCTTTGATAGCAATTGTAAGATTCCCCCCTTCCAAAATAGGGGAAACCCTTAAGATAGTCTACTAAGTCTTAACTTGGAGAAAATTTCCTACTCGTCGCCTTGACCATGCAAAGATTCAAGGATGCGATTTGTAGGTAAGACCTAGTCCTATCTCGCAGGGGGAGCACGGTCTTCTAAAAATCAAAGCACCCATAGGGTAATTGATCATAATTTGGACAACTAATTATCTTGATTCCTAGAGACAACACTTTTTTCCTCATCCATGCAAGGCACAGCCACTGGCCTAGTGTTCCAGAATAGAGTTGCCCGAGAACATATTTATCTAGCATAGGGTTTTCACTTAATTTGTTGGTAGAAAGCTACCCAACTAATCGGGTCCACCTGTCCATAGGATGGTGCCGTCGGGGCATTCCATCCTCCCACTTTCCACCCTAGTCATGCGCCAATTTGTTTTCTAATTAATCCTACCACACTGTTTGACATAAATAAACATGTTCCTTAATTAAGACCCTTTCACAGCGTTCGTTTTAAAATAGCCTCTTTCCACAATATAATAATGCCAAAGATAAGATTTATAAAAAAAAAGTTTATACAAGAATCAATTCCATACAAGCGAAAGCGGATCTCTTATTCTTTTCCTTTATACTGCTGATGATCTAGAATTCAGCCTTCCAGACTCTACATGCTGGGCAAAATGTTACGGGACCATACACCTCATCGTCTCAGCCGCGCTGGGCGAGGACTCAAGCCGGCCTGTCACCCCCTCACGCTCCCTCGCTCAATCCTCCCACCCCTCAAAGGGATGTCTATGTGGTAGAGTGGACTTATTCACCGCACTAGCTTGGGTCCTCAGAACTAGGTAGCATCATAATCACATGTCCACTCTCATGGGGTGGAATTCCAATTCCTAGTGGCATAGGAGGTGAAAGATCCTTGCCCACTCCGTGCAACAAAATTGGGGGTGCAAGCAGAGCGGAAGTAGCACTTCTTGCACAGGGCAGAGCCTCTCACTCAGAGCCTTGTCCACCACGCATATCCGGACAAGAGACTAATCTCTCCGTTCTTCCAAAATCAAACCTGAAAAAACTTCCCTCGCCCAGAAAGCACGGGCGATTCCTCCAGGATATTTTTATTCTAATGTAGTCTAGAGCCTTAATTAACTAAACTAATCTGACCAAACCTGTAAGTCACATGGTCAGATCAAGGAAGAAACTTGCACTTGGATCATAGAGACCAATGCTTTTTTTCTCATCGAGAGGCACAGCCGTTGATTCTTTTCCATAGAACAAGACTATCCAGAATTTACTTTATCTATCGTACCATAACAGAATTGAGTCTCATTTTAGGGATCCATCAGTCCAGCCCATCTAGTCCCATGGGTTAGCCAACCGCCCAACCACTGTAGTGATAGGATCCATTTAGGAATTTGGTTATGTTTTGTCACACGGGTACCAGGGAAAAGAGTTTCCAAGCCCCCTAGCCGGCGCTTCATGCAAACTTCAAGATAGTCACACCACTTACACACCCAATATGAAATTGCTTGTTTCATAGATTCAACTGTCTTTAAAACAATCTTTTAATGAAACCATAGTATCACTGATCATAATCCTCCAAAATATCCGGTTGAATTCTAACTTCTAATCATTCTTTCATAGGTGTACCTATGGCATCATTGGCAACAACCAGAACGCTCACCACTTATCCACTCAGGGGTCTTTTCAATAGTTCCTAGCTCATAGTACCCGAATATATATTTACTTATAAAAATCCAGATGGACTCTCCGTCGAAGATCATTAAGATCAACCCACAGATCCAGATAAAGGAGCCATGGACTCATCTGTTGAGGACCAGTAAGGTCAATCAACTAGATCCATGCCCGAGTTCAGAAAATAACTCTAACACCTTGTTCTATTTTTTTTCCTTGATGCACACGTGGGTATCTTTGGCGACCCAGAGCCTAAGCACCGTATGGTCAGCACCCTCTATGATTCTTCGCAGAGGTCACCTAGCGCTTCACTCATAGGCCGCTTCCTTGGTCCCTCATCCACCATCGAAAGCTCACCATTTAAATCAAGCCGAGGCTGGTCAAGACCTTGGCTGATCTTGCTACACGAGATGTCCTCCATTGACTCTCCGTCAGCTATTGCAACTTTATCACTTAGGTCTCCACGACCTCATTCACAAGATGGTCAAAATGCTTCCCGAGCATTCTTGACATAAAACAGGTCATAAATACAGTTTCTAACGAACTCTCATCTTTTCCAATCATTCCACATCATTTCCCGTTATTCTACATTCTACTAAATCAATTCACTTTGCTTAATCCACATCCAATCATATATATTCCCATCGTCCTTCATCCATTCTCATCCAATCACATTATATTACATCCCATCATATCTATCCACATCTATCCTCATTACACAACTCATCCATTCTTATCTACCCATATCCACATCATATCCATTCACATCACATCTCATCCATTCACAAATACCCCGATCCACATCACATCACATCACATCCATTCACATCACATCTCATCCATTCACATCTATCCGGATTCACATCACATCACATCACATCTCATTCATTCACATCTATCCCGATTCACATCACATCACATCTCATTTATTCACATCTATCTCGATTCACATCACATCACATCCATTCACATCACATCACATCACATCCATTCACATCACATCTCATCCATTCACATCTATCCCCGATTCACATCACATCACATCCATTCACATCTATCCTAACTCACATCACATCACATCCATTCACATCACATCTCATCCATTCACATCTATCATGATTCACATCACATCCCATCCATTCACATCACATCACATCACATCACATCCATTCACATCTATTTACATCACGTAACATTCACATCCAATCACATCTATCCACATCCATCACATTCATTGCATCCCATCCCATCACATCTTTTCACATATCCTCACATCACATTCTCATCTCTTCGGTGCAAAGCCCACTCCTACCATCCTTTTGGACATTTGGTGTGTGGAGTGTCGTAATTATGGACATGGATCTAATGAATGCGGCTTGAATGAACTCTAGTGTGCCATCTGTAGGGTGGCCACACATACAACTGAAGCCTTCTGATACAATGGCAAGAGAGCCCCTCTACTAGTAACCCAACCTCCCGTGGTGGCTACAGTCCACCAACCCACCTAGCCAATGGCTATGCCTAACCAATACTGTAGACCCCAATTCCACCCAAGTGGAAACTTTCCACCTAGGGAAGTGGTTGGTGTCCCAAGGCCAATCCTCACATGCATCTATTTCCATGCCCAAGCACCGAAAGTCGGAGTGTGAAATATGGAGAAAGAAACAAAGTAGAAATAGAGGGAGCCCAGGCTTTTGCACCCGGTTAACCTGCAATAAGCACGGTTCCAGGTCAAGTTAGCCGGAGTGGATATAGCAGAATTTCTATTGGATGGCAGTTCTAGAGTCAATATCCTATCACATGCAACATGCTGCATGCTTGGGTTCAACAGATGGAAACCCGTGCCAATTTCTATCAAAATTGTGGATCAACGGCAAGTGCAACCACTTGGATTAATCCATTAGCTCACACTGGAGGTATTCGGATACAATTTCCAGATAGAAGTTGTGGTGCTTCGGACGGAGGATATCAAAGGTGCTTATCCAATGTTGCTCAGCAAACCCTGGCTCCGCCAAGCACAGTTCAAGCAAGATTGGGATGCATATGATTACTATCCACGTGCAAAGAAGAAAATAAATATCTCTATCACTGGTAGGTGAAGGTGGAGAAACCATCCTGGCAGGAAATAGTCGAAGGAGTCAACATGCTGGAAGGACTAGACATCGATGAGAAGGAGTATCTCCAGCAGGATACTAATTTGATCAGCCTGTTTAAGGTTGATGCAGTCCGAATAATGGGCAGATATCAACCAAGTAGTCCGCACAAGGATAAGGTTCCCAAGGATCGATCTGCTCCACTGACACAGAAGGACACAGTCCGGATAAAGCAGAAGATTTTTATGAGGCTCTGGCTAAGGAAGGCACTACTCTGAGCCTACAACAACTCATTACAGTAGAAAAGACTTTTGACAAAGATCTTAAGCACTCCAAGAGGGTCAAAGAGGATGAATTTATGGAAATTAATCTCGAAACTGATAATGATCGCAGAATGGTCTGGGTCAGTGCCAAGCTAGACACTGAGTTACGAAACAAAGTTCGGGTGTTGCTCACTTCCTTCAAAGATGTGTTTGCATGGAGCTACACTCTTCTACAAACACCAGATCAATATAAAGGAAGATGCCGTCCCCAACCGACAAAAAAAGATACCAAATGAACCCGAACTATGCCAAAAGGGTGAAGGAAGAAATAGATAAAGCTTCTACAAGTTGGATTCATATATCCAATCAATCGGGTGACATGGTTGTCCCTAATCATGATAGTCTTGAAATTATTTTAAGAGAGTAATGAGCTCTTCTTCTTCAGCGCAGTTAAGTCTGTAGTAATGTAGACAGGTTTGGTGTCCTCCGAAAAACCAAAATTTGAGGGTCTATATAGATTATCAAATGGAGTTGTAAGGTCCCCCCGCTTCCTAAATAGGGGAAACCTTTAAGATAGTCTACTAAGTCTAACTTAAGATAGTTTCCTACTCGTCGACACCTTGACCATGTAAGATACAAGGATACGATTAGTAGGTATGACCGAGTTCTATCTCGTAGGGGGAAAATCAAACCACTCATAGAGTGATCGACTTTAACTCGTGCAACCTCTATTCTTGACTTCTAGAAGCAACGCTTTTTTCCTTATCTATGCAAGCCACAATCACTGACCTAGTCCTCTAGAGTGGGGTTGCCTAGGGATTTATTTATCTAACTTAGGGTTTTAATTAATTTATTAGAAAGTTACCTGACTAATCAGGCCCACCCGTCCCCATAGGATGTTGCCGGCGGCGGCAGGGCATCCCATCCTCCCACTTTCCACCCAACTCACGCGTGAATTTATTTTCTAATTAATCCTACCATACTATTTGACATAAATAAATAAGTTCCTTAATTAAAAGCCTTACATGTGGTTCATTTAAATAGTATTTATTAATGATACACAATATTTATAAAAAAAAGTATTTAAAAAAATAGATACAGTGTTCAAAATTATTCATAGCCAAATCTAGGCTCTTTACTTTATTCTGCCAATGATCTAGAATTCGGCCTTCCAACCTCTACAGACTAGGCAATCCCTACAGGACCATACACCTCATCGTCAGCAGAGCTGGCAAGGACTCAACCTGTCCTGTCCCCCTATGAGACTCCATCGCTTGATCCACCCGCTCCTCAGAGGGATGTCTACGCGCTAGGGAGGGCTTATTCCCCGCACTAGCCCGAGCCCACAGAAGTAGGCACCATTGGTGAAATCTTATTCTTCGAATGGTATGAGGGATACCTTGGGTCAACTTCAAGCCTCGCTACGTTGTTGCCTGGCTACACAAGCATGAAAATAGGGTTAGCGTCGAGGCATGGAGAAGATATACCTGTACTTCCTAACTCAATCAAGATATCACTTTACAAACTGAATTTTAGAATATAACAGATTTCATCACTTTCTTTGAGAAAACAACAATTTCACCAAGAATTTTGGTATAAAGAAAAATAGCATCTATTTCTTAATGGTTAAAGATTAATAAATAAATAAAAATCTCATTTTAAACGATGACCAAGCTAACCTAGTCATTATTTCTTTGTGGGACTCCTAAGGGGAGAGATGAGGCGGCATCTGGAGCAACCTCTCAAGACTCATTGATTTGCGTCTCTTGGGGTGATATTTTGGTGCTTTTGTGAAGGAGCCATTCATCTAGCCTTCTTGTAGTTCGCAAAGCCATGAATCCAATGCTTCAATCGGATCACAATTAGGAGCTTGTTTGCTCAAGTTATGAGCAAAAAACCCCTAGGTGTGAATCACCTCTAAGAGGCTAAAAGCCATTACTAAAGTCACCACTAATGGGGGCGGAAGGTGTCGTTAAATTGTATTTTCAAGAAGAAGGCTACATCTAGAGGGAGAGGAGAGGGAGTCCTAAGTCTATTCACACGGGGGGGAGAGCAGCTAAGGACAATCTTCCCTCAAGGGTGAGAGGAGGCAAGAAATATTCTGCAGCAAAGGGCTTACTTGGAGATGGGGAAAAATGGCTTGCTAGAAGGCTATTGGGTACAGTATGGTACAGTACAACACAGAGTGTCAGGTGTAGACTACCGGGTATGGGCACTGGGGCAGAACGGACAGAGCAGTGTGCTGGGGTGTCTCGATCACACGAGGTACTGTGGGGAATTTATATAGGTACGGGTACAGGTACGAGTGCAGGGAAAGGGAGAGCAAAGCGTGGGTGCAAAGGATGGTGTACGGTGAAAGTACACCGACTTGTGGCTTGCATATGTACCTTCCGGTCAGAGGTAGCATGGGCATCCACGTGGCAGTCTGTGTGGACCGTAAACTAGGGCGGTCATCCTTTGCTCCTTGCATGGGCATTGTGCAAGTGCCCTAGTGTAGGTATGACATCTTTTTGGGGCGGGGACCCCTAATCTGGGACGTCAGCCTCAATATGCGTGCTGAAGCGTCAGCGATGCAAAAATAAAATTTCAGCGAAAATGTCTAGGGTGTCTCCCTGGTCATAGGGGTGCTGGTCGTTTGTTAATCGGACACCTGGCCGTGCATTTATTAAGGTTTAAAGTTACCTAATTTTTAATTGAAAATAACTAAAAATTTACGATATAGGCTTGATCCGGTGTCCGTTTTGGATGCTATAAAATCCTATATTAGGGTAAAATTGCATGCAGATTCCGAATTTGGACTCAGAATTCTAAGCTTCTAAGTGGAAACAACTCGTTTATTAAAATTGTTGATTTTTATATCACAAAAGACCATAAATTCATGGGCATGTAGTATTATTGAAGATGGGCATGTTACATCCTTCCCCCCTTAAAGAAATCAAGATGGCCTCATCTCGTCATGAATTCGGGGTAATCCTTTAAGATTGTCGCTTCATCTTCCCAAGTTGCATCTTCTTCAGGTAATCTTTCCACTATACTAGATGTTCTATAAGAGTTCTATTTACAGAGTTGACTTTCTCTAGAATCTATGATCCTACTAGGCTGCAACTCAAGGAATCCCTGAGTTGGGATTACAACTTTTTCATCATCAATAATATGATCGAGACTAGGTACATAAAGCTTAACAAACTTGAAATACATTGTGGATCTTGATATGGACTGGGAGTTGGAGCTTATAGGCACTTTTACCCAAACACTTTGATAGTTGTATAGGGCCCACAATATCTTGGACTAAGTTTCTTATATTTCCCACGTGATAGAGAACTATGCCTGGATCGCACTCGTAGAAGAACTTTGTCTCCTTCCTTGAAGATCCTTTCAGACCTCCTTGTGTCAGCATAATGCTTTTTCCCATCTTGAGCAGCTTTAATATCTTTTTGGATCACCTTGGTCTATTCTTCCGTCTCTTTGAGCATTTTTCTAGATGCCTCAGCTCTTATGGTTGGATTAGAGAAATTTAGAGCAGATAAACATTCTTACCCATAGAGTTCTTTGAATGGTGACATTCCTATGCTCTTATGATAAGATGTATTATAAGAAAATTCTCCAGAGGAAGGTATTGAATCCATCTTCTTGGTTCCCGTCCACAATATGCCCTAAGAATGTCTTCAATTACTTGGTTGACTCTCTCAGTCTGGCCATCGGTCTCTGGATGATAAGATGTGCTAAAGCAAAGCTGAGTTCCCAAGGCCTAAAATAATGACTGCCAAAACTTTGAAGTGAAATCAGAATCCCGATCACTGACTATCCTCTTCGAAATACCATGAAGCTTGAAGACCTCTTTGAAAAATAACTGGGCAACATCAAAAGCTTTGAAGATTTTCTTTGCTGGTATAAGATGAGCTACTTTGGTAAGCAAGTCCACCACCACTAATATGGAATCATATCCTCCTTGTACAATGGGGAGACTTGTGAAAAAATCCATGCTTATGCATTCCCACTTCATTTGGGGGATATCCCAAGGGTGGAAGCTTCCCAGACATCTTAACTCTTTCAGCGTTGATCCTTTGACATGAGAGACATTGCTTCAAGTACCAAAGGACATCATTTTTCAGGCCTGCCCAATGATAGCTCCTCCTTATAGCATTCAATGTTTTTGCATAGCTTGGATCCTGCAAGAGGGCTATCATGAGCTTCATGGAGGATTAGCTTCTTTAGAGCTAGATCCTTAGGAATACATAGCCTTTGATTGAAGTAAAGACTCCCATCATAAAGTACCCTTTTATTAGATTTTTCTCTTTCTCTAAAGTTCCTCCTTCTTCTACTAACTTTACCATCCTCTAGTAATTAGGATCATTAGATGAGACTTCTTTGACCTTGTCTAGTATGGGATCATTTGGCATCGAAATTACACTCAAGAAGGATTTGCAGAGCTGAGTGCATCCGCTACCACATTATCTTTCCCAAGGCGAAATTTGATGTCAAAGTCATATTCTTGTAGGATTTCAATCCATCTTCTCTACCTCATGTTGAGGTTAGGCTAGGTGAAGATCCACTTTAGACTCTTATGATCAGTTATTACGAGGTGGAATTTGCCCCCAAGAGATAATGTCTCCATAATTTAAGGCAATGAACAACTGCTAAGAGCTCTAAATCATGGGTGGGATAATTTGCTTCATATTGCTTTAGCTTTTGATAATAAGTATAATCCACTAGTCTCCCTTCTTGTCCTAAGACACCACCAAGTGCTAGACTACTCGCATCCCATCAGCCACCTCAAATTCCTTGGTGAAATCAAGAAGTTTCAGGACTAGCGTTGAGGTAATAATGGCTTTGAGCCGATCAAAGCGAACTTGATGGATTGGAAACCACACTATTTTGCAATCCTTCTTAAGAACATCTATCAAGGCTGCAGCTACCAAGGCATAATCTTTGATGAAAATCATGTACCATCCTGTGATTCCCAAAAATCCATGAACTTCGCGGACTGATTTAGGGGGTGGCCATTCCAATATGTCATTAACCTTGGCGAAATCTACCGAGATACCATCTTGAGAGACAATGAATCCAAGATACTCAATCTGATGAGTAAAAGTTTATGTCTATGCAGCAATTGCAAAACTCTACGCACATGCTCCTCATGCTCTTCCTGTAAGATCCCTGTTCCCACCGAGCAACAGATTCGGGATATTAGCAGCGGAAGTAGCACTTCTCGCGCGGCACTTCTCGCACGAGACAGGGGTCCCACATTCGGGGCCTCACCCACGGATATCCGGATAAGAGACTAATCCGTCGGTTGTTCCAAAACCGAACCCGGAAAAACTTCCTTTACCGGAAAGCACGGGCGATTCCACCAGGATAAATTTTTACTCTAACGTAGTCAAGATCATTTTTGATCGAGCTGATCCAATTGCATCTATAAGATACTTGGTCAGATCAAGGAAGAAACTTGCACTTGGATCATTGGGATCAACGCTTTTTTCCCCATTCAAGAGGCACAGCCGTTGATTCCTATCCATAGAACAGTTACTGTCCGGGATTTATTTTATCTATCACCGGAAGCTCACCATTTTAATCGCACCGAGGCTGGTCAAGACCTCGGCCGACCTTGCTACGCGAGACGTCCTTCATTGACTCTCCGTCAGCAGTTGCAACTCTATCATCACGACCTTAATCACAAGACGGCCAAAATGCTCCCCCCAGCATTCTTGACATAAAACAATCATTTACAAACAGCATTTACAAACAGTTTACAATACAATTTCTATTTTAACTTTCATTTTTCCACATTATCCCTCATTAATCTACATTACTTATTCCATATTCCATTTATATGTATACTCATCCCATCCCATCATTTTCCATCTCATCACTTCAGATTCCTTCACATCACATATCATATATTCACATCCATACATCCATACATCTATTTTCACATCCACATCTACATGCACATTCATGCATCCGCATCCACATTCACATTCACCTTCATACATCTACATCTACATGCATACATCCACCTCCACATTCACATCCACATCTATACATCTACATCTACATGCATACATCCACCTCCACATCTACATCTACATGCATACATCCACCTCCACATCTACATCTACATCTACATGCATACATCCACATCTCCATTCACATCTACATCTATACATCTACATCTACATGCATCCATCCACATCTCCATTCACATCTACATCTACATGCATCCATCCACATCTCCATTTACATCCTCATCTATGCATCTACTTCTACATGCATACATCCACATCTCCATTCTCATCTACATCTATACCTCTACATCTACATGCATCCATCCACATCTCCATTTATATCCTCATCTAGACATCTACTTCTACATGCATACATCCACATCTCCATGCATCATAAAATTCTTTTAATTAATCTAGGATGATAGTTCCTAGAATATGGTAGGAAGTCCTCTTTTTAAGCTTTGAATGAAATTATTTTATGCGTAATTTCTATAAAAATTTTGCCATAGCTCCGCTACTATGACTGATAAATCTCAATTTTTTCTAAGGGATAAAGCTTATCATTAAGGAAATAATTAGAATGGTCTCTAATTGGATCATCAATCCATAATGGATTGAATCCTCAATGTGCATAAACTAAAAGCATAGAAAAAAGCCATTAATTTGGCCTCAAGCATAGCTTAATCTTGGATTAAGGAAAAGCTTTATGAAAAGCTTCATTTGGATTGAGAATGGGTCATGAGTATGACCATTTCTTGAGTGAGAGAAAGAAATTACATAAAAACCATTAGAATTTAAACATAAATGGAAATTAACTTCAATAGCATTTATTAAATTATATAACTCTTCACTACTATTCACCAATTAACTTCAATAGCATTTAAAAAACCATACCAATTAAGCTTCTCAAGCTTGAGAGGGGTTAAGAAGAGAGAATCATTGAGAAATTATAGAAAGGATCAAAATTCACTATACTTATCTTATAATTTGCTTGATTCTTTGATCACGGTAGAGGCCCCCAACCAATCAATTGGTTTAGTATGTTGATGGAGCCACCAATGGGGATTGAAGAAAGAGAGAAGTGTCAAAAACTAGTGAATTATTAAAGAATTCACAGTTCTTGGCTTAGGTGGAGTAACAAAGCATAAGACCTTATATATTTTGGCTTAGGTGGAGTAGAGTAACAAAGCATAAGACATTATATATTTTGGCTTAGGTGAAGTAGAGTAACAAAGCATAAGACACTATATATTTTGGCTTAGGTGGAGTAGAGTAAACATAAAACAATCATTTACAAACAGCATTTACAAACAGTTTACAATACAATTTCTATTTTAACTTTCATTTTTCCACATTATCCCTCATTAATCTACATTACTTATTCCATATTCCATTTATATGTATACTCATCCCATCCCATCATTTTCCATCTCATCACTTCAGATTCCTTCACATCACATATCATATATTCACATCCATACATCCATACATCTATTTTCACATCCACATCTACATGCACATTCATGCATCCGCATCCACATTCACATTCACCTTCATACATCTACATCTACATGCATACATCCACCTCCACATTCACATCCACATCTATACATCTACATCTACATGCATACATCCACCTCCACATCTACATCTACATGCATACATCCACCTCCACATCTACATCTACATCTATACATCTACATCTACATGCATACATCCACATCTACATCTACATGCATCCATCCACATCTCCATTCACATCTACATCTATACATCTACATCTACATGCATCCATCCACATCTCCATTTACATCCTCATCTATACATCTACTTCTACATGCATACATCCACATCTCCATTCTCATCTACATCTATACCTCTACATCTACATGCATCCATCCACATCTCCATTTATATCCTCGTCTAGACATCTACTTCTACATGCATACATCCACATCTCCATGCATCATAAAATTCTTTTAATTAATCTAGGATGATAGTTCCTAGAATATGGTAGGAAGTCCTCTTTTTAAGCTTTGAATGAAATTATTTTATGCGTAATTTCTATAAAAATTTTGCCATAGCTCCGCTACTATGACTGATAAATCTCAATTTTTTCTAAGGGATAAAGCTTATCATTAAGGAAATAATTAGAATGGTCTCTAATTGGATCATCAATCCATAATGGATTGAATCCTCAATGTGCATAAACTAAAAGCATAGAAAAAAGCCATTAATTTGGCCTCAAGCATAGCTTAATCTTGGATTAAGGAAAAGCTTTATGAAAAGCTTCATTTGGATTGAGAATGGGTCATGAGTATGACCATTTCTTGAGTGAGAGGAAGAAATTACATAAAAACCATTAGAATTTAAACATAAATGGAAATTAACTTCAATAGCATTTATTAAATTATGTAACTCTTCACTACTATTCACCAATTAACTTCAATAGCATTTAAAAAACCATACCAATTAAGCTTCTCAAGCTTGAGAGGGGTTGAGAAGAGAGAATCATTGAGAAATTATAGAAAGGATCAAAATTCACTATACTTATCTTATAATTTGATTGATTCTTTGATCACGGTAGAGGCCCCCAACCAATCAATTGGTTTAGTATATTAATGGAGCCACCAATGGGGATTGAAGAAAGAGAGAAGTGTCAAAAACTAGTGAATTATTAAAGAATTCACAGTTCTTGGCTTAGGTGGAGTAACAAAGCATAAGACCTTATATATTTTGGCTTAGGTGGAGTAGAGTAACAAAGCATAAGACATTATATATTTTGGCTTAGGTGAAGTAGAGTAACAAAGCATAAGACACTATATATTTTGGCTTAGGTGGAGTAGAGTAACAAAGCATAAGACCTTATATTCTTTTCAACAAGGGGAGGCTTCTATTTATAGGAAAATTTGAGCTCCTAACCAAACAAACTGATTCTAGAATTTTCCAAGTCAGTTTGGTCACTTTTTGACCATTTTTAGGTCAGTTAAGCTAACTTTTTGGAACTAGACTTGAATTAGGAGAGAGGAGAGATGAAATATCTCAATTTTTATGAGTTTAAAACTCATTCAAGCATGTGAAATATGCACCTCCTTTAAAGAACTCCCCTTCCTTACATATGTGTCATAATGGAATCATTTTAATATTGTTCATAGTTTTTTACTAATAAACCTTGTACATTTTCAACTCTTCATCTTATGTGAAATATGCACCTCCTTTAAAGAACTCCCCTTCCTTACATAGGTGTCATAATGGAATCATTTTAATATTGCTCATAGTTTTTTACTAATAAACCTTGTACATTTTCAACTCTTCATCTTATGTGAGCATTTAAGGGACTCCCCTTCCTTACATATGTGTCATAATAAAATCATTATACCCAAAATATCTCATATTTTTAATATTGCTCATAGTTTTTTACTAATAAACCTTGTACATTTTCAACTCTTCATCTTATGTGAGCATTTAAGGGACTCCCCTTCCTTACATATGTGTCATAATAAAATCATTATACCCAAAATATCTCATATTTTTAATATTGCTCATAGTTTTTTACTAATAAACCTTGTACATTTTCAACTCTTCACCTCATGTGAGCATTTACTCATTTTTGGGTATTTTCTTTTTACAATTTGGATTTATCTCCTCCCTACACATGGATTGATGCTATTGGCCCATAGGAACCTTAATTGGACCATAGTCTAAAGATTTCTGAAAATCTAGACCCTTAGGCTAAGGTTCTTTATACCTATTTCCAATTAATTCCAATTGCACATTGGAAAATTCTTTTTAAATTTCTGTTTCAGGGGAACTCATCTGAATTATAAGAGATATTTTTCTATCCAAAAATATTCAAAATCTGAATATTCTCTCTCTAGAATAATTTTCTCTCTCTAAGCTGAACAGGTCTTTATATTTCTGAAGAGGGATTGATTATAGGGGAAGATACTAGACATCAAAAAGAGGGTTGGGGGAGGAATCTTACATTCTACCCCACTTAAAAAACGCGAGATATCCTCATCTCGCAACTTGGGATAATTTCGCAAGATGCACGAATATGAGACTTAGAGAAAAATTTTAATCAAGGTTAACCACCAAGAAAAGTCTTAAAGAGAGCAAGATAAGAACAAGATTTAAACTTTATTCATTCTCGGAACTTATACAGTAAAGAAAGAAGAACTCTTTACACTTCCATAAGCCCGTCCATCATATGGTCACAAAAGCAGTCCTCACAAGCTGCACAAGTATAGGGTAACTCATCTATGGGAATGATTCTGCTGGTTATTGCCGCACCTATCTCAGTGGTATGAGGTGATCTAACAAAAGGACCTCTGAGAGGCAAGCCAAAAACGGGGTAAAGGCATATCTTCTCATGAGGAAGAAAACACGCCAGTAAGAAGACCCGCTCAGAAAACCCAAGATGCCTTGATCTCATGACGCAGTAGTATCGGGGACCCAAACCCAAGGCTTCAATAACCATGGCCAAGCGAACATTGTTACGAAAGTGCTGTTGACCCCAGGGTGTTACCCTAGTTATGTTTTGATAGGTCCGCCATTTGGTCTGAGCTACAGAAGTTCCTAGGTGAGGAAAAAGTGAGCGCTTATACTGTTCTATAAAGTCTTTCTTCACAGACTCTCTTGCGTCTTGAAGGTGAGAAATCATCAGGGATAAAACTAATTCGTGTTGCCAAACCATGAAGGAGATTAAGAAAGAAAGGAGATTGATGGGAGTAAGATTACTGTGAGCGACAAGTAAAAGTTACGACTTATATAAAGGAAGGAGCTAGCGTAACCTAGAAGCCAACGGTAACTTGCCACTGAAGTTTTACCGTCTTTCCATGATTTGTGTTTGACACATTTTTCTATAGAAGGCATTAAGAATTTTGAGATGAGGAGATAAAAGAAGCTTGTAGGCTAAGTCACCTACTTTCGTTGAATTCAGATATAAAGGTCACAATATCTGGGGGATAACTTCTTATACTCCCCAAGAGATAAAGAACTTCTTTTGAGCCGTACTCGAATGAAAACCAAAACCTTGGTATCCAAAACACCGATTCTCACTTTTGAACTCATTGTTTTAAATCCTTAAAACATGTGGGACTCCTTGAGAAGTATTCTAGGAAAAGGATCTTCCTTTTTTTTAAACAGAAACTTTCTTTTATTTTAGAGAGGGAATAATTATAAGATCAGAAAGGGAGATTCTTACTCCTGTATACCTCGAAGGCTGGGGAGGAATCTTACACTTCCACTGACTTGGAGTATACTAAGATGTCATCAAAGAAAACAAGTACAAATTCATCCAAGTAAGGAAGGAATATATCTTGCATTAGGCGGTTGAAGGTTACAAGAACATTGGTCAACCCGAATGACATTACAGTAAAGTCATAGTGGCCATAATGGGTTGAAAGTTGTTTTGGGTGTATCTGCTTCCCTAACTTTGATCTTGTAAATAACCAGACCTTAAATCTATTTTTGAGAAAACTTTGGCCCCATGAATCCTATCAAGAAGATCGTCGATACGAGGGATAGGATACTTATTCTTGATGGTGACTTGATTTAACCCTTGATAATCTATAAGGAGTCAAAGAGTACCGTCCTTTTTTTGGAAAAGAATGGGTGCTCCCTAAGGAGAGCTGATGGGACGTACAAATCCTTGCTCAATGAGTTGGGAAAGTTACTCTTTAAGCTCAAAACCCTGTGAGCTCATCAGGAAAGATGTCAAACAATTCTTGGAGCCAAGAGGGATCTGTTTCTTTACTACGTTTAGCAGCTTTGTTGAGTTTAACTAGGAAAACTTGTTATCCCTTATGTGCTCCTTTGAGACGATGCTTTGCTTTGACTACCCTAGACTTAGGTTTACTTGTCTTTCCCTGAACTGATACTACTTGGCCATGCTCATTTCTAAAAGTGATACTTCCCTGTCTACAATGAATACTAGTATTGTTTGCAATTAACCAGTCCATATCAAGGAACCCATCATAAATTCCTAATGGTAGGACTCTAAAATGACCATGAGTTTTCTCACTACCCAACTCAAAATCAAGGTTTCCTCAGAATGTTGAGATACTACTTCCTTCACACTAGCTAGTTCTACCACCATTCTTCTAGCTATTTTTTCACTCAAGTTCAAATTTTGTAAACACCTTGGGAGAAAGAAATGAATGGGTACTACCACAATTAATCAAAAGCTGGAATGGCTTACCATGATGAGCGGCTAGGGTTTGAATAACACAAAATTGTTGATTTGGACCTTGATGTTCTATTGCCACATGGACTGTGGCATGTTCTTCTTCAGCTATCTCCAGAGTGGTTCTTCGCTTATAGCATAGACGGTGCAAGCAACTGCTCCGCGGCCTTTGCCACGTCCACCACCCCTTGCACCTTGATGGATGGGGGCTCTGCGGTCTTGATTTGATCTATTGCTTTGAGGTAGAGATGATACTAGCTTGGGAAAGTTGGCTCTGAAGTGTCCCGGCTCATTGCATTATTCGAAATAGAGAGGGGCCTCTCTAGAAGAAGTAGCATCATATGAGTGGGGAACAAAAGAGTTAGCTTGCTGCCTTTGATTTTAGTAGGGAGCATTATGTTGGGGCTTCTTGTAAAAGGTTGATCCTTAGGGTTTGCTTCATAGTAAGATCTCTTCTGAGGCTTGTCTTTACTAGACTTTAGTTCTTTCACAAAAGGCTTTGCTCGTATAAGACCATCTTGCAATGAGCTTGGCCTCATTGCTTCGGTGGTAGGAATCAAGGGGTCCATTCAAGCCTTGGCAGAAATGAGCCACTTGCTGGGAAGTCATCATGGCTAGGGAAGACTTTCGAAGAGTGATGAATTTAGAATAGTACTCCTCCAAAAGCTAAGCTGAACTGCTTTTAAGACTAAAAACATTCATTCATCTTGATGGATTCATAAGATGGTGGGAGTTATCATTCCTTCACACCCTACTTGATACCCTCCCACGATTGGGAGTGTTCAGTGACTCCTTTGACATGGTACCATTGTTTCTACCAGAGCTTAGCATCCTCGGTGAGTCAAAATCCTGCAAGCATAGACTGGTTTGCCTCTCCAATACCGACAGCTGAGAAATAATCATCCAGTGCTTCGATCCAAACCTCATCATCCTTCGCAATCTTTGAACCTTCCCCCTTAAAGGAGGGAGGTTTCATTTGCTTGAGCAGGAGCTTCTTCTCCTGGACGTCCATATATAATGCATTGGGGAGTGGAGGCTGATCATCTTGGTCATTCATCATAAGATTAAATTTTAGGATTACAAGACTCATACTTTACATTACGCTCATGCTTTTAAAAGTAAAACTTTTAAAATCATTTTATTTCTCAAATATTTACAAGGACAAGTTTTATTACAAAGGTTTGAGACTAATATAATTAGTCTTATTCATCGTAAAAAAATCCTAGGCTCAACTAGACATGAGACTAAAGCGGTCAACATAGGTGAAATATGGGGGTTCCACCCGTAGTCTCTAAGACACGAAAGACTAACGATAAGGGTGGTAGACTCTAGATTGGGTTGTGTCCCAAAATGGCTACCCTATCAATGGGTAACACTTGCATTACTTAGTCATATACCCCATAGTCCTATGGTATGTGATTCCCATCTATGGTCACGCAGAACTCTCACACTTGGGAGTACCCACCACAAACCAAAATAAACAGACCATCTTCAACTTTTTGATCCAAAGAATACGCTTTAAATTGGTGGTATTGTTCCCAGTTCGGTCTACCCTGATGAAAAAATACCTCAGCCTGCAATTCCAAAGGTGATCTCTACCCACCCTCTTTGGATACAAGAGGTATGAGGGAGGGACAATCTCTCAAGTATCTGTACCATAGTATCACGGAATTCAAAATTTGGAGAGAAACATACCATCTAGAAGATGCATTGGAAGACTAAGAATCTTGAGTAGGCGTCACCCTCTTCCTACAATCATTCAATCACCAATGCAAATTATTCTAGTAAGTTATTTTATAAATCAGCATTAAGTAAAACATATATTCCAAAACAATCTCTATTAACAAGTCCTAGGAAATAAGATCGGCTCTAATACCACTTAGGTCCCCCGCTTCCTAACCGTATTACCGTAAAGTTCAGCTTCAAACCAACCGATTCCGGATTACCGTATAAATCCTCAAATAACTTCTTGTAGTTCAATACGGCTGGAAACCTTTAAGATAGTCTACTAAGTCCAACTTAGGATAGTTTCCTACTCGTCATCGACACCTTGACCATGTAAGATACAAGGATATGATTGGTAGGCATGACCTAGTTCTATTTGGTAGGGAGAGCGTGGTCTTTTTAAAGGATTTCTAAAATCAAACCACTCATAGAGTGATCGACTTTAACTCAGGCAACCTCTATTCTTGACTTCTAGAAACAACACTTTTTTCCTTATCTATGCAAGGCACAACCTGCTGACCTATTCCTCTAGAGTAGGGTTGCCCCAGGGATTTATTTATCTAATGTAGGGTTTTAATTAATTTATTGGAAAGTTACCCGACTAATCGAGCCCACCCGTCCATAGGATGTTGTCGTCAAGCCATCCCATCCTCCCACTTTCCATCAAACTCACGTGTCAATTTATTTTCAAATTAATCCTACCACACTGTTTGACATAAATAAACAAGTTCCTTAATTAAAAGCCTTACACATGGTTCATTTCAACAGTCTTTATCAATGATACACAATATTTACAAAGTATTTTTAAAAAAATAGATACAGTGTTTAAAATTATTCATAGCCAAATCCAGGCTCTTTACTTTATTATGTCGATGATCTACAATTTGGCCTTCCAGTCTCTACAAACTGGGCAATCCCTACGGGACCATACACCTCATCGTCGGCACCTGGCGAGGACTCAAGCCAGCCAGTCGCCCTCTTAGACTCCATCGCTTGATCCTCTCGCTTCTCAGAGGGATGTCTACGCGCTAGGGAGGGCTTATTCACCGCACTAGCCTCGGCCCGCATAACTAGGTAGCATCACAATATTCACCTCCATTGGTGAAATCTTATTCTCTTAATGGTATGAGGGATACCTTGGGTCGACGACTCCGAGCCTTGCTAACGTCGCCGCCCGGCTATACGAGCACGAAAATGGGGTTAGCGTCGAGGCATGGAGAAGATATACCTATACTTCTTAACTCAATCAAGATATCACTTTACAAATTAAATCTTAGAATATGACAAATTTCATCACTTTCCTTGAGAAAACAACAATTCCACCAAGAATTTTGGTATAAAGAAAAATAGCATCACTTTCTTAACATCTTTAAAGTTAACATTAAATATTAATAAATCAATAAAAATCTCCTTTTAAACAATGACCAAGCTCACCTAGTCATTATTTCTTTATGGGGCTCCCAACAAGGGGAGAGATGGGGCAACATCTAGAGCAACCTCTCGAGACTCATTGATGTGCGCGTCTCTCGGGGCGATATTTTGGCACTTTTGTGAAGGAGCCATTCTTCTCGCCTTCTTGTAATCCATGATGCCACAAATCTAACACTTCAGTCGGATCACAATTTGGAGCTCATCATCTCAAGTTATGAGCAAAAAACCCCTAGGTGTGTGAATCGCCTCTTAAGAGGCTAATAGCCCTTACGAAAGTCACCGGTAATGGGGGGGAAGGTGTCCTTAAAATGGATTTTTAGGGAGAAGGTTGCAGCTAGAGTGAGAGGAGGGGGAATCCTCCCTTAAGTCTATTCACATGGGGGAAAGAGCAGCTAAGGACACTCTACTCACGGGTGAGAGGAGGCAAGAAATATTCTACAGAGGGCTTACTTGGACATGGGCAAAAATGGCTTTCTGGAAGGCTCTCAGGTACAGTATGGTAGAGTGTCGCAGAGAGTGTCAGGTGCAAACTATCGGGCGGTTGCTGGGCATAATGGACAAAGCAGGGTGCTGGGGTGTCTCGAGCGAGGTACTAGGGAGTTTATATAGGTGCGGGAACGAGTATGGGTGGAGGGAAAGGGAGAGAAAAGCATGGGTGCAAAGGACGGTGTGTGGTGAAAGTACACCAACCTATGGCTTGCATGGGCTTAAGGAAAGGAATGGTACCTGTGCATAGACAAAAGCTATAGTATGCATGTACCTTCTGAGTCACAGGCAGCATTGTAAGATTTCTCCCCAGCCTCTCAAGATGTCCAGTATCTTCCCCCGTAATCAAATCCCTCTTCAGATATATAAAAGATCTTGTTTCTACCTATTTTGGCTTAGAGAGAGAAAATGTTTTAGAGAGAGATTATTCAGATTTTAGATATTTTTGGGTGGAAAAATATCTCTTCTTATTAAAATAAATTCCCCCGAAACAGAAGTTCAAAAAGAAGGTGCATTAGAAATCAATTATAATCTGTTCAAAAAGGCCTTATTCTAGGGGTCCAGATTTTTTGAAAATATTAAATTAAGGTTTTGAGGGACCAATTAGATTCATCCAAATGTGTGGAGGAGATAAATAGAAGAAATAAAGAAAACCCCCCCAAAAATGAGTAAATACTCACATAAGATGAAGAGTGGACTAAGGACCAAAGGAAATACTAAAAAAATGAATTTTTGACACCTCAGAGTGGGAATTCCCCCTCATGAACGAGGCCCCTATTTTCAATGTGTGGTGGAGTTTTAAATTCCCAAAAATTGAGATATTTCATCTCTCCTCTCTCCTAATTCAAGTCTAGTTCCAAAAAGTAAGCTAAACTGACCCAAAAATGGTCAAAAATTGACCAAACTGATCTGGAAAATTCTAAAATCAGTTTGCTTCGTTAGAAGCTCACTTTTTCCTATAAATAGAAGCCTCCCCCTTTGTTGAAGCTTAATAGTGTTTTATGCACTGTTACTCTACTCTTCCCCAGAGCCAAAAATTGTGAATTTCTTAATAATAATTCATTAGTTTTTGACCATTCCCTCTTCTAAAGAATTGGTGACCATTCTTGTTGTAAACAAGAGTAGATCCCTCAAACCATCAAGCCAAAGGAAAGCTCCCAGAATTTCATGTAAGTTAGAAATCCTACTTTTTCTTATTCTTTTAATGGTTTTCTAATTTTTTGTTATCTTTAAAAATGATAATCTGGTTCTATGCCTTGCTGGAAAGGCTTTCCCCCTCTCTCATTCTTAAATTCAGCCTTTCTTTATCCTAGTTAAGTAATCAAATTGTTTGAATTAAACTTTTCATATTGTTTCTCTTTTAAAAGTGGAATTTGATTAGTTTAGAATGCTTTAAACAAATTGGGGATAATTTTTAAGTAAATTAAGAATAGGAAAATTTGAAAAATGGTCAGCCATACAAAGGAGGTTATGGATAAAATTTCTTAAATTTTATGAAATAAGTGATTTTCATTAGATTTAAATTCTATGCATAGAAAGATGCATATTGATTATTATTTTTAGTTATAAAAGAGTGATTTTCATTAGATTTAAATTCTATGCATAGAAAGATGCATATTGGATATTTTTTGTTTATAAAAGAGTTACTTTCATCAATATTGATTTTTATGCATAAATAGATTTTTGTTATAAAAGTGTTACTTCCATCAATATTGATTTTTATGCATAAATAGATGCATAAAAGATTTTTTTTATTATAAAAGTGTTACTTTCATCAATATTGATTTTTATGCATAAATAGATGCATAAAAGAATTTTTTTTAATCATAAAAGTGTTACTTTCATCAATATTGATTTTTATGCATAAATAGATGCATATAAGAATTTTTTTAATTATAAAAGTGTTACTTTCATCAATATTGATTTTTATGCATAAATAGATGCATAAAAGAATTTTTTTGTTATAAAAGTGTTACTTTCATCAATATTGATTTTTATGCATAAAATGATACATAAAAGAATTTTTTTTATTGCGAAAGTTTTACTTTCGCCAATATTGATTTTTGTGCATAAAATGATGCATAAAAGAATTTTTTTATTATAAAAGTGTTACTTTTATCAAAATTAAATTTTTTATGCGTTTAAATAGATGCATAAAAGGATTTTTCTTTTATATAAAAGTGTTATTTCCATAGAAGTTGGATTTTATGCATAAATAGATGCATACCTAATTTTTGTATCAAAATAAGAGTTCTCTTTAATCCTATGCTTAAATCCCATGAATATTGGAAAATGAATAAGTAAATACTCTATGAAGGAAAATTCTACCGTCTCATATTCTCTAAGATGGTAATGAGAAAGTTCAGAAAAACTATCGAAGTCGAAATTTTAGATAAATGATTAATTTATTCCTCATAGGAATTCGTGACTAGTTTTGAATTCAGTTATTAAGGAAAATACTCAATGAATGAAATTCAGTAAAGTAGTAATTGAAATATTACCCTTCGCGAAAGATAGTTCAGGGAGAACCTGTCCAGACTCAAACCCTGAATCAGACTATGACCAAGACGTAACTCCTTCGTCAGTTTCAAGAAAAGACAATGTGACCAGTTCAGTAATCTACACTCAAATCACTCACCGAATCTAAAACTAAGTTGAGACCTTTGATTTTGATTTGAGGATCAAGATTATAGAATTCGAGGAATTCTGCTTGGGAATCCAGACCTGTGATCTAGAAGTCTTGGGATACGGAATTAAGATATACTCATTGTATTTAAAAGAAAATCAAAACTGAAAACTTGCATAGAAACCCTGTTTTCTTAAAGGACTGTCTTACGCCAGAATGCTGGAGGGAGCATTTGGTATATGTGTTTTTCTAAGGAAAGTTCCGTTCGTTGCATAGTGGGGTCAGGGATCTCACAAGGTTTTTGCCGCATGAGTCCTTTGAACACTCCCCGCCAGTTGTTCCACATCAATCCATATTACTTAACCCAAATCCAAATCATATGTGTATCCATTCTTGACCAGATACATCATTTTCCATCTTATCACATCAGATTCATTCACTTCACATAACATCCATTCCTATCTTTCTTAATTTACATTATGTCTCATCACATCCATTTCTCATTACATCTCACATCTTATATTATTCATTCACATTCTGATTCACATGTCATCTCATCTCATCCATTCGCTCATATCGACTTCATATCCATTCACTATTCGCATTCATTATTCCACATACACATCCACATTCACCTCTACATCCATACATCCATTTTCACATCCACATTCATACATCCACGTCCACATCCACATTCATACATCCACATCCACATCTACATCCATACATCCATTTTCACATCCATTTTCACATCCACATTCATACATCCACATCCACATCCATACATCCATACATCCACATCCACATCCACATTCATACATCCACATCCCACATCCACATCCATACATCCACATCCATATCTACATCCATACATCCATTTTCACATCCACATTCATACATCCACATCCACATCCACAACCATATCTCCATACATCCACATCCACATCCACATTTATACATCCACATCCACATCCATATCTACATCCATACATCCATTTTCACATCCACATCCACATCCATACATCCACATCCACATCCACATTCATACATCCACATCCACATCCATACATCCATTTTCACATCCACATTCATACATCCACATCCATACATCCATACATCCATTTTGACATCCACATCCACATCCATACATCCATACATCCACATCCATATCCATACATCCACATCCATATCTACATCCATACATCCATTTTCACATCCACATTCACATCTACATCCATACATCCATTTTCACATCCACATTCATACATCCACATCCATACATCCACATCCATATCTACATCCATACATCCATTTTTACATCCACATTCATACATCCACATCCACATCCATACATCCATACATCCACATCCATATCTACATCCATACATCCATTTTCACATCCACATTCATATCTACATCCATACATCCATTTTCACATCCACATCCATATCTACATCCATACATCCATTTTCACATCCACATTCACATCTACATCCATACATCCATTTTCACATCCACATTCATACATCAACATCCACATCCACATTCATACATCCACATCCACACTTATCACATACACATACATCTTTCCTTTCACATACATCCTTCACATACATACATCTACATCCATTCTTTCACATACATATAACTACATCCATTCTTTCACATACATACATCTCCATCTATTCTTCGTTCATTTTCATCTATCTGATTCATTTCACATCCTCATATCTATTTATAGAATACAAGAGAATTTTTTTTTTAATATAAGATTTCTTTACGCATCTATTTATGCATAAATTCCATTTTAAGGAGAATAACACTTTCGAAATAAAAATCAATCTTTTATGCATCTTCCTATGCATAAGTTCATTTTAAATGAGAATGACACTTTTGAATTAAAAATCAATCTTTTATGCATCTTCCTATGCATAAAATCAAAATTGATGAAATAACTCTTTTGAACAAAAAATAGATTTCTTTATGTATCTTTCTATGCATAAAATTAAAATTGATGAGAATAACACTTTTTGGATTAAAATAAATTCTTTATGCATCTTTCCATGCATAAATCCAATTTAGTAGGAATTACACTTTTAGAATAAAAGAATTTCTCTTATGCATCTAATTTATGCATAAAATCCATTTATGATGAAAATCACACTTTTAATATAAAAAAATCTTTTATGCATATGTTTATGCATTCAAATCATTTATGATGAAAATCACTCTTTTAATATAAAAGAATTTCTTTTATGCATCTAATTTATGCATAAAATCCATTTATGATGAAAATCACACTTTTAATACAAAAAAATCTTTTATGCATACAAATCATTTATGATGAAAATCACTCTTTTAATATAAAAGAATTTCTTTTATGCATCCATTTATGCATAAAAATCATTTATGATGAAAATAACACTTTTATAATCCAAAATAATAATTTCAATATGCTTTCTTCTATGCATAGAATTTAATTCCAAAGAAAGTCACACTTTTTTAATAAAATATTTTTAGTATGCATTTTTCTATACCTAGGATGAAAAATAACACTTTAAGAATACATATACGATGGGAATTACTCTTTTTGAATTAAAAAAAAGTAAAACTTATTTTACACAATTTTAAAAAATTTTGCCATAACCTCCTTTGTATGGCTGACCATTTTTCAATTTTTAACTCTAAAATTAATTAGAATTTCACCAAGAGTATTCAAATCATTCTAATGTAAACATTTTCTACTTATATAAGAGGAACATTATGAAAAACTTGATTTTATCCATTAATCATTCATCTAGGATAAAGAATGGTTGGATTTACTAAAGAAGAGAGAGGAATGCCTTTTTTCAATGAGGCATAACATCATATTCATTTTAGAGAAGACAAAATTTATAAAAAACCATAAAAATTAAGCATACATGGGAATTTATGTATTTCCTTACTTCCATTCATCAATTAACTTCAATAGCATTAAAAAGCCATTCCAATTAAGCTTCTCAAGCTTGAGAGAGGTTGAGAAGAGAGAAACATTGAGAAATTATGGAAAAAGATCAAAATTCACACTTTACCTTACAAATTGCTTGATTCTTTGATCACGGTAGAGGCCCCCAACCAATCAATTGGTTTGGTATGCTGATGGAGCCACCAATGGAGATTGAAGAAGGAGGGAAGCTCCAATTTCTTCAATTTGGAGAGAATTTTAGAGAATAGTAAAAATTATCATTATTTCAGCATAATTCTGGCATAGTATAATTCTCCTATTTTTTTACAAAGGGCTTAGGTTCTATTTATAGGATAGGGAGGCTCTAACCAAGACCAACTGATTTCTAGAATTTTCTAGATTCAGTTTGGTTAAATTTGGACTAGATTTGGACCTAGTTTGGTTCCTTTTTTATTCGGTTTGGTTCCTTTTTGATTCCGTTTGATTCCTTTTTGATTCGGTTTGATCCAAGAGAGAGGAAAGATAAAAATGTCACATTATTTTTTAGTTTAAAACTCATTCAAGCATGTGAAGTAGGTGCCTCCTTGAAGGGACTCCCCTTCCTTACACATGTGTCAAAATGGAATCATTATACCCAAAATATCTCATTTTTTTAGTAATACTCATAGTTTTTTACTAATAACCCTTGTACATAGTCAACTCTTCATCTTATGTGAGTATTTACTCATTTTTGGAGGGATTTTCTTTATTTCTTCCATTTATCTCCTCCACACATTTGGATGATCTGATTGGCCCCTCAAAACCTTAATTTAAAATTTTCAAAAAATCTGGACCCCCAGGATAAGGCCTTTTGAATAGATTATAATTTATTTCGAATGCACCTTCTAAAAATCTTTTTGAACTTATGTTTTGGGGAAACTTAATTAAATACGAAGAGATATTTTTCCATCCAAAAATATCCAAAATCTGAATAACCTCTCTCTAGAACATTTTCTCTCTCTCTAGGCCAAAACAGGTAGAAACAAGATCTTTGATATTTCTGAAGAGGGATTTGACTACAGGGGAAGATACTAGACATCCTGAAAGGCTGGGGAGGAATCTTACAAACCTGCCCAGGTCTTGACCAGCCTAGGTATGGTGTAAAATGGTGTGCTTCCAGTACGATGGGCAAGGGCCGACGAAACGATCCCTGAGTGAAGTGCTAGGACACCTAAGGAGGATCCTGGAGGGTTCTGACCAGGCGATGCACGGGCTCGCGGTGCTTAGGACACCCATGCGTATGTCCTGAAAGATATATATATATGTATGATGATGACGTGAAAATTATTGTAGTCTGTTACAGGATCTCGTTTGCTGACCTACTGGTCTTAACGGAGAGTCCACCCAGAGTGATACTGTTTTGTGAAGAACAAGGATTGAATGGAAATTTTGAGTTATGACATCTGTAACCAATAATTGTTTGTCAATGGATTGTTTTATAAGTTAAAGTTTAAAGAGGAGTGTGTGCGTATCTATTGTTGCCATATATATAGGCAGTGATGTGTGTGAACACACTTAGGACCGCCGGGGCACTTTTTCCCTCTTTAGGAGGTTTTTTCCCCCGGCTTGTATATACGCCCATCCTTCTAGGGCTATCTTATCTTTGTACATTGACACAATCTAATACACTTTGTGTTGTGTGCATTCTTGCTTCTTCTTCTCCAAGCTTTGTGTGCTTTCCTGCAACCCTAATTCCAACAATTGGTATCAGAGCAGGCATCGGCTCCCAGGGCAACACCGCCAGCACCCTCCGACTCACGTTCTCCGATTGAGGTGAGTTTTCACGAGCGCTTGCAGGTCCCTATACTCTGCAAATAGGCCCGTAGGGCTTTGCGTTCTCAGAATTTGCATCTGAGGTCGTTTCGGGCTCCGTTTTTGCATTTCAAGTTCTGCACAGGTGTTTTCGTCATTTTCTGCAGAAATTTCGACAGTGCAGTTTTCTGCAAAACAGGCATACGTACTCTATTGTGGACCGTGCTACATAGCACGAGTTGTTTTTTGTTCAGTCTTTGCTTCATTACAGGCAGCTTTTGCATCAGTTTCAGTCAGTGGCCATGGCTGATAACAGCAATGATGTATTTCGCATGTTGTCTGCTGAAGACAAACTGGATGGAGACAGCAACTACCCACTTTGGGCATACATGATGCAGCATGTTTTGGTTGCAAAAGGAGTGTGGAACATTGTGCAGGGTACGGATGTACGTCCAGGTTCTGTGGATGTAGGATCTGTTGAGGATGTTGCAGGTTCTAGCAGCTCTACTGTTGCTGCTGTTTTACCCACTGCTGAACAAGCTCGTTGGGATGGTAAAGATGCGCAGGCTCATGCCTTGATTGCACTTTCTGTCAAACGTAACATCACCCCACATATTCGTTCAGCTAAAACAGCAAAACAGGCTTGGGATATTCTAGCTGGTTTGTATGCAGGTCGTAACGAGGCAAAAATCGCTTACCTGCGTAAAGAGCTAGAATTGAAGATTATGCAAGAAGATGATGACATGAATGTTTTTCTTGCTGAGATTAAAGATCTCAAAGAACAGTTGATTTCTGCAGGTGAGATTATTCCTGATCATTCTCTTGTGCAGACTGTTCTTGATGCTTTACCTGAGACATATCAGACTTTTGCTTCCACGTGGAGACTTCTTAATGAGGACAGACCTGATGCTGTCAAGTATGATACTTTAGTCAACAAGCTCTTGCAAGAAGCGCAGTCCAGGCAAAATAGGGCCAGGCAGCGTGCAGTTGATCAAGCATTTATTGCTGCCCAGCAACAGAGAAGAAGTGGTAAGGCAGCCCCTTCCACTGTTTCTTCTCCTATTAGTAGGTCTGCAACTTCTTCTCCTTCCACAGGTAGCAACAATAAGTCTGAGAAGGCTCTTGATAAAGGCAAGAAAAAGACCAGGTGCAACTATTGTAAGGCAAATGATCATGTCATTAAGAATTGCCCTAAGCTAAAGGCTAAAGAGGCAAAGAAGAAAGAGTCAAATGCAGCCACAATAGCGGATGCTTCTACAAATGCAGATTCTGCAAATGTTGTGCAGGATACAGAATGGGCGTTTAGCGTGTATTGCCAGTATGACCCATCTGTACATGATGCATGTTTGGCAGTTTCTGTTGACTCTCATGTTTGGTATTTTGACAGTGGTGCTACAAAGCACATTACCTCGCATCGTGATATGTTCACTTCTCTTGAGGCTGTCCCTAATGGGAATACTGTCACATGTGCCAATAATGCTTCTTACCCAGTGAAGGGCATTGGTAAAATTATGCTTACTGCTGCAAATGGCAGCGCTTTCACACTTTCAGATGCTTTGTATGTGCCAGGGATAAAGAAGAATCTATTGTCTGTCTCTGCGCTTGCTAGACTTGGATTTGTAATCAAATTTGTGGATGACAGATGTACTGTTCATGATTTGACTTCTGGTGATACGATTATTGTATCTGGTACCTTGTTTCGTGGGCTGTATAGGCTCAATTCTTATGACAAGTGTGTGGAAGATTCAGCAAATGCAGTTTCTGATGAAAAGGCAGTTTCAGATGCAAAACTATGGCATGCTCGTTTTGGTCATCTGAACTTTGCTAGTTTGCTGCGTTTGCAGAAATTTGATATGGTTGCTTCATTGCCCCCTCTTGAGGCACCATTGAAACATGTTTGTGAAGGCTGTATTTTGGGCAAAATGCAGCGTTCTGCGTTTCCAAAGGATGGTTCTGTGCGGGCCACTCGCAAATTGCAGCTTGTACATAGTGATGTATGTGGGCCTATGCAAACTCCGTCATTTGGTAAACACTTGTACTTCGTGACTTTCATTGATGATTACTCAAGGCATGCATGGGTATATCCACTGAAGGCAAAGTCCGAAGTGTTTTTGTGCTTCAAACAGTTTTTTCTTATGGCTGAAAATGTATCCAATTGTACTGTGGGCACCCTCCGTACTGATCGAGGGGGGGAGTACATGTCTAAAGAGTTTGATGCATTTCTGGCTAGTCGTGGGATAAAACACCAATGTACAGTGCCGTATACCCCTCAGCAAAATGGTGTTGCTGAGAGGAAGAACACGTCACTTATGGAGATGGCACGATGTATGGTCAAGAGCCAAGCTTTGCCACATGCGTTTTGGCTTGAGGCTGTCATGTGTGCTGCATATGTACTCAACAGGTGTCCCACTAAGGCCTTGCAGTCTATTACTCCATACGAAGCTTGGCATGGCAGAAAGCCTTCTATTGGTCACTTGCGTGTCTTTGGTTGCTTGGCCTATGCTTTAGTGCCTATGCAACAACGCAGAAAATTGGATGATAAGGCTGTCAAATGCATTTTTGTTGGTTATAATGCTGAGAGCAAGGGTTACAGATTGTATCATCCACAGTCAAAGCGTATCTTGATTAGTCGAGATGTTGTTTTTGTGGAAGATGCTGTGCAGCCCTTGTTATCATGTACCAAAGAGACAGGTGTAAGCTCACGGGATGTATTTGATACGTTGTTGCCTCTCTTTACAGGTGGGAATTCAAATGTAAGTCCTAATGAGGCAAATATTCAGCCTATGCAGATTTCAAACGACATCATAGATCAGCCTATTTCTAATGCAGATTTACAAGATGTAATTCATGAGGATAGGGCTGAAAATGAGCAGGCTAGAGGTATGCCTAAATGGCTGGTGCAAACCTTGCGTGATAGTAAGATTGATGCACCTATTACTAGTCGTACTCGTTCAGGTTTTCAGCATGCCTCTTATGCATCAGATTGTTATGCTTTGGCTGTGTCTAGTATGTGTGAAGAGGAAGAACCTCTTTCATTTGATGAGGCACAAAATTCAAAAAATTGGTTGGCTGCAATGCAAAGTGAATATGATGCTATAATGAAGAATGGTACATGGTCTTTGTGTGATTTGCCTATTGGTAAAAAGGCCATTGGATGTAAGTGGGTTTTTAAATTGAAACGAAAGCCAGATGGCAGTGTTGATTGCTATAAGGCTAGACTTGTTGCAAAGGGTTATGCTCAAGAAAAGGGCATTGATTTTGATGAGACCTTTGCTCCCACTTGTCGTATGACTACCATTCGTAGCATTTGTGCATTGGCAGCTCATAATGGTTGGAATGTACATCAGTTGGACATAAAGACTGCGTTCTTGAATGGAGATTTGCATGAGGAGGTGTATGTATCGCAGCCTCGTGGTTTTGTTCAAAAAGGGCAGGAAAACAAAGTGTGCAGGTTGAAAAAGGCTTTATATGGTTTAAAACAAGCTCCACGAGCTTGGTATGAAAAGATACATGCATATTTGACTGCACATGGGTTTCAAAATAGTCCAACAGAAAGCACTTTGTATGTTAAACGTGTGGATGGTGTACATCTAATCATTGCTCTCTATGTCGATGACATGCTGCTCACAGGACCAAATGAAAGTCATATTGCTGATTTTAAGGCTGATTTGAATGCCTCTTTTGAAATGTCAGATTTGGGGCATTTGCATCATTATTTGGGGATACAATTTAAGCAGTGTGATGGAGGTATTGCTTTGTGCCAGACAAAGTATATTGAGACACTGTTGAGGAGATTTGGCCTTGAAGACTGCAAGCCTATTGCTACTCCAATGGAGACAGGTTTGAAGTTGAGTCTTCATGATGCTGGAGATCACTTTGATGTCACACTCTATCAGACAGCTGTTGGTTGCCTCATTTATGTATGCATTACAAGGCCGGACATTCAGTTTGCAGTCTCACAGGTGAGCAGGTTTATGCATAGCCCAGGGTCTCAGCATTGGAAGGCAGTTAAACGCATCTTTCGCTACTTGAGTGGCACCATACATCTTGGGTTGTTTTATCCCAAGGGGGGATCGTTGCCGCCAGATTTACATGCTTTTTCGGACTCAGATTGGGCTGGTTGCTATGACACAAGAGTGTCCACAAGTGGTTTTTGTTTCATGCTCGGTAGCTCATGCATATTTTGGTTGAGCAAGAAGCAACCTACTGTGGCCACTTCTAGTTGTGAAGCTGAGTACAGGGCAGCTTTCACAGCTACAGTTGAGTGTGTGTGGCTCAGACGGCTTATGGCTGACTTGGGTGTTGGACAGGAGTCTGCCACCTCAATCTTCACTGACAGTCAGAGCGCATTGGCAGTTGCGAAAAACCCAGTTTTTCATGCTCGCACAAAGCACATTGAGGTGCATTATCACTATGTCAAGGAGAGACTCTCAGCAGGAGAGATCAGCTTGGCCTATGTGCCAACACAGGACAACCTCGCCGATCTTTTCACAAAGGCGCTTCCTCGTGAGAAGTTCGAAGCTTTCCGCAAAGCTTTGGGCTTGCTCCAGCTCTCGTTCACACCATCACTCCCAGGGGGGATTTGTTGCCATATATATAGGCAGTGATGTGTGTGAACACACTTAGGATCGCCGGGGCACTTTTTCCCTCTTTAGGAGGTTTTTTCCCCCGGCTTGTATATACGCCCATCCTTCTAGGGCTAACTTATCTTTGTACATTGACACAATCTAATACACTTTGTGTTGTGTGCATTCTTGCTTCTTCTTCTCCAAGCTTTGTGTGCTTTCCTGCAACCCTAATTCCAACATCTATATTCTAAAGCAAAAGTTAAGAAAGCATTCAGTTATGGGTGGGTGAGTACTTGTCTGGTTCTACCAATTCTAGTGGTTGGGCGGTGGCTAACCCATGGGCCGGATGGGGTTAGGCTAGAATCTGTAGAGTTTTAATAATAAAATTGATTAATAGGAATACGCTTAGAGCTCGAATAGTTAAATAATAACCTGAAGACTTCTCAAATGAATAGATCAACGGCTGTGCGCCTGATTCAATTTAGGAAAAAAGCGTTGATTCCTTCAAGATAAGTCTATAATAGTTTTCCTTCTATCTGGTTTAATCTGATGAAGGTTAGTTTAGTATCTTGACCTCGTTAGAAAAATTCGTTAAGAAATTCAAAATGGTGGAATCGTCCCTGTTTTTCGAGCACGGGAAATTTTCTCGGTTTCAGTTTTCGGAATGACCACCAGCTTAGTCTTGTGCCCGGATATTTGAGGGCGAGACCCCGAGTGGGAAACCTTGCCCCGCGCAAGAGGGAGCTGCTTCCGCTACTGCCAGCAATCGGGAATCCGCCGATGCGCGGAGGGGGCAGTGGGATCCCACAGTTGGTATTAGAGCCCTATTGTAAATTTAAGTAACAGCAACAGAAATTGCTAAAAATTTTAAAGTAAATCTGGGAAATAATGTTTTCGCTTGTTAAATTTATGTTGAATGAACTTCAAAAATTGAAAACTCATAAATTGAATTGGAAATTTATAGATGGATACCCCGAATCTATCTGGCATTCCTAAACTCTTCTAGAGTCAGGATATAATAGCCTTTGCATTCGAGCACCTCATCAACTCTGCTACGACCCGAGTAAGCAGAGTGAGACTCGCACGTCAGTTTGAGAGTCTTTACTTTCCTGATCCTCTTGAGCGATGCCGGTATATGTGGTTCTTTGTGGAGGACAATGTATTAATATCAGTACCAGTCAGCGTCAGAGGCTCATGCAAAATATTTTCTTAGCCATGATTCTGATGATAAGGCTAGGGCTTGTTCAGCATGTACAACTCTTTGATCATTCACCCAGGAACTTCAGAATTTCATGCCGAGTTTTTAGGCTTCCTACCCGCTTTATCCCTAGAAGTAGAATTACAGCACCTCTTTTTGTAATGAATCGTGTGTTCCATGGCATGTCTCCTTCGCAGTTTCGCTTCTTTATGCGTATACGATTGAGGCAGTGATTTTGGGAGGAGTCGTGATGCTCTATGTATATATCGAAAACTTTTGATAATAAACAATGTTTTGTAAAAAAAATCCAAATTGTTTTCATGATTGTGAATATGGTTAATAAAATTATCAGAGTAAATCTTGTTTCATGATGTATGATGAAATAATTATCTGTTTAAAGAATAAATCACAAAAATTAAATAATCATAAATCTGTTGTCAAAGTTAAGTTGACGAAAATCTCATTTTGTCAGAGTCATGAGGTGCGCGGCCCGTGCAAGGCAATCGGATCCTCCAACCGATAAACGAAGAGTTAGATCCAGATGTTCGAAAAGCCCTGCACAAATCCCAACCTGGTCCCTTCAAGGGTGAAGGGGAGCAGTTAGGTGAAGTAGTGGAAAAGTGGATTGAGGCAATGGAGGAATACTTTGATGTAACTAGCTACAATGAGAGAAGCAAGATGGCTCTCGCCAGGTTAAAGATTGTGGAAACGCCCAGGGTCGCTTGGAGGAATCACTACAAGACTAACCGTCTCGATCGAAATACCCAAACCTGGACCGATCTTAAAGCTTACCTCAGAGAGAGGTTTTGTCCTCCGGGCTTCCTTGAAACTAAAATGAATGAGTTCTTGGAACTAAAGCATGATAGCCAGACAATTGAAGAGTACCATCAAGCTTTTGCCCTTCTCCTCAAATATTCTCCACAATTGGATGAAGAGCAGCTGATGGGGCCAGGTTCATTCGAGGAATGAATGAGCCATTGGACACCTTAGTAAAGAATGCCAAACGTGTCTCAATGGGGCCAAAGCAGTAACAATGGCAAAGGACTTTGCCAAAGCCTTTGTAGTTAAGGTCCCGCCAAAGCCTGCACCCTCTAACTTTAAAAGATTCCAAACCCTGGGAAGAACTTCAAACTTTCCTCCCCCAAAGAGGCAGCAAGGCCCAATTCAGAATCAAGAAACTGGGAGATTCAGAAGTGAAGGAAGACTTTTTCCACATAACGCTTTCTCAGGAGCCCCACCTCTTTCAAGGATTCAAAGGGATGAGCTCAAAAGTGAGAACCGGTGTTTTGGATGCTAGGGTTTTGGTCACCAATTGTTGAAAGACTGCCCGACTCCTGCCATGTCGAGGGGATAGGGAAGTGAAGGACCAAGAGTGCAGAGACCAGTCCCTTCCTATCACAATCAAATCAAGGTCCATCTCGTCACAAAATCAGGGAAATCCCAAGAGAACTCCAGCTCAACCGTCTGCCTCTGTCCAGAGTAGCCTCAAAACTCCTTCCCAAAACTGGGGCAACTAAAGAGAAAGAGTTTCGCCTCAGACCTGCAGCAGCCAAAGCAGTCACAATAGCAGAAGTAGTGGAAGAAGAAAGAGGACATATTTATGCAGCAATTGAAAACCAAGGGCCAAACCGTCAATTCTCCGTCATTCATACTCCAGTTGAGTATTAGGGTAAGCCTTTTAAGCTTTTGATTGATTCAGGCAGTACTCATTATTTCATTTCCCCTGGATGCTTGCGTAAGCTAATCTTAGATCAGAATTCAAGGAAACCTATGCAAGTTGAATTGGCAAGTGGGAAGATTCTTTTCACTCATCTTGAGACAAATCGTATTCCATTCAATCTAGATGGGAAATTAACTGACTATCAGTTCAAAGTTATACCTTTGGGAGTTTTCAATGGGATCCTTGCGTAAGCTAGTCTTAGATCAGAAATCAAGGAAACCTATGCAAGTTGAATTGGCAAGTGGGAAGATTCTTTTCACTCATCTTGAGACAGATCGTATTCCATTCAATCTAGATGGGAAATTAACTGACTGTCAGTTCTTAGAGTTATACCTTTGGGAGTTTTCGATGGGATCCTTGGAATGGATTGGCTCCACAAAAATCAAGCTGACAATCACTGTAATTATGGAACCATTTCCTTCCGTGACCTTCACTGTCATGCCATTTGGATTGACAAATGCCCCAGCTACATTCAATCGCCTAATGCAAGACATTCTCAGAGAATACTTGGGTGATTTTGTACTTGTTTTCTTTGATGATATTATGATTTACTCAAAGAATGCAGCTGACCACCATGAAGCTCATGTCAGGAAAGTTCTTGAGATTCTAAGGAAGCACCAACTCTTTGCAAAAAAGAGTAAATGCACTTTCTCTGCCGACCATGTTGAATACTTGGGCTTTCTGGTATATTCAAAGATGCAATTTCTCCAGATTTTGCAAAAGTCCAAGCAGTCATAGATTGGCTTGAACCAAAGACAGTGAAAGAAGTCAGAGGATTCTTGGGATTGACTAGTTGGTATAGAATTTTTATACCAAAGTATGCTCTCGTAGCTTCCCCCTTACTAATCTTCTCAAGAAGAATATCCCGTTTCAATGGTCTGCCAGGTGCCACAGTGCTTTTGATAAGCTGAAGACCGCCTTGGTAACCAATCCCGTTTTGAAGTTGCCAGATTTCTCTCTACCCTTTGAGGTAGTAACAGATGCCAGTGGTTTTGCCCTGGGAGGTGCACTCATGCAAGGAGGTCATGCAGTGGCCTATGAATCCCGAAAACTCACAACGCATGAGAGGAATTATGTTGTCCATGACCTGGAACTACTTTCAGTAGTATATTCCCTAAAGTTGTAGAGACATTGCCTACTGGGTCAAAGATTCACTTTAATGACAGGTCATCAGAGCTTAAAGTGGATCTTCACTCAGAAGGATCTCAACATGCGCCAAAGACGGTGGATGCAGACCCTATAGGAATTTGATTTTGAAATCAAGTACCGCCCAGGCAAAAAAATGTGGTAGCATATGCCCTCAGTAGAAAAGCCTCCTTGCTTGCAATTATTGTAGTGTCAAATCCTTTGATTATTCAAGCAAGTGAGAAGATCATGCAAGATAGATTCTTTGGCCCTATTGCTACCCTACTTATGCAGGAAAGCAAAACTCCACAAGAGTTGAATCGAGTTCAAGGGTATAGCCTTAATGATGGAATTATGTATTATAATCGCAGACTATGCATTCCTAATGATGAAGGAACTAAGGGTCAAATTTTGAATGAAGCCCATGATAGCCTTATTGCAGGACATCCAAGTTTCATCAAAACCTACATGTCTATGAAGAAAAGCTTCTTTTGGCCTGGTCTAAAAAAGGATGTGCTTAATCATGTACGTCAATGTCTGACCTGTCAGAAAGTCAAGGCCAAGAGAGTAAAAATGCCTGGGAAGTTACATCCATTAGACATTCCCTAGATGAAGTGGGAATGTATCAATATGGATTTTATTACTGGATTACCTTCAGTGCAATCAGGTTACAACTCCATCTTCATGGTAGTTGATAGACTAACCAAAGTTGATAGACTAACCAAAGTTGCCCATCTTCATGGTAGTTGATAGACTAACCAAAGTTGCCCATCTGATTCCAGTAAAAGAAACCTACACTGCAGTGGATGTGGCCAGAGTGTTCCTCAAGGAAATCTTCAGATTGCATGGCCTACCCAAAAGAATAGTAGGTGATCGAGATCCCAAATTCATGTCAAGATTCTGGACTGCATTTTTTGAAGCAGTAGGAACTTTCTTGGATCTCAGCACAGCTTACCACCCCAAGACCGATGGTCAAACTGAAAGGGTGAACCAAGTAATCGAAGATATACTTCAGTCATGCTGTGGTGGCAGGGAACCCAAGAAGTGGCTAAGCTACCTGCACCTAGTCGAGTTTGCCTACAATGCTTCTTATCATAGAAGTATTGGGATGAGTCCTTTCAAAGCTTTGTATGGACAAGATGGCTTAACTCCATTAACTTGGTCCGACCCATTGATTAGGAGATCGAGATGTCTAGACAGATGCTTGATGATATGGAGCAGCAGATGCAGTCAATTCGCAAAGATATAAAAGCTGCCCAGGATAGACAGAAGCAGTATGTAGATAAGAAGAGGTCAGACAGAAAATTCAAAGAAGCAGATAGGGTCTTCATTCCAGTACGCCCCAAAAGAAGTTCTCTATCTCTTGGGAAGTACAAGAAGTTATCCCCCAGATATTGTGGACCATATCTGATTGCAAAGAAAGTAGGTGACTTAGCCTACGAGCTTCTTCTGCCTCCTCATCTCAAAGTACATAATGTATTTAATGTCAGCCTTCTTAAAAAGTATTTACACAAGCCCAAATCATGTGCTTGATGAGATGAAATCTTAACTTCTTCAACCCAAGGGTAGATGGAACTCCAACCTGAAGAAATCCTTGATGTTCGAGAAAATGTTCTTAGGAACAGAATTCTGAGAGAATTATTGGTCAAATGGAAGTTCTATCCTTTTGAAGATGCCACCTGGGAGGAGAAAGAAGCCGAACTGTTACGAGATTACCCCCAGTTTGCGAGATGAGGACATCTCACGTTTTCCAAGTGGGAGAGAATGTAAGATTCCTGCCCAGCCTCTCAAGATGTCCAGTATCTTCCCCTGTAATCAAATACCTCTTCAGATATATAAAAGATCTTGTTTCTACCTATTTTGGCTTAGAGAGAGAAAATATTCTAGAGAAAGATTATTCAGATTTAGATATTTTTGGATGAAAAATAATCTCTTCTTATTAAAATAAAATCCCCCGAAACAGAAGTTCAAAAAGATTTTCAGAAGGTGCATTAGAAATCAATTATAATCTGTTCAAAGGCCTTATCCTAAGGGTCCAGATTTTTTAAAAATTTTAAATTAAGGTTTTAAGGGGCCAATTAGATTCATCCAAATGTGTGGAGAAGATAAATAGAAGAAATAAAGAAAATCCTCCCAAAAATGAGTAAATACTCACATAAGATGAAGAGTCGACTAAGGACCAAAGGAAATACTAAAAAAATGAAGAGTGGACTAAGGACCAAAGGAAATACTAAAAAAATGAATTTTTGACACCTCAGAGTGGGAATTCCCCCTCATGAAGAAGTTGCCTATTTCACGTGTGGTGGAGTTTTAAATTCCCAAAAATTGAGATATTTCATCTCTCCTCTCTCCTAATTCAAGTCTAGTTCCAAAAAGTAAGCTAAACTGACCCAAAAATGGTCAAAAATTGACCAAACTGATGTGGAAAATTCTAGAATCAGTTTGCTTGGTTAGAAGCTCACTTTTTTCCTATAAATAGAAGCCTCCCCTTTGTTGAAGCTTAATAGTGTTTTATGCACTGTTACTCTACTCCTCCCCAGAGCCAAAAACTATGAATTTATTAATAATTCATTAGTTTTTGACCATTCCCTCTTCTAAAGAATTGGTGGCCACTCTTGTTGCAAACAAGAGTAAATCCCTCAAACCATCAAGCCAAAGGAAAGCTCCCAGAAATTCATGTAAGTTAAAAACTACTTTTTCTTTATTCTTTTAATGGTTTTCTAATTTTTGTTATCTTTAAAATGATAAATTGATGCTATGCCTTGTTGTCAAATTGTTAAAATTAAACTTTTCATATTGTTTCTCTTTTAAAAGTGGAATTTGATTAGTTTAGAATGCTTTAACCCAATTGGGGATAATTTTAAAGTAATTTAAGGTTAGGAAAATTTGAAAAATGATCAACCATACAAAGGAGGTTATGGCAAAATTTTCTTAAATTTTGTGAAATAAGTTTTATCTTTTATTATTCAAAAAGAGTAATCCCCATCGTTTGTGTATTCTAAAAGTGTTATTTTCATTCTAGGCATAGAAAAATGCATAGTAGAAATATTTTTATTATAAAAGTGTTATTTCCATTAAAATTAAATTCTATGCATAGAAAGATGCATACTGATTATTTTTTTACTTATAAAAGGGTGATTTTCATTAGATTTAAATTCTATGCATAGAAAGATGCATATTGATTATTATTTTTATTATAAAAGAGTGATTTTCATTAGATTTAAATTATATGCATGGAAAGATGCATATTGATTATTTTTTTATTTTGAAAGAGTGATTTTCATCAGATTTAAATTCTATGCATAGAAAGATGCATATTGATTATTTTTTTATTATAAAAGAGTGATTTTCATTAGATTTAAATTCTATGCATAGAAAGATGCATATTGATTATTTTTTTCGTTATAAAAGAGTTATTTTTATTAGATTTAAATTCTATGCATAGAAAGATGCATATTGGATATTTTTTGTTTATAAAAGAGTTACTTTCATCAATATTGATTTTTATGCATAAATAGATGCATAAAAGAATTTTTTTATTATGAAAGTGTTACTTTCATCAATATTGATTTTTATCCATAAATAGATGCACAAAAGAATTTTTTTATTATAAAAGTGTTACTTTCATCAATATTGATTTTTATGCATAAATAGATGCATAAAAGAATTTTTTTAATTATAAAAGTGTTACTTTCATCACAATATTGATTTTTATGCATAAATAGATGCTTTTACCAATATTGATTTTTATGCATAAAATGATGCATAAAAGAATTTTTTTATTATAAAAGTGTTACTTTCATCAAAATTAATTTTTTATGCATAAAAGGATTTTTCTTTTATATAAAAGTGTTATTTCCATAGAAGTTGGATTTTATGCATAAATAGATGCATATAGAATTTTTATATCAAAATAAGAGTTCTCTTTAATCCTATGTTTAAATCCCATGAATATTGAAAAATGAATAAGTAAATACTCTATGAAGGAAAATTCTACCGTCTCATATTCTCTAGGATGGTAATGAGAAAATTAAAAAAACTATCGAAGTCAGAATTTTAGATAAATGATTAAATTATTCCTCATAGGAATTCGTGACTAGTTTTGAATTCAATTAGGCAAAATACTCAATGAATGAAATTCAGTAAAGTAGTAATTGAAATATTACCCTTCGAGAAAGATAGTTCAGGGAGAACCTTTCCAGACTCAAACCCTGAATCAGACTATGACCAAGACGTAACTCCTTTGTCAGTTTCAAGAAAAGACGATGTGACCAGTTCAGTAATCTACACTCAAATCACCCACCGAATCTGAAACTAAGTTGAGACCTTTGATTTTGATCTGAGGATCAAGATTACAGAATTCGAGGAATTCTGCTTGGGAATCCAGACGTGTGATCTAGAAGTCTATAGGAAAAAGGTATGAATTTGTAATCAAGTCGGTTTTGCCTATTTTCCCCACAAAACATTATCCAAAAAGTCATATTTTGTGTCCATTTTATGCCCAAAAGGTGTCCCAACCATTGGGCTATGACTTGGGAACTTCTAAGCACCTGTAAGGCTGCAAAATCCACTCTAAATTGGCCCTTGAATCTATCCATATATTTGCTAATGAGGATATGTATGTCTTTGAGCATAGGGATAAACGGATGCACATGACATCCCCTCCTGCTAAGCTTGAAGAACTGGGGAATCCATACACCTTTGGTCCATGTTTGTTCGGCCCAATTGAAGGATGCACTTCATATCCATCGGCTCAATCCCCAAGCTCTTTGACTTGGTCTTCAAGTTCTCTAGCGTGCTCTCTAGATCTTTTGAAAACTCCTCTCAAACTGTCAGGACAACCTCATCCTCCACCAAAAAGGACTAGGAGAGATCCACCTCCTTGATAACTATCACGTTTTCCACATCCTCCTCCAAATAGCATTTGGAAAGATCCACTTGTTCGATCTGCGGTTCTAGTTCTGGTTCTAAATTTGGTTTGGCTTCTGGCTCTAGCTTTGGCTCTGGTTTTGTTTCTTGCTTGTTGGCACTCGCATCCCGAGTAATGGCACCTCCTCACAGAAACACCTCTTTCTATAATCACGTCTCCCAAGAACTCTTGTCTTAGAAGCTTTGTTTTTGTTGCATCAACGCTCTGAGTCTTAGGTTGCTTTATAACCCAAGCCCATTCCTCCTTGTTGGTGGCCTTTGTTGATGCTACCACCATTAACTGTGCCTATGTTTCCTTGAGTTGTTCCCATCTTTGCTCATACAAAAGTTGGCCTTCAAGCGCCACTTTCAGAGGCATTACTTGATGTGCTTCTTTCTCGCGTTGTCGACGGTCCTCTTCTATGAGTTGTTGGCTAAACTCAGCAAATGATTTGTTCGTACTAGGCTTGGCATTCTTGTTCCCTTCTGTATCGTTCTTCATCTTTCCATCTTTAAACGACTTTGCATGGTCTCATACTCATGTCGTAACTCTTCATTGGATAAAGTCTTCAAAAAGTCATCGTCCATGCCTCTAAACTCATGATATTGTTTTGTTGTTTTACTATTGTAATCAGCCCAAAAACCCTAAGCTTAGAGTTCTACATGCTTTCTAAACTCCCTAGGATCATGCTAGGCCAAGTCTAGACTTTCTAGCACTATACTATGCTCAGAATGAGCAAAAAGCTGATGCAAAAATGCAAACCCTAATTTTGCTTGTAAACCCTAAAATGTAAACCCTAATTTAGCATGCACAAAACATAAGCTAAGGGCTATCACATAGGATGAGACCTAAGCTGTGATACCAATGTCACATGCATTGCGTAAATGTATTCATGATTAATGCTAAGCAAAGTAGATTAACCCTAATCATATGTTTAGCAAAGACATAGACAAGAAGGCGAGATAGACCTAATCTACTGTATATTGCCAAACAAGCTATATATACAATGATCTTGCTAATTAACAACTTCATGATGCATACCAAATATCCTTGCAGCCCTCTACTTGTGCAAAATTTGACAAGAGAAGCTCCCATTGATCCACCATTGTGTCCTTGTTTCCTTACATATTTTTACAAAAGGATCCTCTTGATCTTTGATTGATGATTCTAATGAATGCATAATGATCCTATTTATAGGAAAAATGTATAAAGTCGTAATCAAGTCGATTTTTCCTATTTTTCCCACAGAACATTGTCCAAAAAATCATATTTTGTGTCCAAACTATGCCCAAAAGGTGTCCCAACCATTGGGCTATGACTTGGGCACTTCCAAGAGCATGTAGGGCTCTAAAATCCACTCTAAATCTGCCCATATATTTGCTAATGAAGTAATTTTTATTTTCACCCATAATTGATGATGGGCAAATCATCCCCGAGCTTGCGTGCTCAAAACAAAAATTTTGTAATCACCCATTGGTATGAGGGTTGCATTGCCCGAGCTCACCGCGAGAAGCTCAAAATGGTTGTCGTGATGTGTGCATGAGCGATGCACGTGTGAGGTGCATGCGCATGGGTTGGTTCCTACCCGAACTTCTATGGTTTAAATTGGACTCAGTGGTTCCGCTGTGAGCGAGTCGGCTCAAAATGGACTTGGTGTCTAAGATGGTAGACATGCGCACACATGATTGGTTAATGGACACTCCAATGTATCATTGAGGGGGAGTGTTGAGAGGTAGCGATTGCGTTTGTGCAATGCTACATTGATATGGGTAATGGATGATGGGTGAGTTGTGGAACACCTCGATTAAGAGGGGGTGTTGAGAGATGTAATCGTGGTGTTGTGTGTATGTGGGAAAGCACCCTAAAGGTGCAAGATATTGTGGCAAGATAAGAATGCCACATGTAATATTGTATGGTGTGTGAGTGTTGACCAAAGAAGTGGAAAATAAAGTGCCACATGGATGATGACATGTAAAGTGGGATAAGGCTAGAAAGCCTATATCATTGTATGGTTCACTTGAAATAGTGCAATAGAATAGAGAATTAAGTGTTGAGTGTGCAATCTCTCTCTCTCTCTCTCATGGAGTTTTTAGTGTGGTATAACCCACCTTAATCTTATGCTTAATCTTGTGTACACCACCATGATTAACCCCAAGTTTAGCATTCTTAACATGGTATCAGAGCTTGGGTGGGCTCTTGGTCATGGTGATTATTTATGTATAGTTTTTCTTGGTTATAAGTTCTTTGATTAAGCATTATTTTCACTGTATTATGGAAAAAAATTATGCACACTCATATTATCATTTGGATTTGCATTTGTGAGGATTTGAGAGAGATTGGAGAGAGATTTGGATATTGTGGCAAGATAAGAATGCCACATGTAATATTGTATGGTGTGTGAGTGTTAACCAAAGAAGTGGAAAAGAAAGTGCCACATGGATGATGACATGTAAAGTGGAATAAGGCTAGAAAGCCTATATCATTGTATGGTTCATTTGTGATATGCAATAGAGCTATTGTTGAGTGTGCAATCTCTCTCTCTCTCTTATGGAGTTTTTAGTGTGGTTTAATCCACCTTAATTATGTTGCTTAATCTATGTCCTTCACCATGATTAATCCCATTTTAGGTTTTTAACATTTCTCAGGTTTTCGATGGTCCTCTTTTATGAGTTGTTGCCCAAACTTGATGGATGATTTGTTTATATTGGGCTTTTCGTTATTGTTCCCTTTCGTATTGTTCATCTTCCCGTCTTTAAACGACTATGCATAGCCTTATACTCATGCCGTAACCATTTGTTAGAGAAAGTCTTCAAAAATTCAGCGTCCATTGCCTCCAAATTCATGATATTGTTTTTTTGTTTTTACTATCGTAAATCAGCCCAAAAACTCTAGGCCTAGAGTTCTACATGCTTTTAAACTCCCTAGGATCATGCTAGGCTAAAGTCTAGACTTTCTAGCACTATACTATGCTAAAAATGCTAAGCAAAGAAGATTAATTCTAATCCCAATGGTTGTCCTAGGAAAACCTAAGTTGTGATACCAATGTAACATGCATTGCAAAAACGTGTTCATGATTAACCCTAAGCAAAGAAGATTAACGTTATCTCTATTTTTAGCAAAGACACAGAAGAGAAGGAGAGATAGACCTAATCTACTGTATATTGCCAAAACATGCTATATATATAAAGATCTTGTTGATTGACACCTTCATGATGCTTAACAAAGATCCTTGCAACCCTTGTTAATCAAACAAGAGAAGCTCCTGCTGATCCACCACTCTGTTCTTGCTGCCTTGTAGACTTTGCAAAAAGGATCCTCTTAATCTTTGATTGATGATTCAATGAATACCTAATGATCTTATTTATAAGAAAAAGGTATGAATTCGTATCATCCCATGTACTCCCAACATAGTATGGAAGTACTCAAACTTCTCCCTGCTAAGTGGATTTGTAAAGATGTCGGCCACCTGCTCTTCGGTCTTCACATATTGCAAATCCACTGTACCATCCAACACTTTCTCTCTGACAAAATGATAGTGGACCTCTATATGTTTGGTCCACGCATGAAAAAGTGGATTCTTGGCCAACTATATGCTGCTCATATTGTCACAATGAATGACAACCTTGCCATCAATAGGCTCACCCAAATCAGCCAAGAGACTCTTAACCATACTCCTTCACATGTAGTTATGGCTTCTCCCCTGTATTCAGCCTCTGTACTAGATAAAGCAACAGTAAGTTGCCTCTTATTGCTCCAACTCACCACTGCACTTCCAAATGTAAAGGCATAACCACTAGTAGACCTCCTATCATACGAGCTACCTGCCCAATTTGCGTCTGTGTGTAGCCGTGTACACCCAAGCCTTTACCATGCTCATAAAGAAGACCATAATGTGCTGTGGTCTTTACAGAGCGCATAATGTGTCTCACTGCATCCAAATGAGGTTTTCTGGGGCTTTGCATAAATTGGCTTACTAGCCCCACACCATAACTGAGATCCGGTCGTGTGATAGTCATGTAAATAAGACTGCCAACCATCTTTCTATACATAGATGGATCATCCAACTCTTCACCAAAATCAGCCCGTAGCTTCACATTCTGCTCCAAAGGTATACTCATTGGCTTACACCCTGTCATCCCATATTTTGCTAACATATCCAATGCATATTGGCGTTGCACTAACCATGTCCCTGCATGGTCTTTGATCACTTCAATCCCAAGAAAATATCTCAATTCACCCAAGTCTTTCATATCAAACTGCCCACTCAATGCCTTCTTGACATGCATAACATCTGTAGCATGATCTCCTGTGACAATCAAGTCATCCACATAGATGACAAGTAAGACAATCCCATGATCTGTTTTCTTCACATAGAGTGAAGAATCTGCTGAAGAAACCTGAAATCCAAGGGAGATAAGATATCGACTTATCTTATCACTCCAAGCACGAGGTGCTTGCTTCAAACCATATAATGCTTTCTTTAAGCTGTATACATGAGTGGGGTACCTCGGGTGTACATATCCTTCTGGCTATGCCATATAAAGTTCCTCTTGTAAATCACCATTTAGAAATGCATTTTTCACATCCATTTGATGCATTTCCCAACCATTTGCTGGAGCCATAGCAATGACTGCTCTCACTGTTCCCATCAACTGGACTAAATGTTTCATCATAGTCCAAGCCTTGGGTTTGTGCATAACCTTAGCTACCAGCCACGCTTTATGGTGCTCAATGGAACCATCTGATTTGCATTTCACCTTATAAACCCATTTGAAACCAATGACATTTTTGCCTTGTGGTAAGGCAACCAAATCCCAAGTTTCATTATGAACCAATACGTCCATCTCAACATCCATTGCCTTCTCCCATGCATGCTTCCCAATAGCTTCTGTATAGCATGTAGGTTCCACATGCTTCACCAAAGAGGTCATATATGCATAATGCATAGCAAAGTCACGATATGTCAACCTATCAACTGGATACCTAACCCTTTGGGATCTCCGCAATGCATGCGGATCACTCTGAACACCTGTCACTCTAGCATGTGGAGGCACATATCTATCCTGCCTGCACACCTGGTGTGTGTAAAATTAGTATGCCAAGTTCCTCATCCAAACTTTCTGAACTTGACAACTCATAACCTATAATGCCAATTCCTTCAACCTTCTTTTTCCCTTTATCCACAGCATGACTCCCAGTGCTCACACTCTCATGTCTCAAGCATCCTGACCATGGACGTATAGTACTACTCTCAGACTTTACTGGCCCAGACATAGAAATAGAACTTGTTTGTGGCAAGTTCACATGCACATTAGCATCAATGGAATCAATGACACTCTCATCCTTTTCCTTGTACCAACTAGCAAGTTCATCAAACACCACATCTCGTGAGATAACCACTTCCCTAGTATGTGGATTGTAGCATTTATATGCCTTGCGATCCTGAGCATACAATCCACATACTAGAATCCACATACTAGAATCCACATACAGTCCATAAACTTTCCCAACACTTCACTTTTCTCTCTTAGAAGTAAATCCAAGTCATTCTGCTGAAATCATCAATGAATGTCACATAATACAAGCTACCTTTAATGGATGGGTTTTGAGCAGGACCCCATACATCACTATGAACTATCTCAAGTGGCCTGCTACTCATGTTGCCTTCTTTAGGAAATGGCAACCCTGCTTGCTTTCCAAACCGGCAAGCATCACAGACATGCATATTCCCATCATACTTGAATCTAGGCAGCCCACCAACAATGCCTCTTGCCTGCATGTTCTTTAACCTTTGTATGTTCACATGTCCAATCCTTTTATGCCACATGTCAATGTCATGTACCACATTTTGGCTTTTAGAGAACATGGCTGATTTCAACTCAGGAATCCTAGCATCCAACTTAAATAGCTTGCCTTCTTTCTTGCCTTTGGCAATGACTCTACATCCAATTTTGTTTCACATCCATTGGCTTCATATGTTCAAACCATTTTCCATGACAAGTCATATGGTTTGCTACTCCAGAGTCCATATACCAAGTGTCATCACACTGTCACCATTTGTCATCATAGATCCCACGACATGTTTCATGGCAAACAAGTGATTTGCACTGCCATCATGACTGCTTGATGCAAAATTTCCACCATTTTCATAACTTCCTCCATGTTGTGCAAAATGTCCACCATGTTGTGCTCCAGCCCCTCTCAAATCATTTTGTTCGGTAACAATCATGTGCCAGATGACCAAGCTTTCCATAATAATAGCATTCCACATTTTGCGTAGATGCTTGTTGGCCCTGCCAACGTCCTCTTCCACAAGGATTACCTCTGCCTCTCTGAGGTGTATATCCACGACCACCTCTAGCACCATATGAAGGCTGAAAATTCTATTGTGGTGACCTATCCTGCCATCCACGACCATTTCCATGACCTCGTGATGTAAATCTCCCCCTGCCTCTAAATCCCCTTTATGAATAGACAGCCTGATTCCTGCCATTATCATCATGGCTAGTAGATGCATCATGAAAAGAGTCATTAAGTTTGATTTCCTCAACAACCAAGAGTGAAACCAACTCATCAAAATCTGGTAAACCTGTACTCCGAATAGTATCAAAAGACTTGTACTCCTTGCCCAAGACCACGCAAGGCAATGTCTATCAAATCATCATCAGGCATGGGGTCATTGATAGTTGCCAATGCATTTGCATACTTCTTTATCTCTTGTACATAATCATGATATTACTCCTTCCTTTTCGCTTCACATTATGAATCTGTTTTCTCAACTGAGACTTACAACAACAAGCACTAGTATATGTATCAAATAGCTTTACCAATGTATCACGTGCATCCTTGGGATTCTCAGCATCATGTATATGTATGAGTATAGCATCCGAGATACATATAGATAAGTAATGCAAAACTTTGTATGCTCTCTCTTTGACCAGTGTTTATGAGCTACAACTTGTTGTTCTGTAGGTTGTTGGGGTAGATTCGGCTCTGGCTCCGCACCTGTAACAAGGTTCCAAAATCCTTTTCCTTTCAGAAAGTTTTTAATCCTGTACTTCCATGCCTAGAAGTTCTTTCTATCCAACTTCTCACCCACAATCTGTACTGGGTTATCTGACATATTTGCTCAATGCAAATGCACCTTCCGCACATGTCCAATTCTATAAATGAGCCTTCCTCAGCTCAACCACACTCTAATGAGTGTTCCAAATACTCCAAAAAGTACTCAATGAACTTCACTGTTGATGTATAAAATCACTCTGGTTACATTCAAATTGAACTAATTGCATTCAAACTGATGTAGAAAATCACTCTGATTGCATTCAAATTGAACTGGCATACGCAGTCCAAAGTATCCTATTTTGGAACGCTTTCCAAGGCTTCAAATTACAATGTAGTGGTTCAATCAAGTGTGGATAACTTTCATTGACACCTAAACAAGCTCAATGTTGCATATTCACACTAACCAAGGTGCATACATACCAAAAATATCAAATTTCCTTCTCTATTTTGAGAAAAACCAGTAAAAACCAGTAGCTCTAATTTCTTCAATTCTTGTCCAAATTGGGGGACCAAGCATTCATTAGCTTAGTAATGATTTCTACTAACTCCATGTAAAAGGAATTAGACCAATTGTAAAATTTGAGAGAGTAATTAGACCAATTGTAAAATTTAAGAGAGTAATTAGCCAATTAATGACCCTCTATTTCACTGATCACACTGTTTACAGCCTGTGTAATTAGCTCATAATTAGCTCCAAAATGCATAATTGATCCAACCAACCACATAGAAACCTTCTCATCTATGTGTATCACAAAATTCCTAAGAAAATTTTGATGTTAATCAATAACCAAGCTTGAATTTGGCCTCCACTTTGCTATGTGATGCAATTTCTGCTCTTTTCCTGGCCTTCAGGCTATGCCACCTGCTGTGCTGTAGGAGGGATTTGGCTAGTTTGTTGTGGCTATTGAGGCATATGTAGGTTCCCAACACTCCTAGGCATGCACACAATCCACCAATGTGTTGATTTTTGCAAAAGACCGGCTTCAATTACATCAAAAATGGGCCTCTATTCTCTGTTTTTGTGAGGGCTTCAAAACAGTAAATTTCCAATCACTCCAATGCATCAAACTTGCTCCAAATTCATTCTAGGGCTTGCACATGAGTTGCCAACACATTCCCATTTGCCATATACATGATTCTTTGTCAGATTTACCTCATACATTCACCACACTCAGAATGCACTTCATATCCACATCAGCTCAATCCCCAAGCTCTCTAACCTCGTCTTCAAGCTCTCTGGCTTGGTCTCTAGATCTTCTAAAAACTCCTTTCAAAGTTTTGAGACAACCTCATCCTCCTCAAAATAGGATTCGGAGAGATCCACCTCCTTGGTAACTATCGAGTTATCCTCATCCTCCTCTCAATAGGATTTGGAAAGATCTACCTTTTCGATCTATGATTTTGGTTCTGGTTCTAGTTTGGCTTCTAGCTCTAGCTTTGGCTCTAGATCTGGTTCCGGCTCTGGCACGTGCATCCTGAGTAATGGCACCTCCTCGGAAACACCTCTTTCTGTGATCACGTCTCCCAAGAACTCTTACCTTAGAAGCTCTCTTTTCATTTCATCAATGCTCTCAATCTTGTGTTGCTTCCCAACCCGAGGTGATTCCTCCTTGGCCTTTATTGATACTGCCATGAATTGTGCCCATATTTCCTTGAGTTTTCCCATCTTTGCTCATACCAAAGATGGCCTCCACATGCCTCTTCTTGAAGCTTTACTTGATGTGCTTCTTTCTTGTGTGTCGATGGTCCGCTTGTATGAGTTGTTGAGTTGTCAATGATCCTCTTGTATGAGTTTTTGCCTAAACTCGGCGGATGATTTGTTCATATTTGGCTTGGCATTCTTGTTCCCTTTTGTATCATTCTTCATTTTCCCATCTTTAAATGACTCTGCATAGTCTCATACTCATGCCATAACTCTTCGTTGGATAAATTCTTCAGAAAGTCAACATTGCCTCCGAACTCATGATATTGTTTTTCTATTTTTACTATTGTAAAATCAACCCAAAAACCCTAAGCCTAGAGTTCTACATGCTTTCTAAAGTCCCTAGGATCATGCTAGGTTAAAGTATAGACTTTCTAGCACTATACGATGCTGAAAATGAGCAAAACGCTCATGCAAAAATGCAAATTCAATGCAAAAATGCAAACCCTAATTTTGCTTTGCAAACCCTAAAATGTAAACCCTAATTTCAAAAACCCTAATTCATCATGCACAAAATGTAAGCTAAGGGCTGTCCTAGGGTGACCTAAGCTATGCTACCAATGTAACATGTGTTGTGGAAGCGTGTTCTCATGATTAACGCTAAGCAAAGTAGATTAACACTAATCCTATGTTTAGCAAAGACAAAAGAGAAGGAGAGATAGTACTAATCTATTGTATATTGCCAAAACAAGCTATATATGCAATGATCTTGTTGATTGACAGCTTCATGATGCATACCAAAGATCCTTGTAGCCCTCTACTTGCAAAATTATACAAGAGAAGCTCCTACTAAACCATCACTATGTCCTTGCTACCTTAAAGACTCTGACAAGAGCATCCTTGTGATCTTTGATTGATAATTATAATGAATGCCTAATGATCCTATTTATAGGAAAAAGGTATGATTTCATAATCAAGTCGGTTTTCTCTACTTTCCCCACAAAACATTGTCCAAAAAGTCATATTTTTTCCCAACCATTGGACTATGGCTTGGGCACTTCCAAGAGCCTATAGGAGGGCTGCAAAATCCGCTCTAAATCTGCCCACATATATGCTAATGAGGATATACATGTCTATGAGCATAGAGATTAATGAACACACATAACATCCCCTCCTGCTAAGCTTGGAGAACTAGGGAATCCATACACCTTTGGTCCATGTCTGTTTTGGCCCAATTGAAGGTTGCACTTCATATCCATCGGCTCAATCCCCAAGCTCTCTAACTTGGTCTTCAAGTTCTTTGGTCTCTTGATCTTCTGAAAACTCCTCTGAAACTTTGGGGATGACATCATCCTCTTGCAGATAGGATTTGGAGTGATCCATCTCCTTGCTAACGATCGGGTTGACCTAATCCTCCTCCGAATAGGATTTGGAAAGATCCACCTATTCGATCTACGGTTTTGGGTCTAGGTTGGCTTCTGGCTCTAGCTTTGGCTCTAGTTTTGCTTCTCACTTTGGCATGTGCATCCCGAGTAATGGCACCTCCTCGAAAACACCTCTTTCTATGATTAGGTCTCCCAAGAACTCTTGGCTTAGAAGCCCTCTTTTCATTGCGTCTACGCTCTTAGTCTTGGGCTCCTTCATAACCTGAGAAAATTCCTCCTTGGTTGCCTTTGTAGATGTTGCCATTAACTGTGCCTATGTTTCTTTGAGTTGTGCCCATCTTTGCTCGTATAGAATCTCACCTTTAGGCAACACTTCTGGAGGCTTTACTCTCTCTTCCGAAGGTCAATGAGTTACCTAGGATAGGGGGGGATGGATAGATCAGAGAGTTGAGTTTTCGGGGCTCCCGAACTAGTGTTTTATATGCAGGTAGGTCGGCCACCTGGCCAAGGCCTGCCCTCCCAAGGAGACCCCGACCTTCACCGCAGCCCAGCAGACCTCCGATGGCCCACCCATAGATGCGGCTTGGCAGGTAGCCTCCGAGACACCTGCTCAGCCCACAGAGACCTCTGATTGGCAGCCTGGATAGGGGCACCGTAGAGGGAGACAGCCACAGTAGCATGCTCAAAGACTGATGCAGCAGCAAACACAGCCTCAGCATCATTGGGTTCCAGTGAGGAATAGCTTTGCTCCCCTCCAGGAGGAGACCCCAGCGTAGACTGAGGATCAGGAGAGATGCCAGCACCCCCCCTCCCCCGTCCCCCCTTCCCGCCTCGCTTCCACCCTCGCTTCCACCCTCGTCTCCTCCCGTTCTCGCTCCCGCATTTCCAGTGTCTCCTTCCCCAACCCCTTCTCCCCCTCCGCTCGCCTCAGCTCCTCGGGAGGCACTAGCAGTACCCTGGCGCTCACCTGCAGTCCGGCGAGCACTGAGCACCGACCTTGCTCGTGCACCGCAGAGGAGACATACCATGCCAATTCGTGCTTCACGGATATCCTCTATCCACAATCGACTGAGTAGTCTCGACACTAGACAATGCTTGGAGGCTTTCGACTACTCCTTTACACGCCTTTTTGGAGTGGAGGGCCCCCATGAGCTAGCACCCATCAGAGTTCATGTGGTGATACCTCCGGCTCGAGGGGAGGAGGCACTTGATTCAGCGGTGGCCTTCTCCTTCCCTCTTTGCGGCACTAGCACGACTGGGAGTGGACTATGGATCTTGCTCTTAGTATTTTGCGGACACATGTAGTTGAGTTTTCTCACCATGTGAGCGATTTGGAGATGACAAACGTGATAGGCCGACTCTAGGAGTTGGCACATTTCTTTGATACCGGGAGTGCGGATGCCTCCGGGAATCGACATTTGGTGGTTCGCATAGTGGCAGACCTAGCGCAAGACCCTGGCTATGTATGCATACATGAGGTTTCTCTCTCCGAGCGGGAGGCAGTCGCTATGGGACACAGCCACTGGCGCCTGGTCCGAGACTCTTGCAGCACACCGGGTGGGCAAATTCGTAGCCGCTCGGATGGGGATTACTCTCCATCCAAGCCGCTTGCAAAGGCCCATCGTATGGCTGAGATAGCCTCCACCTCAGTAGGTCATCCATGAGGATCATCTCATGGAATGTACAGGGCCTTGGTGGCGCACACTATGTATGCTATCGTGGCTGCTTGAGGCAAGAGCTTCAGAGATGCCTGGTTGGGGGCAGTATTGATATTCTGATGATGCAGGAGCACCATTTGAGTGAGAGCAGGATTCGGAGATATGGTTCGGTGATGCCTGGTAGATGGGACACATTTTGGTCTATAGGTTTTGACCCCTTGGGTGGGCAGGGAGGAGTATGTATGGTCATTGCGGATGTATGGTGGCAGGCCATTGTGGATCGCGGGGTCATTGTGCCTGGTAGAGCGCAGTACGTTATTCTGAGGATGTAAGATCCCTGTCCCCACCATGCAACAAATTCAGGGGTGCTAGCAGCGGAAGTAGCACTTCTTGTGCAGGGCAGGGTCCCACACTCGGGGCCTCGCCCACGGATATCCGAACAAGAGACTAATCCATCCGTTTTTCCAAAATCGAACCCGAAAAAACTTCCTTTGCCCGAAAAGCACAGGCAATTCCACCAGGATAACTTTTTCCTAACGTAGTCAAAAGCCTTAACTAACTGATCTCATCTGACCAAACCCGTAAGTCCCATAGTCAGATCAGGGAAAATGACTGTACTTGGATCATAGAGACCAACGCTTTTTTCCTCATTGAGAGACAGAGCCGTTGATTCTTTTCCATAGAACAATTTTTGTCCGGAATTTACTTCATCTATGGAACTAAACAGAAATTGAGTCTCGATTTATGGATCCATCAGTCTAGCAACCCCATCCAGTCCCATGGGTTAGCCAACCGCCCAACCACTGTAGTGATGGGATCCAATTTAGAATTTGGTTAGGTTTTGTTCCAGGTACCAGGGAAAAGAGTTCCCAGGCCCCCTAGCCGGATATTCATGCAAATTTAACATTAGTCATGCCACTTACACACCCAATATGAAATTGCCTTTTTCACAAATTTAGCCATCTTTAAAACAATCATTTAATGAAATCATAGTATCACTGATCACAATCCTCCAAAATATCCGGTTGAATCTTAATTTCCAATCATTCCTTCATCGGAGTATCTATGGCATCATTGGCAACCAGAACGCTCACCACCTGTCCACTCAGGGGCCTTTTCAATAGTTCCTAGCTCATAGTACTCGGCAATATAATCACTTATAAAATCAAGATGGGATCTCCGTTGACGATCAGCAAGATCAACCAACAGATCCATATAAAAGAGCCATGGACTCATCCGTTGGACCAGCAAGGTCAATCAACCAGATCCATGCCCGGTTTCAGAAAACAATTCTTACTCCTTGTTCCAATATCTTCCACGATGCATGTGTGGGTATCTTTGGCGACCCAGAGCCCGAGCACCGTATGGTCAGCACCCTCTAGGATCCTTCGCAGGTCACCTAGCGCTTCACTCATAGGGTGCTTCCTTGGTCCCTCATCCACACCATTTAAATCGACGAGGCTGGTCAAGACCTCGGCCGACAATGCTATGCGAGACGTCCTCCGTTGACTCTCCATCAGCTGTTGCAACTTTATCAGTTAGGTCTCCACGACCTTATTCAACACAAGATAGTCAAAATGCTTCCCCAGCATTCTTGACATAAAACAGTCATTTACAAACAGGTCACAAATACAGTTTCTATAATGAACTCTCGTCTTTCCACATTATCCCTCACATCAGTCCACATTACTTATTCCACATTCAATTCATATGTGTACCCATTCTCATCCAATCACATCAATTTCCATCTCATCATATCAGATTCATTCATATCATCGTCACATCATTTCACATACACATTTGCATTCATTATTCCACATACACATCCACATTCGTACATCCACATCCATATCCGCATTCATACATACACATCCACATTCCATATCTACATCCATACATCCACATCCACATCCACATCCACATCCACATCCACATCCATACATCCATTTCCACATCTGCATTCATACATCCACATCCACATCCACATCCACATCTACATCCATACATCCACATCCACATCCATATATCCACATCCACATCTACATTTATACATCCACATCCACATCCACATTCATACATCCACATCCACATCCACATCCACATCCACATCCACATCCACATCCATACATCCACATCCACATCTACATTCATACATTCACATCCACATTATACATTCATACATCCACATCCACATTCCACATCATACATCCATATCCACATTCATCCACATCCACATTCACATCCATACATCCATATCCACATTCCACATTTATACGTCCATATCCACATTCTACATTCACATTCACAAACATCCTCATCCATTCATCCATTTACATTTATCTGATTCATATCACTTCCATCCATCCATCTACATCTATCTGATTCCTATCACATCTCATCACATCTATTAATAGAATGTAAGAGAATTCTGATTTTTTGATATAAAGATTCTTTACGCATCTAATTAGGCATAAAGATAACTTTAATAGGAATAACACTTTTATAAAAATCCTTTTATGCATAAATTCAATTTTAAGAAAAATAACACTTTCGAATTAAAAATAAACCTTTTATGCATTTTACTATGCATAAATTCCATTTTAATGAGAATAACACTTTCAAAATAAAAATAAATCTTTTATGCATAAATTCAATTTCAATGAAAATAATACTTTCGAAATAAAAATAAATCTTTTATGCATCTTTCTATGCATAAAATCAAAATTGATAAGAATAACTCTTTTGGATTAAAAGTAAAATTCTTTATGCATCTATTTATGCATAAAATCAAAATTGATGAAAATAACTCTTTTGAATTAAAAATCAGATTCTTTATGCATCTTTCTATGCATAAAATCAATAAGAATAACTCTTTTGGAATAAAAATAAAATTCTTTATGCATCTATTTATGCATAAAATCAAAATTGATGAAAATAACACTTTTGAATTAAAAATAAGATTCTTTATGCATCTTTCTATGCATAAAATAAAAATTGATAAGAATAACTCTTTTGGAATAAAAATAGATTTCTTTATGCATCATTCTATGTCTAAAATTAAAATTGATGAAAATAACTCTTTTGGATTAAAATAAATTCTTTATGTATCTATGGGAATAACACTTTTATAAAAAGAAAATCCTTTTATGCATAAAATCAAATATAATAAGAATAACACTTTTATAATAAAAAATTTTCATTATGCATCTTTCTATGCATAAAAATCAAATTTAATGAGAATTACACTTTTATAATAAAAAAATTTTCATTATGCATCTTTCTATGCATAAAAATCAAATTTAATGATAGTATTAAAAAATCCATTATGCATCTTTCTATGCATAAAAATTAAATTTAATGAGAATAACACTTTTATAATAAAAAAAATTCCATTATGCATCTTTCTATGCATAAAAATCAAATTTAATGAGAATAACACTTTTGTAATAATAAAAAAAATCCATTATGCATCTTTCTATGCATAAAAATCAAATTTAATGAGAATAACACTTTTATAATAAAAAAATTCATTATACATCTTTCTATGCATAAAAATCAAATTTAATGAGAATAATACTTTTGTAATAAAAATAATTTCCATTATGCATCTTTCTCTGCATAAAAATCAAATTTAATGAGAATAACACTTTTATAATTAAAAAAATTCCATTATGCATCTTTCTATCCATAAAAATCAAATTTAATGAGAATAACACTCTATGGTATACAATTCCCATCTATGGTCACAGAGCTGTCAAGTCTAGGAGTACCCCCCACGAACCAAAATAAACAGACCATCTTCAGCTTTTCGATCCAACGAATCCACTTCAAAAAATCGGTGGTGAATTTTTCAATTTAGTCTGCTCTCCACCCCACCCTCTTTGGATACAAGCAGGATGAGGGAGGGCAACCTCTCTAGTATCTACACCATCGTATCACAGAATTCAAAATTTAAGGACTAACAAGCTGTCCGAAAGATGCACTAGAAGACTAGGAATCTCGAGTAAGTGTCTCCCTCTTCCTACAGTCAATCAATTACCAATTCAAATTGTTCTAGTAAGGTATTATATCAATCAGCATTATGTTAGGTAGAACATACATTCCAAAACAACCTTAAATAACAAGTCTTAGGAACTAAGATTGACTCTGATACCAATTGTAAGGTTTTCCCCCTTCCTAGATAGGGGAAACCATAAGATAGTCTACTAACTCTAACTCGAGAAAAATTTCCTACTCGTCAACCTTGGCCATGTAAAGATACAAGGATATGATTCATAGGTAAGACCTAGTTCTATCTCCTAGGGGGAGCGTGATCTTCTAAATGACTCTTAAAATCATATCACTCATAGAATGGCTGGCCTTAAATTCGGCAACCTCTATTCTTGATTCCTAGAAACAACGCTTTTTTTCCCATCTATGCAAGGCACAACCACTAACCTAGTCCTCTACAGTAGAGTTGCCCAGGAACCTACTTACCTAAGGTAGGACTTCCAATAAATCTGTTGGAAAGCTACTGTGACATGAAGTTGGGGTTTGGACTTCAGTCACTTCTTAGAATCAAAACACACTTGTATGAAACCTCACAGTCTCCTCACCTCCCTTTCTCTCCCTAGGTTAAGATAAAGATATACACATCAAAGGTGAGATCATAATTCATAGAAGGAAGGATGAAAGGCTCTGGAGAAGTAAGAATTTCTGCCAGTCTAGCAGCTCCAAACAAGAGGGCAATTCTTTGTTGAAAGAAAATCTTTCGACTCAGGATTATGTGAACGAAAACATACGGGGAATGTTGGTAAGGTTCATCCGTTCGAATTAGGCGATTTGGACGGAACATATTAAAGCAAAAAAATATAGCAATTACTTACAGGAGGATAAGACACATGGGATTGGCCTTTTGATAAGAGATTAAGAGAAATTAATCATTATTAAGAAGAAAGAATGGCCAAAACTCTATAAAAATAGAGATACATAGAGAATTGCAGTTTTAAATCCATAAAGACTGTGCAAAAGAGGATTACATACACTCACAAAACCCTAAAAGAGAACACACAAGGTGAGAGGCTGAAAATCTTCTTCTTCTTCACACAACACTCAACACACCATATACAAAGATAAGAGTACACACTATGGAAAGGTACTCAACCAAATACATACAAGGGTTCTCTATAGTGTGAATTCAACTAAATGAGCTGGCGCTATAACTATGCCAGTCTCTAGAATGGCTGTCACATAGCCTGTTATCCCACTGGCCGCATATCACCCATGATCTCATCAACCATGCCAGTGGTGTAAGTGTGGGGCCTATCTCCCAGGCGGGTCATCAGTGTCCATCGCCTCACTAGATGAGCTCGATATCTCAACAAGTAGCTCTTATTGTGGGGAATTGGCCTGGTCTAGAGGAGATTCCTAAGGAACCCATCAGACCACATCTAGATCTAAACTTAGAGTGGAGGACTTTAAACGAGAGTTAGAATCCTTATCAACGGAATACGACACCTTTTTCTCATGCATATTAGGTGTTGAAATAATATCTCCATCAATACAGGAACCTGTACAAGAAGCTTATGCAATTGGAAGTCCAAGTCCAGCACCAAGTGATGTGATGTGTTATTAGAGGTGCTATGCCTCAATCCAACGAAGGACTATGTGACCAAGAGAACAACCTTGATGCATAAAGGCAAGAAATGTGTCATAGATTTTGGACTTCCAGAGATGTCGTGGCACACATAGACTTGTTTTGGTGATTTGGAATGTATGCTTTGAATGCTTTTGTGAAATTTGAAAATCAAGTGGCATTTATGGATGAGTGGTTATGATGCTAGATAGGTTCTAGAGATTCTTGACTAGTTATGAAGGTTTCATGTTGAAATCTAGCTACCATATGGGAGATACTATATGGAGAGAGAAAATTATAGAGAGTTGACTAGTATCTACTAAAACTAGACAACCATAGGGCTAGAAGACCAATTACATCTACTATAGCATACAAGTTTAGAGATGTTGACTTTGATACTTACCTTAGCAAGACAAATATAGAAGTATTTGATTAACATACTATAGGAAGATAGTTGTAGAGATAATGATCTTGATGCTTACTATGAGGGATGTAAGGATCTTTGGTATGCATCATGAAGGTGTCAATCAGCAAGATCTTCATATATATAGCATGTTTTGGCAATATACAATAGATTAGGTCTATCTCTCCTTCTGTTCTGTGTCTTTGCTAAACATTGGATTAGAGTTAATCTTTTTCTTTTAGCGTTAATCATGAACACATTCTTGCAACACATGTTACATTGGTATCAGAGCTTAGGTCATCCTAGGACAACCCCCCTTAGCTTACATTTTGTGCATGTTGAATTAGGGTATTTGAAATAAGGGATTATATTTTAGGATTTGCAAGGAAAATAAGGGATTGCATTTTTACGTTGAATCTATGTTTTTGCGTAAGCTTTTTGATCATTTTCAGCATAGTATAGTGCTAGAAAGTCTAGAATTTAGCCTAGCATGATTGCAAGATCCCTGTTCCCACCGAGCAACAGATTCGGGATACTAGCAGCGGAAGTAGCACTTCTCGCGCGTGACAGGGGTCCCACATTCGGGGCCTCACCCACGGATATCCGGATAAGAGACTAATCCGTCGATTGTTCCAAAACCGAACCCAAAAAAACTTCCTTTACCGGAAAGCACGGGCGATTCCACCAGGATAACTTTTTACTCTAACGTAGTCAAGATCATTTCTGATCGAGCTGATCCAATTACATCTATAAAATACTTGGTCAGATCAAGGGAGAAACTTGCACTTGGATCATTGGGATCAACGCTTTTTTCCCCATTCAAGAGGCACAGCCGTTGATTCCTATCCATAGAACAGTTACTGTCCGGGATTTATTTTATCTATCGTAAAAACAAAAGTTTGAGTCTCGATTTACGGATCCATCAGTCCAGCCTAACCCCATCCAGTCCCATGGGTTAGCCAACCGCCCAACCACTGTAGTGATGGGATCCAATTAAGAATTTGGTTAGGTTTTGTCCCGGGTACCAAGGAAAAGAGTTCCAAGGCCCCCTAGCCGGATGTTCATGCAAAATAAAACTAGTCACACCACTCACACACCCAATATGAAATTGCCTTTTCACAGATTCAACCAGTTTAAAACAATCCTTTAATAAAACCATAGTATCACTGATCACCATCTTCCAATTTATCCAGTTGATTCTTAATTTTCCCATCATTCCTTCATCAGAGTATCTATGGCATCATTGGCAACTAGGACGCTCACCACCTGTCCACTCAGGGGCCGTTTCCTAATCCCTAGCCCAATATACTCGGCAATATAATCACTTATCAAGATGGACTCTCATTGGAGATCAGCAAGATCAACCAACAGATCCATATAAAGAGCCATGGACTCATCCATTGAAGACCAGCAAGGTCAATCAACCAAATCCATGCCCGATTTCAGAAAACAACTCCTACTCCTTGTTCCAATATCTTCCTCGATGCACGCGTGGGTATCCTAGGCGACCCAGAGCCCGAGCACCGTATGGTCAGCACCCTCTAGGATCCTTCGCAGGTGACCTAGTGCTTCACTCATAGGCCGCTTCCTTGGCCCTTCATCCACCGTACCGGAAACTCACCATTTTAATCGCACCAAGGCTGGTCAAGACCTCGGCCGACCTTGCTACGCGAGACGTCCTTCATTGACTCTCCATCAGCAGTTGTAACTTTATCAGTTAGGTCTCCACGACCTTAATCACAAGATGGTCAAAATGCTCCCCCAACATTCTTAACATAAAACAGTCATTTACAAACAGCATTTACAAACAGTTTACAATACAGTTTCTATTTTAACTTTCATTTTTCCACATTATCCCTCATCAATCCACATTACTTATTCCATATTCCATTTATATGTATACTCATCCCATCACATCATTTTCCATCTCATCACTTCAGATTCCTTCACATCACATATCATATATTCACATCCATACATATATCCACATCCATATCCACATTCACATCCATACATCCACATCTACATCCATACATCTATTTTCACATCCACATCTACATGCACATTCATGCATCCACATCCATACATGCACATTCACATCCATACATCCACATCTATATGTGTACATTCACATCTACATGCATACATCCACATCTCTATGCATACATCCACATCCACATTCACATTCACCTCCATACATCTATATCTACATGCATACATCCACCTCTACATTCACATCCACATCTATACATCTACATCTACATGCATACATCCACCTCCACCTCCACATCCACATCCACATCTACATCTACATGCATACATCCACCTCCACATCCACATCCACATCTATACATCTACATCTACATGCATACATCCACATCTCCATTCACATCTACATCTATACATCTACATCTACATGCATACATCTACCTCCACATCCACATCCACATCTACATCTACATGCATACATCCACCTCCACATCCACATCCACATCTATACATCTACATCTACATGCATACATCCACATCTCCATTCACATCTACATCTATACATCTACATCTACATGCATACATCCACCTCCACATCCACATCCACATCGACATCTACATGCATACATCCACCTCCACATCCACATCCACATCTATACATCTACATCTACATGCATACATCTACATGCATACATCCACATCTACATCATACATCTACATCTACATGCATACATCCACATCTCCATTCACATCCACATCTATACATCTACATCTACATGTATCCATCCACATCTCCATTTACATCCTCATCTATATATCTACTTCTACATGCATACATCTCCATCTCCATGCATACATCCACCTCCACATTCACACTCACATCCATACATCTACATCTACATGCAAACATTCACATCTCCATGCATAATAAAATTCTTTTAATTAATCTAGGATGATAGTTCCTAGAATATGGTAGGAAGTCCTCTTTTTATGCTTTGAATGAAATTATTTTATGCGTAATTTCTATAAAAATTTTGCCATAGCTCCGCTACTATGACTGATAAATCTCAATTTTTTTCTAAGGGATAAAGCTTATCAATAAGGAAATAATTAGAATGGTCTCTAATTGGATCATCAATCTATAATGGATTGAATCATCAATTTACATAAACTAAAAGCATAGAAAAAAGCCATTAATTTGGCCTCAAGCATAGCTTAATCTTGGATTAAGGAAAAGCCTTATGAAAAGCTTCATTTGGATTGAAAAGGGTCATGAGTATGACCATTTCTTAAGTGAGAGAGAGAAAAACCATTAGAATTAAATATAAATAGAATTTTATGTAATTCTTTACTATCATTAATTAATTAACTTCAATATCATTTCAAAAACCATACCAATTAAGCTTCTCAAGCTTGAGAGGGGTTGAAAAGAGAGAATCATTGAGAAATTATAGAAAAGATCAAAATTCACTATACTTATCTTATAATTTGCTTGATTCTTTGTTCACGGTAGAGGCCCCCAACCAATCAATTGGTTTAGTATGTTGATGGAGCCACCAATGGTTAAAGAAAGAGAGAAGTGTCACAGTTCTTGGCTTAGGTGGAGTAGAGTAACAATGCACTAAACACTATTTTTTTCAACAAGGGAAGGCTTCTATTTATAGGAAAAATTAAGCTCCTAACCAAACAAACTGATTCTAGAATTTTCCAAGTCAGTTTGGTTGAATTTGGACTAGATTTGGACATAGTTTGGTTACTTTTTGATTCGATTTGGTTTCATTTTGATTTGGTTTGGTTCAAGAGAGATGAGAGATAAAAATATCACATTATTTTTGAGTTTAAAACTCATTCAAGCATGTGAAATATGTACCTCCTTTAAAGAACTCCCCTTCCTTACATATGTGTCAAAATTTTATTGCTCATAGTTTTTTTACTAATAAACCTTGTACATTTTCAACTCTTCATCTTATGTGAAATATGCACCTTCTTTAAAGAACTCCCCTTCCTTACATATGTGTCAAAATTTTATTGCTCATAGTTTTTTACTAATAAACCTTGTACATTTTCAACTCTTCATCTTATGTGAAATATGCACCTTCTTTAAAGAACTCCCCTTCCTTACATATGTGTCAAAATTTTATTGCTCATAGTTTTTTACTAATAAACCTTGTACATTTTCAACTCTTCACCTTATGTGAGCATTTACTCATTTTTGGGTATCTTCTTTTACAAATTGGATATATCTCCTCCCTACACATGGATTGATGCTATTGGCCCATAGGAACCTTAATTGGACCATAATCCAAAAATTTCTGAAAATCTAGACCCTTAGACTAAGGTTCTTTATACCTATTTCCAATTAATTCCAATTGCACATTGGAAAATTCTTTTTGAATTTCTGATTCAGGGGAACTTATTTTAATAAGATGAGTTATTTTTCTATCCAAAAATATTCATAATCTGAATATTCTCTCTCTAGAATAATTTTCTCTCTCTAGTCTAAAACAGTTAGAAACAAGGTCTTTATATTTCTGAAGAGGGATTGATTATAGGGGAAGATACTAGACATCAAAAAGGGGTTGGGGGAGGAATCTTACATTCTATCCCACTTAAAAAATGCGAGATGTCCTCATCTCACAAACTGGGATAATTTCGCAAGATGCACGAATATGAGACTTAGAGAAAAATTTTAATCAAGATTAACCACCAAGAAAAGTCTTAAAGAAGCAAGATAAGAACAAGATTTAAACTTTATTCATTCTCGGAACTTATACAGTAAAGGTAGAAGAACTCTTTACACTTCCATAAGCCCGTCCATCATATGGTCACAAAAGCAACACTCACAAGCTGCACAAGTATAGGGTAACTCATCTATGGGAATGATTCTACTGGTTATTGCCGCACCTATCTCAGTGGTATGAGGTGATCTAACAAAAGGACCTCTGAGAGGCAAGCCAAAAACGGGATAAAGGCATATCTTCTCATGAGGAAGAAAACACGCCAGTAAGAAGACCCGCTCAGAAAACCCAAGATGCCTTGATCTCATGACGCAGTAGTATCGGGGACCCAAACCCAAAGCTTCAATAACCATGGCCAAGCGGACATTGTTACGAAAGTGCTGCTGACCCCAGGGTGTTACCCTAGTTATGTTTTGATAGGTCCGCCATTTGGTCTGAGCTACAGAAGTTCCTAAGTGAGGAAAAAGTGAGCGCTCATACTGTTCTATAAAGTCTTTCTTCACAGACTCTCTTGCATCTTGAAGGTGAGAAATCATCAGGGATAAAACTAATTCCTGTTGCCAAGCCATGAAGGAGATTAAGAAAGAAAGGAGATTGATGGGAGTAAGATTACTGTGAGCGACAAGTAAAAGTTACGACTTATATAAAGGAAGGAGCTAGCGTAACCTAGAAGCCAACGGTAACTTGCCACTGAAGTTTTACCATCTTTCCATGATTTGTGTTTGACACATTTTTCTATAGAAGGCATTAAGAATTTTGAGATGAGGAGATAAAAGAAGCTTGTAGGCTAAGTCACCTACTTTCATTGAATTCAGTTATAAGGCTCACAATATCTGGGGGATAACTTCTTATACTCCCCAAGAGATAAAGAACTTCTTTTGGGCCGTACTCGAATGAAAACCAACCTTGGTATCCAAAACACCGATTCTCACTTCTGAGCTCATTGTTCTAAATCCTTAAAACAGGTGGGACTCCTGAGAAGTATTCTAGGAAAAGGGTCTTCCTTTTTTTAAACAGAAACTTTCTTTTATTTTAGAGAGGGAATAATTATAAGATCAGAAAGGGAGATTCTTACTCCTGTATACCTCAAAGGCTGGGGAGGAATCTTACATTCTACCCCACTTAAAAAGTGCGAGATGTCCTCATCTCGCAAGGTAGAGGACAGCTCTTTTTCTTAAGATCCAATTTTATTCTAGGGTTCCTTATATTCTGGTCAACCCAACAGAACACTGGGATAAATATCCCTTATATAGAACTCATCATTAAATAACAATTCATTCAGATCATGCCATTCATATCTTTAACATGATAATGGTCCATTAGACCGAAAAGTTTCCTTCAGAACATTCCTCCACGGAAATTTCAGTCAAGCAAGTTCTCAATTTGACATCCCTTAACTTGATCTACCGGTCAAGTATTAACAGTAGCAATCTAACAGCACAACCCACTAACCTCATAGTGATTTGCTGAATTCATTATCATCATTCTAGTTATGAATATCATCATAGGGATTCGTCCCATTCCCCCTCATTGTGGTTTCATTATATTTCAACTAATTTTTAAAAATCATCATTTTTCAATCAGAATCCAAATCAATTCATCCATTCTCAAACAGAATTAAAAATCATATCAATCACATTCGAATTCATCATCTAGATAGCATTAACGCTTATAATTTCAAGTCTTAGATTTACTCGTATATACTGTCAGTAAAGAGCTGCAGTAGTATACTCTCGGTATATACGGGTAGTCACGGCCCTTGGAATTATAAGGTAAATACTATCATGTCTAGGCCTCAAGCAAGTCAGGAATTCTATATAATTGCGGTACTTCCATCTGAAGAACCAATTACCAAATTATGAATTTCAGTTTGAATATCAAATTGTATGAATTATATCACACAATTATAACCTTTTTGTGTTTCTTGATAAATTTTTGACATATTTGTCTTCTCAGTTGATCTTTATTAACCAAAGGCTCTGATACCAACTGTAAGATCCCTGTTCCCACCGAGCAACAGATTCGGGATACTAGCAGCGGAAGTAGCACTTCTCGCGCGGGACAGGGGTCCCACATTCGTCGGGGCCTTACCCACGGATATCCGGATAAGAGACTAATCCGTCGATTGTTCCAAAACCGAACCCGGAAAAACTTCCTTTACCGGAAAGCACGGGCGATTCCACCAGGATAACTTTTTACTCTAACGTAGTCAAGATCATTTCTGATCGAGCTAATCCAATTACATCTATAAGATACTTGGTCAGATCAAGGGAGAAACTTGCACTTGGATCATTGGGATCAACGCTTTTTTCCCCATTCAAGAGGCACAGCCGTTGATTCCTATCCATAGAACAGTTACTGTCCGGGATTTATTTTATCTATCGTAAAAACAAAAGTTTGAGTCTCGATTTACGGATCCATCAGTCCAGCCTAACCCCATCCAGTCCCATGGGTTAGCCAACCGCCCAACCACTGTAGTGATGGGATCCAATTAAGAATTTGGTTAGGTTTTGTCCCGGGTACCAAGGAAAAGAGTTCCAAGGCCCCCTAGCCAGATATTCATGCAAAATAAAACTAGTCACACCACTCACACACCCAATATGAAATTGCCTTTTCACAGATTCAACCAGTTTAAAACAATCCTTTAATAAAACCATAGTATCACTGATCACCATCTTCCAATTTATCCAGTTGATTCTTAATTTTCCCATCATTCCTTCATCAGAGTATCTATGGCATCATTGGCAACTAGGACGCTCACCACCTGTCCACTCAGGGGCCGTTTCCTAATCCCTAGCCCAATATACTCGGCAATATAATCACTTATCAAGATGGACTCTCGTTGGAGATCAGCAAGATCAACCAACAGATCCATATAAAGAGCCATGGACTCATCCATTGAAGACCAGCAAGGTCAATCAACCAGATCCATGCCCGATTTTAGAAAACAACTCCTACTCCTTGTTCCAATATCTTCCTCGATGCACGCGTGGGTATCCTAGGCGACCCAGAGCCCGAGCACCGTATGGTCAGCACCCTCTAGGATCCTTCGCAGGTGACCTAGCGCTTCACTCATAGGCCGCTTCCTTGGCCCCTCATCCACCGTACCGGAAACTCACCATTTTAATCGCACCGAGGCTGGTCAAGACCTCGGCCGACCTTGCTACGCGAGACGTCCTTCATTGACTCTCCGTCAGCAGTTGCAACTTTATCAGTTAGGTCTCCACGACCTTAATCACAAGATGGTCAAAATGCTCCCCCAGCATTCTTGACATAAAACAGTCATTTACAAACAGCATTTACAAACAATTTACAATACAGTTTCTATTTTAACTTTCATTTTTCCACATTATCCCTCATCAATCCACATTACTTATTCCATATTCCATTTATATGTATACTCATCCCATCACATCATTTTCCATCTCATCACTTCACATTCCTTCACATCACATATCATATATTCACATCCATACATATATCCACATCCATATCCACATTCACATCCATACATCCACATCTACATCCATACATCTATTTTTACATCCACATCTACATGCACATTCATGCATCCACATCTATACATGCATATTCACATCCATACATCCACATCTATATGCGTACATTCACATCTACATGCATACATCCACATCTCTATGCATACATCCACATCCACATTCACATTCACCTCCATACATCTATATCTACATGCATACATCCACCTCTACATTCACATCCACATCTATACATCTACATCTACATGCATACATCCACCTCCACCTCCACATCCACATCCACATCTACATCTACATGCATACATCCACCTCCACATCCACATCCACATCTATACATCTACATCTACATGCATACATCCACATCTCCATTCACATCTACATCTATACATCTACATCTACATGCATACATCCACCTCCACATCCACATCCACATCTACATCTACATGCATACATCCACCTCCACATCCACATCCACATCTATACATCTACATCTACATGCATACATCCACATCTCCATTCACATCTACATCTATACATCTACATCTACATGCATACATCCACATCTCCATTCACATCCACATCTATACATCTACATCTACATGCATCCATCCACATCTCCATTTACATCCTCATCTATACATCTACTTCTACATGCATACATCCCCATCTCCATGCATACATCCACCTCCACATTCACACTCACATCCATACATCTACATCTACATGCAAACATTCACATCTCCATGCATAATAAAATTCTTTTAATTAATCTAGGATGATAGTTCCTAGAATATGGTAGGAAGTCCTCTTTTTATGCTTTGAATGAAATTATTTTATGCGTAATTTCTATAAAAATTTTGCCATAGCTCCGCTACTATGACTGATAAATCTCAATTTTTTTCTAAGGGATAAAGCTTATCAATAAGGAAATAATTAGATTGGTCTCTAATTGGATCATCAATCTATAATGGATTGAATTATCAATTTACATAAACTAAAAGCATAGAAAAAAGCCATTAATTTGGCCTCAAGCATAGCTTAATCTTGGATTAAGGAAAAGCCTTATGAAAAGCTTCATTTGGATTGAAAAGGGTCATGAGTATGACCATTTCTTAAGTGAGAGAGAGAAAAACCATTAGAATTAAATATAAATAGAATTTTATGTAATTCTTTACTATCATTAATTAATTAACTTCAATAGCATTTCAAAAACCATACCAATTAAGCTTCTCAAGCTTGAGAGGGGTTGAAAAGAGAGAATCATTGAGAAATTATGGAAAAGATCAAAATTCACTATACTTATCTTATAATTTGCTTGATTCTTTGTTCACGGTAGAGGCCCCCAACCAATCAATTGGTTTAGTATGTTGATGGAGCCACCAATGGTTAAAGAAAGAGAGAAGTGTCACAGTTCTTGGCTTAGGTGGAGTAGAGTAACAATGCACTAAACACTATTTTTTTCAACAAGGGAAGGCTTCTATTTATAGGAAAAATTAAGCTCCTAACCAAACAAACTGATTCTAGAATTTTCCAAGTCAGTTTGGTTGAATTTGGACTAGATTTGGACATAGTTTGGTTACTTTTTTATTCGATTTGGTTTCATTTTGATTTGGTTTGGTTCAAGAGAGATGAGAGATAAAAATATCACATTATTTTTGAGTTTAAAACTCATTCAAGCATGTGAAATATGTACCTCCTTTAAAGAACTCCCCTTCCTTACATATGTGTCAAAATTTTATTGCTCATAGTTTTTTTACTAATAAACCTTGTACATTTTCAACTCTTCATCTTATGTGAAATATGCACCTTCTTTAAAGAACTCCCCTTCCTTACATATGTGTCAAAATTTTATTGCTCATAGTTTTTTACTAATAAACCTTGTACATTTTCAACTCTTCATCTTATGTGAAATATGCACCTTCTTTAAAGAACTCCCCTTCCTTACATATGTGTCAAAATTTTATTGCTCATAGTTTTTTACTAATAAACCTTGTACATTTTCAACTCTTCATCTTATGTGAAATATGCACCTTCTTTAAAGAACTCCCCTTCCTTACATATGTGTCAAAATTTTATTGCTCGTAGTTTTTTACTAATAAACCTTGTACATTTTCAACTCTTCACCTTATGTGAGCATTTACTCATTTTTGGGTATCTTCTTTTACAAATTGGATTCATCTCCTCCCTACACATGGATTGATGCTATTGGCCCATAGGAACCTTAATTGGACCATAATCCAAAAATTTCTGAAAATCTAGACCCTTAGACTAAGGTTCTTTATACCTATTTCCAATTAATTCCAATTGCACATTGGAAAATTCTTTTTGAATTTCTGATTCAGGGGAACTTATTTTAATAAGATGAGTTATTTTTCTATCCAAAAATATTCATAATCTGAATATTCTCTCTCTAGAATAATTTTCTCTCTCTAGTCTAAAACAGTTAGAAACAAGGTCTTTATATTTTTGAAGAGGGATTGATTACAGGGGAAGATACTAGACATCAAAAAGGGGGAGGAATCTTACAATGATCCTAGGGAGTTTAAAAGCATTTATAACTCTAGGCCTAGGGTTTTTGGGATGATTACAATAGTAAAAATAGCAAAACAATATCATGAGTTTGGAGGCAATGGACGACGACTTTCTGCAGACTTTATCTAATAAAGAGTTACGGCATGAGTATGAGGCTATGCAAATTTGTTTAAAGATGGGAAGATGAAGAGCGATACGAAAGGGAACAATAACGCCGAGCCTAGTATAAACAAATCATTCGTTGAGTGTAGGCAACAACTCATAGAAGAGGACCATCGGCAATGCGAGAAAGAAGCACATCAAGTAACGGTTTAGGGAGAGGCACGTGAAGGCCAGCTTCGGTATGAGCAAAGATGGGCATAACTCAAGGAAACATGGGAACAATTCATGGCAACGTCAATAAAGGCCAAGGACAAATCACCTCGGGTTGTGAAGTAGCCCAAGACCGAGAGCGTTGATGTAATGAAAAGAGAGCTTCTAAGAGAAGAGTTCTCGAGAGACGTGATCATAGAAAGAGGGGTTTTTTGAGGAGGTGTCATTACTCGGGATGCACATGCCAAAGCCAGAATAAGAACCAGATCCAAAGCTAGAGCTAGAGCTAAAGTTAGAGCTAGAGCTAGAGCTAGAGCTAGAAGCCAAACCAAAACCAGATGTAGAACCACAGATCGAATAGGTGGATCTTTCCAAATCCTATTTGGAGGAGGATGAGCGTAACCTGATAGTTACCAAGGAGGTGGATCTCTCCAAATCCTATTTGGAGGAGGATGAGCATAACCTGATAGTTACCAAGGAGGTGGATCTCTCCAAATCCTATTTTGAGGAGCATGAGGTCATCTCGAAAGTTTCAGAGGAGTTTTAGAAGATCTAGAGATTGAGCCAGAGAACTTGAAGACTAGGTGAGAGAGCCTGGGGATTGAGCCGATGGATATGAAGTGTAGTCTTCAATTGGATCAGAATCAAATCGGAGCAAAGTGTATGGATTACCCTAGTGCTCCAAGCTTAATAGGAGGGGATGTCATGTGCATCAGTTAATTCCAATGCTCATAGACATGTATATCCTCATTAGCGAATATATGGGAAGATATAGGGAAAAATTTAGAGCAGATATCAGAGCCCTACAGGCTCCTGGAAGTGCCCAAGTCATAGTCCAACTGTTGGGACACCTTTTGGGCATAGTTTGGACTCAAAATATGACTAATGTTTTGTGGGGAAAATAGGCAAAACAAACTTGATTACAAATTTAAATCTTTTTCATATAAATAGGATCATTAGGAATTCATTAGAATAATCAATCAAAGATCAAGAGGATCCTTTTGTTAGAGTTTGTAAGGTAGAAAACGACACAGTGATGGATTAGCAGGAGCTTCTCTTGTCTGATTTTGTAAGTAGAGGGGGGCTGCAAGGATCTTTGGTATGCATTATGAAGCTGTCAATTAGCAAGATCATTGTATATGTAGGTTGTTTTGGCTATACACAATAGATTAGGTCTATCTCCTTCTCTTTTGTGTCTTTTCTAGACATAGGATTAGCATTAATCCTCTTTGCTTAGCATTAATCATGAACACTCTTCCACTACATATGTTACACTGATATCAAAACTGACTTGATCACAAATTTATATCTTTTTCATATAAATAGAATCATTAAGCATTCATTAGAATAATCAATGAAAGATTAAGAGGATCCTTTTGTCAGAGTTTGTAAGGTAGCAAACGACACAGTGATGGATCAGCAAGAGCTTGTCTTGTCTGATTTTGCAAGTAGAGGGTTGCAAGGATCTTTGGTATGCATTATGAAGATGTCAATTAGCAAGATCATTGTATATGTAGGTTGTTTTGGCTATACACAGTAGATTAGGTCTATCTCTCCTTCTCTTTTGTGTCTTTTCTGGACATAGGATTAGCATTAATCATGAACACTCTTCCACTACATATGTTACATTGATATCAAAGCTTAGGTCATCCTAGGAGAGCCCTAAGCTTACATTTTGTGCATGTTGAATTAGGGTTTATGTTTTAGGGTTTGCAGGCAAAATAAGGGTTTCCATTTTTGCGTTGAATCTGGGTTTTTGCATCAATCTTTTGCACATTTTTAGCATAGTATAGTGCTAGAAAGTCTAGACTTTAGCCTAGCATGATCCTAGGAAGTTTAGAAAGCATGTAGAACTCTAGGGTTAGGGCTTTTGGGCTGATTACAATAGTAAAAACATCAAAACAATATCATGAGTTTGAAGGCAATGGATGACAACTTTTTGAAGACTTTATCCAACAGAGAGTTATGGCATGAGTATGAGACTATGTAGATCCGTTAAAAGACAGGAAGGTGAAGAATGATACAGAAGGGAACAAGAATGCCAAGCCTAGTACGGACAAATCATCGGCCGAGTTAAGCCAACAACTCATAGAAGAGGACCGTCGGCAACGCGAGAAAGAAGCACATCAAGTAAAACTTTAGGAGGAGGTGCATGAGGGCCAGCTTCTCAAGGAAACATGGGCACAATTCATGGTAGCATATCAACAAAGGCCAAGGGGGGAGCACCTCGCAACAAAAAGAGAGCTTCTAAGACAAGAGTTCTCAAGAGACGTGATCACAGAAAGAGGTGTTTTTGAGAAGATCCAGAGACCCCGAGCTAGAGAACTTGAAGACCAAGTCAGAGAGCTTGCGGATTGAGTCGATGGATATGAAGTGCAATCTTCAATTGGACTGGAGTGAAATCAGAGCAAAGGTGTATGGATTACCCTAGTGCTCCAAGCATAGTTGGAGGGGATGCCATGTGTATCCGGTAATCCCGATGCTCATAGACATGTATGGATTATCCTAGTGCTCCAAGCATAGTTGGAGGGGATGCCATGTGTATCCGGTAATCCCGATGCTCATAGACATGTATATCCTCATTAGCAAACATATGGGCAGATTTAGGGGCGGATTTAGAGTGGATTTTGGAGCCCTACAAGCTCCTAGAAATGCCCAAGTCATAGCCCAATGGTTGGGACACTGTTCCACGGGAACACTCACGGGAACACGGATTATGGAAGGAGGCCGGAAGCAATTAATACGAGAGAGCGGGATTGTAGCCATGGGAACATAAAGAAGCACATAATTTTTCCATATTTTTGTGCCGAAGTGCAATGTAAATCGTTTTAGGCCAATGTGGGTTCTAAATGAGAGTTCTAAGTGTATTAAGCAAGGCTTACTTATGGGGTTGTCCGCCCATGTGTGAAAGAGGCCTAGGGTTAGGGTTAGTGACATCTCTATAAAAGAGATGTTAGCTAAAGAAAGGGCACGTTTTTGGCCATTCTCATAAGCTATTGAGTGAAGCTCTTGAGCTCTCAAGCTATGGCAACTCTCTAACTCTCTCTCTATTGTACTCTAATGAGCATCAAGCTCCAATGAGTATAGCTCCACTTCTTTCTCTTAATCTGTTTTAGCATCATTGAAGTAGATTAATCTATGATTAGTTGAATGCTTCTTTCTTTCTCTTGTGTATGCATGCTTGTCGTGTGTGTGTGTAGTCTCCATTGATGCAAGCTCTTGCCCACTTCATTGGCACAATGAGTTATTCATGGATAGACTCTCTCTATGAGCTTGTGGGTTTGTGAATGTTACATTCTATGCTTGCTAAAGCTTGTGGGTTAGTAGATTCACGCTTATGGGTTTGCTTGCATTAGGGTAAGCAAAGATTTAATCAATGTTTGAATGAGATTAAGAGATTGCTATGCATTGCTTGTTCTCTTGATTAGTGAAGTGGGTTTAAGGGATTGAGAGATTGATTGAGGTGTTGAATGGTTGAATCGTCAAGTGGTGGTTCGTGTATGTGAGCTCTCCCTCATGGGATAAGCCTTCATGCACTAATCAGGTCTAGTCCTCGGATTGACATTGTGTTTCTTAACACATTTGTTGATCGGTAGTACTCTATGAGCACTATATTGCACGGTAGAGAGAACCGCTCTACAATGGCGCTGCTGCTGCCGGGGAGCGAGTACCTACATTAGTTGAGCACCATACACACACTACCACTCCTTGTTAAGCTCTAATCGGTTGCAAAACTGTTGGATAGGAGAGCAGGCTTTGGGACTAATTTTGGTACTTATTTAAGACTGATCTGTTGTTAAATTCTCTTTATTTGTCTTGCAATTTGAGTGCGATTGGCTAGCTACGCTTCTCTCTTGAGGTCAGGACAAGGATTCAACACACGGGAAGGATTGGAGGTAGGCGCTAAACCTGCCAATTTCAATTTGTGTGTAAAAGAGAGAGGCCTGTTTTTGCATTTCTGTCATTCTGTTTGAGGATAATTTTTACTGTCTGAGGTTAATTTTACAGTTTCAATTTTTTGCATGTTCATTTTATTTTCTGTTCTTAGCTTAGTTTATGCATCTTTAATTTTATGCATTTTAGTTCTCTGTTAAACCTGCACTTGTAGAGAAACTGAAATCTGTACACACACATGAAGACTGAACATTTCGAATTCGCTTGCAAATCTCACAACTACACACGCATTGAATTCGTTGCAAATCTCACAATTGCACACGCATTGAGTTCACTGCACACGCACTTCAAAAAAGGAAAAAAATAATAATAATAAAAGAAGGCGGCTATGCGTGAATAGCGCACCGCGCGGAGAGACCCACACACTGCACCATAAAGACTGCCACCACACCGGATAAGGGGGTGCAAAAAAAAAGTGTCTGAATAATTTTTCATTTTCTGCCGCAAAAAATTGGGAGGTTATCTAACTTTTCGAGAGGAGTTAGAAACACCCATCGTCGAAATTTCGGTCCCGGAACCATTTTCCCATAGTGAGTCAGTATGGGATACTAGTAAATTTTAGGCGATTTTCGATCCTGAAAAATACACTATTTTTTTAGCCTAATGTGTTCGAGGGGGTTCAAAATGGGTTCTGGCAAAGTTTGAGCCAACTTGAAAATTTTTAGATTTTTTGGGAAAAAAAAACCTTAAAATTTGACCTTATGCACTTGCGAGTCTAGGGCACCTTCTAGAGTACCTACACAAGAAAGTGGAACCCAATCGGTAGGAAATTTGGCAGATATTGCTGAAACCTTTTCCGAATCCCAATCTGATACCCTTTCCAGGATAACTAGCTCATTGTCTATGGACAATCTAGGGCCATCAAATAGTCATCCCTTAGCCCCAAATAGGACACCCACAAGATCTTTTAATCCATTTGAAGCCGAAACCACTCAATGTGAGACTTCAATATGTCTACACGAATGCTCAAGGAGCTGAGATCTTTAGGGATCCACAACAACGGTATCTCGTTAAGATTGCAGACTTTTTCTCAGAGCTTGATAGAGCACCTCTAGTCAATGACCAGGGTAACATGTACATGGGTGGAGATGGTGTTCGCTATGAAGTCACCTATCATCCAGAGAATGTAGACAAATTAGGAGTGTGAGATCCCTGTTTTCACCGCGCAACGGATTCGGGGTACTAGCAGCGGAAGAAGCACTTCTTGTGCGGGGCAGAGTCCCACACTCGGGGCCTCGTTCACGGATATCCGGACAAGAGACTAATCCGTCGGTTTTTCCAAAACCGAACCCTGAAAAACTTCCTTTATCTGGAAAGCACGGGCGATTCCACCAGGATAGCTTTTTACTCTAACGTAGTCAAGACCATTACTGATCAAGCTGATCCGACTGCACCTATAAAGATACTCGGTCAGATCAAGGAAGAAACTTGCACTTGGATCATTGGGATCAACGCTTTTTTCCCCATCAAGAGGCACAGCCGTTGATTCCTATCCATAGAACAATTACTATCCGGGATTTACTTTATCTATCGTAATAATAGAAATTGAGTCTCGATTTATGGATCCATCAGTCCAGCCTAACCCCATCCAGTCCCATGGGTTAGCCAACCTCCCAACCACTGTAGTGATGGGATCCAATTAGGGATTTGGTTAGGTTTTGTCTCGGGTACCAGGGAAAAGAGTTCCCAGGCCCCCTAGCCGGAAGTTCATGCAAACATAAACTAGTCACATCACTTACACACCCAATATGAAATTGCTTTTTTCTCAGCATCAACTAACTTAAAAACAATCCTTTAATGAAACCATTATGTCACTGATGACAATCCTCGAATTCTCTGGTTGAATCCATATTTCCAATCATTCATTTATCGGTGTACTTATGGCATCAATGGCAACCAGAACGCTCACCACCTGTTCACTCAGGGGCCTTTTCAATAGTTCCTAGCTCATAATACCACCCGATAATATTTTCACATATAAAAATCAAGATGGAATCCTTGTTGAAGATCAGCAAGATCAACCAACAGATTCATATAAGAGAGCCATGGACTCATCCGTTGAGGACCAGCAAGGTCAATCAACCAGATCCATGTCCGGTTTCAGAAAACAACTCTTACTCCTTGTTCCAATATCTTCCACGACGCACGTGTGGGTATCTTCGGCGACCCAGAGCCCGAGCACCGTATGGTCAGCACCCTCTAGGATCCTTCGCAAGTGACCTAGCGCTTCACTCATAGGCCGCTTCCTTGGTCCCTCATCCACCGTACCGGAAGCTCACCATTTAAATCGAACCGAGGCTGGTCAAGACCTCAGTCGACCTTGCTACGCGAGACGTCCTCCATTGACTCTCCGTCAGCCATTGCGACTTTATCAGTTAGGTCTCCATGACCTTAATCCATAAGACGGTCAAAATGCTTCCCCAGCATTCTTGACATAAAACAGTCATTTACAAACAGTCTCACAAAATACAGTTTCTATATCGAACTTCTCGTCTTTCCACATTATCCCTACATCCATACATCCATATCCATATCCATATTCACATTCACATCCATATATCCACATCTACATGCATACATCCATTTTCACGTCCTCATTCATACATCCACATCCACATACATACATACATCCACATCCATATTTCCATTCACATCTATACATCCACATCTATATCCACACATGCATACATCCATTTTCACGTCCTCATTAATACATCCACATCCACATACATACATACATCCACATCCATATTTCCATTCACATCTATACATCCACATCTATATCCACATTCACATCTATACATGCACATCTACATGCATACATCCATTTTCACGTCCTCATTCATACATCCACATCCACGTACATACATACATCCATATCCATATTCCCATTCACATCTATATCCACATTCACATTTATACATACACATCTACATGCATACATCCATTTTCACATTCATACATCCACACTCCCATTTTCACATCCACACATCCACATACATACATCCATTTCCATATTTCCATTCATATAACCCCATACGCCTTCACATCTATTCTTTTACATCACATCCATTCTCGCCCTATCACAACCCATATACATCTTATCCCATCAGATACACTTTTTACCTCATCCCATACACATCTTATCACATCCTAACTCATCTTAGCATATCCTATCACATCTCATACACCTCTTATCATATCTTATCACATCTCATACACATCTTATCACATCCTATCATATCTCATACACCTCTTATCACATCCTATCACTTCTCATACGCATCTTATCACATCTTATCACATCTCATACACCTCTTATCACATCCTATCACTTCCCATATGCATCTTATCACATCTTATCACATCTCATACCTCTTATCATATCCTATCACTTTTCATACGCATCTTATCACATCTTATCACATCCTATCACATCTCATACACCTCTTATCACATCCTATCACTTCTCATACGCATCTTATCATATCTTATCACATCTCATATACCTCTTATCACATCCTATCACTTTTCATACGCATTTTATCACATCTCATACACCTCTTATCACATCTCATACACCTCTTATCACATCCTATCACTTCCCATACACATCTTATCACATCTCAAAATCTATTTATAGAATACAAGAGAATTCTTATATTTGATATAAGATTTCTTTACGCGTCTATTTATGCATAAATTTTATTTTAAAGAAAATAACACTTTCGAAATAAAAATCAATCTTTTATGCATCTTCCTATGCATAAATTTATTTTAAATGAGAATGACACTTTTGAATCAATCTTTTATGCATCTTCTTATGCATAAATTCAATTTAGTAGGAATTACACTTTTAGAATAAAAGAATTTCTCTTATGCATCTAATATATGCATAAAATCCATTTGGGGATGAAAATCACACTTTTAGTATAAAAATATCTTTTATGCATACCTCTATGCATGAAATCCAATTATGATAAAAATAACGCTTTTACAATAAAATAATCATCTTTTATGCATACCTCTATGCATGAAATCCAAATATGATAAAAGTAATACTTTTTCAATAAAATAATCATCTTTTATGCATACCTCTATGCATGAAATTCAAATATGATAAAAGTAACACTTTTATAATAAAATATTTATCTTTTATGCATACCTCTATGCATGAATTTTAAATATGATAAAAGTAACACTTTTATAATAAAATATTCATCTTTTATGCATACCTCTATGCATGAAATTCAAATATGCTAAAAGTAACACTTTTATAATAAAATATTCATCTTTTATGCATACCTCTGCATGAATTTCAAATATGATAAAAGTAACACTTTTATAATAAAATATTCATCTTTTATGCATACCTCTATGCATGAATTTCAAATATGATAAAAGTAACACTTTTATAATAAAATATTCATCTTTTATGCATACCTCTATGCATGAAATTCAAATATGATAAAAGTAACACTTTTATAATAAAATATTCATCTTTTATGCATACCTCTATGCATGAAAATAAAAATGATAAAAGTAACATTTTTGATATAAAAATTTATCCTTTGTGCATACTTCTATGCAATAAAATAAAAATGATAAAAGTAACACTTTTGATATAAAAATTTATCCTTTATGCATACTTCTATGGATGATAAAAGTATCACTTTTGATATATTAAAAATATCAAAATACATCTTCTATGCATGAAAATGATACTTTAGAATATAGAAACCATAAGGATTATTCTTTTGGAATAATAAAAGATGAATTTTATTTCACTAACTTCTAAAAATTTCGCCATAACCTCCTTTGTATGGCTAACCATATTTCAAATTTCTAAGTCTTAAAACTAAATTAAAAGTGCACCAAAGTATTGAAATTATCTTAAAGTAAGCATTTTTTCACTTAATTTGAGATAAACATTATAAAAACTTAACATTAATCAATTTACCATTCACCTAGGATAGAGAATGGTTGGTTTTGTTAGAGAAGAGAGGGGAATGCCTTTTTGTAATGAGGCATAACATTTTTAGAGAAGACATAAAGCATAAAAACCATTTAAACCATAAGATAAGTGAAAAAAAGAGAATCACCAACTTACTAAAGACCTTGATAGCTTTCCTTTGGCTTGATGGTTTGAGGGTTCAACTCTTGTTTGAATAAGAGTGGCCACCAATCTTTGGGAGAGGGAAATGTCAAAAAACTAGTGAATTATTAATGAATTCACAGTTCTTGGCTTGGGTGGAGTAACAGTGAATAAAATACTATTATTTTTTTAATAATAAGGGGAGGCTTCTATTTATAGAAAAAATTGAGCTCCTAACCAAACAAACTGATTCTAGAATTTTTCAAATCAGTTTGGCCAATTTTTGACCATTTTTAGGTCAATTGAGCTAACTTTTTGTAACTAGACTTGAATTAGAAGAGAGGAGAGATGAAATATCTCAATTTTTTATGATTTAAAACTCAATTTGCACATGTGAAGTAGGCACCTCATTAAAGGGGCTCCTCTTCCTTACATATGTGTCAAAAATGGAATTATTACACCTAAAATATCTCATATTTTAATATTGCTCATAGTTTCTTACTAATAAACCTTGTACATATTCAACTCTTCATCTTATGTGAGCATTGAAGGGACTTCCCTTCCTTACATATGTGTCAAAATGGAATCATTATACCCAAAATATCTCATATTTTTAATGTTGCTCATAGTTTCTTACTAATAAACCTTGTACATATTCAACTCTTCATCTTATGTGAGCATTTACTCATTTTTGGGTATCTTCTTTTACAAAATTGGATTTATCTCCTCCCCACACATGGATTGATCTTATTGGTCCAAAGGAACCTTAATTGGACCATAATGCAAAAATTTCTGAAAATCTAGACCCTTAGGCTAAGGTCCTTTATACCCATTTCCAATTAATTCCAATTGCTCATTGGAAAGTTCTTTTTGAATTTGTGTTTCAGGGAAATTCGTTTTAATAATATGAGAAATTTTTCTATCTAAAAATATTCAAAATCTGAATATTCTCTCTCTAGAATATTTTCTCTCTCTAAGTTAAAACAGTTAGAAACAAGATCTTTTATATTTCTGAAGAGGGATGTAATTACACGAGAAGATGCTGGACATCTTGAGAGGCTGGGAAGGAATCTTACATTCTCTCCCACTTAAAAAACGTGAGATGTCCTCATCTCGCAAACTGGGGTAATTCTGCAAGATGCACGAATATGAGACTAAGAGAAAATTTAATTAAGATTAACCACCACGAAAAGTCTCAAAGAGAGCAAGACTCAAGACAAGAACAAAGATTTCAACTTTATTCACTCTTGGAACATATACAGCAAGACAGAAGAACTTTTTACAATTTCATAAGTCCGTCCATCATATGGTCACAAAAGCAGCACTCACAAGCTGCACACGTATAAGGTAACTCATCTATGGGAATGATTCGGCTTGTTATTGCAGCACCTACCTCAGTGGTATGAGGTGATCTAACAAAAGGACCTCTGAGAGGTAGGCCAAAAACGGGATAAAGGCATATCTTCTGATGAGGAAGAAAACACGCTAGTAAGAAGACTCGCTCAGAAAATCCACCATGCCTTGATCTCATCACGCAGTAGTATCGGGGATCCAAACCCAAGGCTTCAGTAACCATAGCCAAGCGGACATTGTTACGAAAGTGCTCCCGATCCCACGGTGTTACCCTAGTTATGTCTCGACAAGTCCGCCATTTGGTCTGAGCTACAGAAGTTTCCAAGTGAGGGAAAAGTGAGCGCTCATACAGTTCTATAAAATCCTTCTTCACAGACTTGCTTGCGTCTTGAAGGTGAGAAATCATCATGGATAAAACTAAGTCCTGCTGCCAAGCCATGAAAGAGATTAAGAAGAAAGGAGATCGATGGAAGTAAGATTACTGCGAGCAACAAAGTAAGAGTTACGACTTAAATAAAAGAAGGAACTAGCGTAAGATTACTGCGAGCGACAAAGTAAGAGTTACGACTTAAATAAAAGAAGGAACTAGCGTAACCTAGAAGCCAACGGGGTATCTTGCCACTGAAGTTTTACCGTCTTTCCATGATTTGGGTTTGACACATATTTCTATATAAGGCTTACATGAAATACATTAAGAACTTTGAGATGAGGAGATAAAAGAAACTCGTAGGCTAAGTCACCTACTTTCTTTGAAATCCGATAAGGCTCACAATATCTGGGGGATAACTTCTTATACTTCCCAAGAGATAAAGAACTTCTTTTGGGCCGTACTCGAATGAAGATCATATCTGCTTCTTTGAATTCTCTGACTGTTCTCTTCTTATCTGCATACTGTTTTTGTCGATCCTGGGCAGCTTTTATATCTTTATGAGTTACCTGTATCTGCTGCTCCATGTCATCAAGCATTTGTCTGGACATCTCGACCCTAATCAATGGGTCGGACCTAGTTAATGGAGTTAAGCAATCTTGTCCGAGAGACGGACCCTGATTAGATTGGTATGAAGGAATTGGTCTCTGAATTTGGGTTCTTGACTTCCCTGTGCCCTTGTCATGGCAGGAGTCCGGCAGGAGTCCGGCAGTCATCAAGCATTTGTCTGGACATCTCGACCCTAATCAATGGGTCGGACCTAGTTAATGGAGTTAAGCAATCTTGTCCGAGACGGACCCTGATTAGATTGGTATGAAGGAATTGGTCTCTGAATTTGGGTTCTTGACTTCCCTGTGCCCTTGTCATGGCAGGAGTCGGGCAGTCTTTTAACTGATGACCAAAACCTTGGCATCCAAAACACCGGTTCTCATTCTGGGGAAAGGGTCTTCCTTTTTTTAAACAGAATCTTTCTTTTATTTTAGAGAGGGAATAATTATAAGATCAGAAAGGGAGGTTCTTACTCCTGTATACCTCGAAGGTTGGGGGAGGAATCTTACATTCTACCCCCCTTTAAAAAAATGCGAGATGTCCTCATCTCGCAAAGTAGAGGACAACTCTTTTTCTTAAGATCCAATTTATTCTGGGGTTCCTTATATTCTGGTCAACCCCACAGAATACTGGGATAATATCCCTTATATAGAATTCATCATTAAATAACAATTCATTCAGATCATAACATTCATATCTTTAACACGATAATGGTCCATTAGACCGAAAAAATTCTTTCTGAACATTCCTCCACAGGAATTTCAGTCAAGCAAGTTCTCAATTTGTCATCCCTTAACTTGATCTACCGTGTCAAGTGTTAACAGTAGCAATTTGACAGCACAATCCACTAATCTCATAGTGATTTGCTGAAATCATTATCATCATTCCAGTTATGAATATCATCACACGGACTCATCCCATTCATCCTCATTGTGGTTTCACTCAGCTTATTACATTTCAACCCATTTTCAGGGATCATCATTTTTCAATCAGAATCCAAATCAATTCATCAGTTCCCAAACAGAATTGAAAATCCTATCAACCACATTCGAATTCATCAACTGGATAGCATTAATGCCTATAATTTCAAGTCTTAGATTTACTCGTATATACTGCCGGTAAAGAGTTGCAGTTATCGGAAGTTCATGCAAACATAAACTAGTCACACCACTTACACACCCAATATGAAATTGCTTTTTTCTCAGCATCAACTAACTTAAAAACAATCCTTTAATGAAACCATTATGTCACTGATGACAATCCTCGAATTCTCTGGTTGAATCCATATTTCCAATCATTCATTTATCGGTGTACTTATGGCATCATTGGCAACCAGAACGCTCACCACCTGTTCACTCAGGGGCCTTTTCAATAGTTCCTAGCTCATAATACCACCCGATAATATTTTCACATAAAAATCAAGATGGAATCCTTGTTGAAGATCAGCAAGATCAACCAACAGATCCATATAAGAGAGCCATGGACTCATCCGTTTTTGAGGACCAGCAAGTCAATCAACCAGATCCATGCCCGGTTTGAGAAAACAACTCTTACTCCTTGTTCCAATATCTTCCACGACGCACGTGTGGGTATCTTCGGCGACCCAGAGCCCGAGCACCGTATGGTCAGCACCCTCTAGGATCCTTCGCAAGTGACCTAGCGCTTCACTCATAGGCCGCTTCCTTGGTCCCTTATCCACCGTATCGGAAGCTCACCATTTAAATCGAACTGAGGCTGGTTAAGACCTCGGTCGACCTTGCTACGCGAGACGTCCTCCATTGACTCACCGTCAGCCATTGCAACTTTATCAGTTAGGTCTCCATGACCTTAATCCATAAGACGGTCAAAATGCTTCCCCAGCATTCTTGACATAAAACAGTCATTTACAAACAGTCATTTACAAACAGTCTCACAAAATACAGTTTCTATATCGAACTTCTCGTCTTTCCACATTATCTCTCCTCAATCCACATTCCATTCATATATGTACTCATTCTCATCCATTCACTCATATTGACGACACATTATTTCTCATATACATTCACATTCATTATTCTACATACATATCCATGTTCGTACATCCACATCATACGTCTAATCCCATATCCGCATTCATACATACACATCCATATCCACATCCATACATCCATATCCATATCTACATTCACATCCATACTATATCCATTTTCACATCCTCGTTCATACATCCACATCCGTATCTACATCCATACATCCATATTCACATTCACATCTATATATCCACATCTACATGCATACATCCATTTTCACGTCCTCATTCATACATTCATATCCACATACATACATACATCCACATCCATATTCCCATTCACATCTATACATCCACATCTATATCCACATTCATATCTATACATACACATCTACATGCATACATCCATTTTCACGTCCTCATTCATACATCCACATCCACGTACATACATACATCCATATCCATATTCCCATTCACATCTATACATCCACATCTATATCCACATTCACATCTATACATACACATCTACATGCATACATCCATTTTCACATTCATATATATACATACACATCTATACATCCACATCTATATCCACATTCACATCTATACATACACATCTACATGCATACATCCATTTTCACATTCATATATCCACACTTTCATTTTCACATCCACACATCCACATACATACATCCATTTCCACATTTCCATTCATATAATCCCATACGCCTTCACATCTATTCTTTTACATCACATCCATTCTCGCCCTATCACAACCCATATACATCTTATCCCATCAGATACACTTTTTACCTCATCCCATACACATCTTATCACATCCTAACTCATCTTAGCACATCCTATCACATCTCGTACACCTCTTATCATATCTTATCACATCTCATACACATCCTATCACATCTCATACACCTCTTATCATATCTTATCACATCTCATACACATCTTATCACATCCTATCACATCTCATACACCTCTTATCACATCCTATCACTTCTCATACGCATCTTATCACATCTTATCACATCTCATACATCTCTTATCACATCCTATCACTTCCCATACGCATCTTATCACATCTTATCACATCTCATACACCTCTTATCACATCCTATCACTTTTCATACGCATCTTATCACATCTTATCACATCCTATCACATCTCATACACCTCTTATCACATCCTATCACTTCTCATACGCATCTTATCACATCTTATCACATCTCATATACCTCTTATCACATCCTATCACAAATTTTAAATATGATAAAGTAACACTTTTATAATAAAATATTTATCTTTTATGCATATCTCTATGCATGAAATTCAAATATGATAAAAGTAACACTTTTATAATAAAATATTCATCTTTTATGCATACCTCTATGCATGAATTTCAAATATGATAAAAGTAACACTTTTATAATAAAATATTCATCTTTTATGCATACCTCTATGCATGAAAATAAAAATGATAAAAGTAACATTTTTAATATAAAAATTTATCCTTTGTGCATACTTCTATGCAATAAAATAAAAATGATAAAAGTAACACTTTTGATATAAAAATTTATCCTTTATGCATACTTCTATGCATGATAAAAGTACCACTTTTGATATATTAAAAATATCAAAATACATCTTCTATGCATGAAAATGATACTTTAGAATATAGAAACCATAAGGATTATTCTTTTGGAATAATAAAAGATGAATTTTATTTCACTAACTTCTAAAAATTTCGCTATAACCTCCTTTGTATGGCTGACCATATTTCAAATTTTTAAGTCTTAAAACTAAATTAAAAGTACACCAAAGTATTAAAATTATCTTAAAGTAAGTATTTTTTCACTTAATTGAGATAAACATTATAAAAACTCAACATTAATCAATTTACCATTCACCTAGGATAGAGAATGGTTGGTTTTGTTAGAGAAGAGAGGGGAATGCCTTTTTGTAATGAGGCATAATATTTTTAGAGAAGACATAAAGCATAAAAACCATTTAAACCATAAGATAAGTGAAAAAAAGAGAAGACATAAAGCATAAAAACCATTTAAACCATAAGATAAGTGAAAAAAAAGAGAATCACCAACTTACTAAAGACCTTGATAGCTTTCCTTTGGCTTGATAGTTTGAGGGTTCAACTCTTGTTTGAACAAGAGTGGCCACCAATCTTTGGGAGAGAGAAATGTCAAAAAACTAGTGAATTATTAATGAATTCACAGTTCTTGGCTTGGGTGGAGTAGAGTAACAGTGCATAAAACACTATTATTTTTTTAACAAGGCTTCTATTTATAGGAAAAATTGAGCTCCTAACCAAACAAACTGATTCTAGAATTTTCCAAATCAGTTTGGTCAATTTTTTACTATTTTTAGGTCAGTTGAGCTAACTTTTTGTAACTAGACTTGAATTAGGAGAGAGGAGAGATAAAATATCTCAATTTTTGATGATTTAAAACTCAATTTGTACATGTGAAGTAGGCGCCTCATTAAAGGGGCTCCTCTTCCTTACATATGTGTCAAAAATAAAATTATTATACCCAAAATATCTCATATTTTAATATTGCTCATAGTTTCTTACTAATAAACCTTGTACATATTCAACTCTTCATCTTATGTGAGCATTGAAGAGACTCCCCTTCCTTACATATGTGTCAAAATGGAATCATTATACCCAAAATATCTCATATTTTTAATGTTACTCATAGTTTCTTACTAATAAATCTTGTACATATTCAACTCTTCATCTTATGTGAGCATTTACTCATTTTTGGGTATCTTCTTTTACAAAATTGGATTTATCTCCTCCCCACACATGGATTGATCTTATTGGCCCAAAGGAATCTTAATTGGACCATAATGCAAAAATTTCTGAAAATCTAGACCCTTAGGCTAAGGTCCTTTATACCCATTTCCAATTAATTCCAATTGCTCATTGGAAAGTTCTTTTTGAATTTCTGTTTTAGGAAAATTCATTTAAATAATATGAGAATTTTTTCTATCTAAAAATATTCAAAATCTGAATATTCTCTCTAAAAAATTTTCTCTCTCTAAGTTAAAACCGTCAGAAACAAGATCTTTTATATTTCTGAAGAGGGATGTAATTACACGGAAAGATACTGGACATCTTGAGAGGCTGGGGAGGAATCTTACAAGGAGAGCTCTCTAAGTGTGAGTTCCTAGATTTATCAATGCCTTCCGAAGCAAGGGAGTCTAGAGATGATTGACTCATTGAGCCGGACATGCCTGGACCGTCCAATGCCCAATCCTCAAAGCCATCCATAGATGATTTACTTTTTGTAGATCTAAATTTGAAAAGGGACAGGAAAGGCAAGAGCAAAATAGATCAGGGGGTTGAGAACCAATGGGAGTTTGTACATTCCAGTGGACAAAGGTCTTTCAGGATGACCCACTTCAAGAGATCTATAAGGACTCTTTAGAAGGATATTATGCCACAACTAAATTGCCAGAGCTAGATCTTCCTCTAGCACTTATGGTGGTAGTCGAGAAGCTTGCAGGATATAAGAACTGAATCGTTGATAAATGGGCCAATGAATACCGAACCTTAGATTGGAAGGAGATTCGTGAGCTCACGTGGAGAGGACAACCATTATTCATGGAAGTGCTCTCAACTAATACAGCTAAACCAAGAGAGACAGCCTTCCTTGGAGAAACTGTTGCTTCTCCCCTACGAGAGTTCACTAGAGAGGGACCATCAACATCAAAGTGGACCACTGCAAGTAGCCCAACTCTAGCACCAAGATATTATCCTACACCAAAAGTGCGACCACAGATTACACCACAACAACGTTTCTCTCACTATGACAATCAGAGGGTAGGGGAGCCAACTCGGCCTCCCATAAATGCACCTCCTGAAATGCGGGTACCAGGAGGTTTCATGCAAAGAGAGGGAAGTGTAGTTTTTGTGGTCCAATACCCAAATTTCAACCGACAATTACTCATCACTTGGGTATTGATTTCTAAAATTGATCATATGGCTAGGAAGCTCTTTATATGCTCTTTCCACTCATGTAACTAATTTCTTAATCCTTTACTTCATTGATGAAGAATTTCTCCCAAAGTTGCTAACTTTTAGGCGAATTTTGGTGTGTCTGGCAAGATGTCAAATGATAGCATAAACCAGATTGTCGCTGAGAAGCTTGATAAGAACAACTTCCATGCTTGGAGGTTCAGGTTGACAAGATAGATTGGTTGTGCAGACATTGTGTATGCTGCAAAAGGAGGTCAACAGTTGCCATTGAGTGTGTGTATGCACATTGAGGTCACTGGTTGTGACATTTGAGTGTACTACAGTACCACTGCAGAAAATACAGCAGTTTGTGCAGGACAAACCAAAGTGCTGTTTCTGGTAAATTTGTGTGTCTGGCAAGATGTCAAATGATGGCATAAACCAGATTGTCGCTGAGAAGCTTGATAAGAACAACTTCCATGCTTGGAGGTTCAGGTTGACAAATTTTCTGCTTGGGAAAAGGTTACTGGGACTACATAGAAGGTGAGCATGAAGAGGCATCGGAGATACCTGAGATCAATCCGACTGCTGCAGATGTGAAAGAGTTCAAGGATTGGAACCAAGGAGCCAGAAAAGTTATGTATTGGCTCTCTATCAGTATACAGGATACCATGATTGAGCACATACAGGATGCCAAGTCTCCCAAGGAGGCGTGGGACACCTTGGTAAAACTCTATGAAACGAATACCAAGGCACGAAAGATACAGTTGAAGAATGAACTTCATACTGTGGAGAAAAAGAGCATATCTGTGAATGCATATGCATTGAAGATCAAGGATATTATGGAATCCCTTGCATCTATTGGTGTTTCAGTAAATGATGATGATGATAAGGTGGAAGTCTATCTACGTGGTCTCAGGCCACAATACAAGGCGTTCAAGACGTCTATTCAGACTCGAAAATGTTGATTATAGAAGAGAAGACTTAGGTGAAGACCAACAGCCTTCACAAAATAAAAACAGTTCAGAGTAACAGGCCTTCTACACAAGTTCAGGAAGAGGACGAGGTAGAGGAGGCCGTGGACGCGACCAAGGAGGTAGCAACAGGTAATCAGAATTATGGCGAGCAGCAGATAACAACAATAGTCCCAGAATTCACAACAACAACACGCAAGTGGAAGAGGCCAATTCAGAGGCAGGGAGAGTCAAAGAGGTCGTGGAAATTGGCAAAGACAGTATAATGATACACGTGGATGCTTTTATTGTGGTAAGCCTGGACATGTGCAGGCAGATTGTTATAAGAAGCAGGCTGACATGCAAAATGGAAAATTGCAGCAAAATAACTATGCATCCTCGAGCAGAAACAATGAGGATAATGAAAGGTTGTTTGTTATGCAGCATGTTGTTAATGCCATGTCTGAAAATGTTGAAGCACCACATAAAGATGATGTATGGTACGTTGATTCAGGTGCTTCGAACCACATGACAAGTCATGGGGAGTGGTTCAAGGAGATAAAAAACCTTCAAAGACCAAGTTTTGTGAAAACAGGGGATGACACATGTGCCATTGTCTATGCAGGATGGCAAAGTGAAGTACCTTACAGATGTACTTCATGTTTCGAACATAACAAAGAATTTGGTTTCAGTTGGCCAGATGATTTGAGCAGGATTTGCAAGTTCGGTTTAACCTTGATAGTTGTTATGTTGAAGACTTTAAAGATAAGTGCAGATTGGTTGCAAAAGGCAACAGAGTGGGCAAAATGTTTACATTGAATGTAAACATGCCTGAAGTGACTGTTGCGATGTTTGCAAATGGTTCAGGAATTGTTACAGACACAGACATTTGGCATAAAAGAATTAGACATGTGAATGTGCAGAGAATGAAGTCTATGCAGACTAAAGGAATTGTGACAGGGCTGCCAAAGTTTAAAGTTGAAGGTATGCAGAGAATATGTGAAGCATGCTAATTTGAAAAGCAAACAAAGCATATATTTCCACGTAACAGAAATGTGAGCAAAAATGCACTAGATGTTGTGCATTCAAATGTATGGGGTCCTGCAAAGACCATGTCTATGGGAGGCTGCAGGTATTATGTGAGATTTATTGATGACCACACAAGAAAAGTGTGGGTATACTTCATGAAGGAGAAGAGTGAGGTATTCACTCATTTTCAGAATTTCAAAGTTATGGTTGAAAAGCAAACAGGAAAATATGTAAAGTACCTAAGGTCAGATGGAGGAGGAGAGTACTTCTCCAATGAGTTCTCTGAATTTTTGAAGAAGAATGGTATTCGGAGACAGTTTACATGCAAATACACTCCGCAGCAAAATGAAGTTGCTGAGCGGAAAAACAAGCACATTGCTAAGATTGCGCGAGCATTGATGGGAGAGAAGAATATATCGCATAGCTATTGGGCTAAGACTGTTTCTACAGCAGTTTACATCATGAATAGGACTCCAACTGCAGCCATACATGATGTAACCCCAGAGGAGAGGTTTACTGGCAAAAAACCTGATTTGTCTCATCTGAAAGTCTTTGGATGCTTTTTATATGTGCATGTGCCAGATGAGCTAAGAACTAAGCTGGATCCAAAAGCTGAAAAATGTGTGTTTATTGGATACTCCCTTGAGCAAAAGAAATACAGGTGTTATAACCCTGCTACACGTGAGTTGAGGGTAAGCATGGATGTTTTTTTTATGAGATGAGCAGCTGGTATACTGCTGGAAAAGAAGCTGTTGGGACTGATGTGAGTGGAAATGTGGTTGCAGAGAATGCAAGTCAGCAATCACAGTCTTTGAGTGGACCAGGAGAGTCCTCATCTAGTGGTTCAGCTGATAGACCATGGAGTGGCAGGCTGCGTCATAATACCTGTCCTGCAAATGTGATTAGTACATCACATAAAGGCAAAGAGAAAGTGGTTGAGCCCCTCAGCATGCCTGACATTTCTGCAAGGCATTCTCATGTTGATGGAGAGTCTAGTGGCTCAGAGACGAGCCTTGATGAGGATCTTGGGATACCAGCTATGAGAACACCTGGCTTAAAGAAGACTATGGAAGCCATGAATGCAAAGCGGCGAAAATCTGAGAGAGTGAAGAATCCTGTGCAGAGGTTTACCTATGATGGTTATGTGACACATCACTATGCATACATGGCAAAAGTTGTGCAGATTGTAGAGCCCACATGCATTGATGAGGCTGTTGAAAATGTGTGTTGGGAGAAGGCTATGGATGAGGAGATGGATGCACTATATGGAAATGAGACTTGGGATTTAGTGTAATTACCTGAAGGCAAGAAAGCCATTAGATGCAAAGTAAAACATAACAGTGATGGAAGCATAAGCAGTACAAGGCTAGATTGGTAGCCAAAGGATATGCGCAGACATATGGCATTGATTATGAGGAAACTTTCAGCCCAGTTGCCAAGATGGCAACAATGAGAGTTGTGATAACAGTGGCTGCGTCAAAGAAATGGTCTTTACATCGGATGGATGTAAAGAATGCATTCTTGCATGGGGATTTACAGGAAGAGGTGTATATGTTGCAGCCACCTGGTTATGAGGATGTGAGTCACCCCGAGCATGTTTGCAGGTTAAAGAAAGCCTTGTATGGCTTAAAACAAGCACCAAGAGCATGTCTGACAAGATTTCTGAATATCTTATCACTATTGGCTTTCATGTAGCCAATGCAGATTTCTCGCTGTATATGAGACACAGTGATAGAGGGGTTATGCTTGTTGTCATCTATATAGATGACCTAATCATTACAGGGGACCATGATGCAGAGATCTATCAATGGATATACAAGTTGTCATTTTCTGTGACAACATTAGCAGTATACAGTTGGCCAGGAACCCAGTTTTTCATGCTCGCACGAAGCATATAGAGATCCACTACCATTTTGTCAGAGAGAAGGTTTTAGCAGGAGACGTTAACCTTGTTTATGTCAGCACACAGGATCAGGTCGCTGACATCTTCACCAAAGCATTGAGTATAGAGAAGCTCCGCAGATTTAAGGCTTCGCTTGGTGTACATGAGATGGAGTTGAACTCGAGGGGAAGTGTTAAGATATCGAGCTCATCTAGTGAGGCGGTGGACACTGATGACCCGCCTGAGGGATAAGCCCCACACTTGCACCACTGGCATGGTTGGTGAGATCATGGGTGATATGCGGCCAGTGGGATAACAGGCTGTGTGACAGCCATTCTAGAGACTGGCATAGTTATAACGCCAGCTCATTTAGTTGGGTTCACACTATAGAGAACCCTTGTATGTATTTAGTTGAGTACCTTTTCATAGTGTGTACTCTTATCTTTGTATATGGTGTGTTGAGTGTTGTGTGAAGAAGAAGAAGATTTTCAGCCTCTCATCTTGTGTGTTCTCTTTTAGGGTTTTGTGAGTGTGTGTGCTTGCAAGAGCTCAAGCTCTCTTCTCCCCTGCATCTTTTCACTACAAGGGGCTCGCCCTCTACTTGTGCTTGACATTCTACTCAGATGTGTAATTCCACCTCTTGTTCAACCAGCCCACTAGCATCTCTGAACAGTGGGCGATAAAGGTATGCATGGGAGACGCATTTAGCATGTTTGGGTGCAAGGATCTAATATACCATTAGAGATCAACTTGGAGGACACTTGGACTATACTCTCTCCTCTTGACCCACATGGTAGGAGCAAGGCAGGTTTGACAAACATAACAGTCAATGATGGAATGAGACCTGGTTGGATTGACTCACCTTTCAAGACACAGAAGAAGCTGTGGCTCACAGCTGCTTTAATCTACAAACTTGTAAGTACCATATACATAAACATCATGACAAGAAAACTTTCATCTTTGAACACACAATTGCAGGGCACAACATGCAATGTTGCTCTACCTTCGATTCAAGTTTGATGACCATGTGAGGATATCATAAATCCATAAATTTTGGTATGTGGCTCATCTCCTCAGACCTGATGGTGGAACAATATGGCCAGTTCCCACTAATGCTATACATTAGACTCTTCGTATGGTTCAATTTCTTAATCCACCTTCATAAAGAGATCATTCAGCTAGCCATGCACATCAAACCCCCATGCTTTGCCAATGACCGTGTGTTGCATCCTCGGCATGGACTGGCTCAGCTACTGCAGAGTGAATTAATAATCTCATAAAAGCAGGGCCTGGGGCCTATATAAATGAGTGGGTGTTCAAATGACTGAATATTGCAATCTATGTGTGGGTCTGGATCATTAGGCGGATATAGGATTGCTGAACCCCCATGGTGGTTTCCAGGCATGGTTTCCTGGCACGACCAGTAGTCATCTTGGGGCAAGGTGGTCTGTAATCTGGAGGCCTCACACTTACGTGCATTCACCAGTCCTTATCCCTCCTATTCTTGGGGCTGATCCGGAGCAGTCGTGCCCATGGTTGGGTTGGTAAGTTGATCAACTGCTTTCATGTGTACTTTACACAATTGTGTGCATGTGTTTGGTGCTCTCGATGCAGGCTGATCTTTACACAATTGTGTGCATGTGTTTGGTGCTCTTGATGCAGGATGATCTCAGATTCCTACATGAGCATCACACTGTGATTGCCTGGCTGTTCATACGCTTGTATTTTCACTTTCATTGCCTCGATCATCTTCATCTCCTCCCACAGCTGAGCGTCAGCAAAGATATTGGCCATTAAAATATATGCAGCAGCATAGTTTTGGTTCAAAGTCACTGCACATTCAAAAGCATGCCTAGCGAGCTCGACATTACGCCACTTGTGACAAGCACCTAGCACAGTACCCCACATGACATGATCAGGTGGGATAGGAGACTCTTTCAACATAGTCACAGCCTCATTAAGTCGTCCTGCACGGCCAAGGAGATCAATCATGCAGTTGTAGTGCTCAATGGTCGGAGTGATACCAAACTCTTTGCGCATAGCTTCAAAGAACCTCTGTCCCTCGTCTACAAGACCTGCATGAGTGCATGCAATGAGAACACTTAGAAAAGTGTCTCCATCCAGCTGAATGCCTTCCTCCTCCATCCTCTCAAATAGCTCATAGACAAAATCACTCTCTCCTTGGCCAGCATAACCTGTGGTCAATGCAGTCCATGCTACACTGTCTCTTGCAGGCATGGCATCAAATACCTGCTGAGCATCATTCATGCTCCCAGATTTTGCATACATGTCAAGAAGAACAGTTGCAAGCCGGACTTCTACAGCCTTAAGCCCACCGAATCTAAGAAGTTGGGCATGGATTCTTTTCCCAGATGCTAGGGCAGATGTGTTCTTGCAAGCTTTCAAAACACCCAAAAATGTTGTACTGTTTGGTAACAGCCCTCGCTCTTGCATTTGTGCATAGATTCTTAAGGCCTTTTCAGTTTGGACTTGCTCAGCACAGCCCAGAAGCACTGCATTACAGGATGCTACATCCGGAGACAGGCCTTCCATTTGCATCTGTTGAAAACAATTCAGTGCTTCCTCACTGAGCTCACGTTCAGCATATCCGGTAATCAGAGCAGTCCATGACACAACATCACGAATTGGCAGCTCATTCAACACTTCCCATGCCTCCTCCATCAAACCACACTTTGCATAAAAATCCACCAAAGTGTTACAAACATAAAGATCACTCTCTAATGCCTCTCTGGCAATATCTGAATGTATTTCTCGGCCCCTGTCTAGTGCGCCTAAGTCTCTACACGCCTTCAAGCTACAAACAAGAGTAATAGCATTTGGATGCTCTCCCTCTACTTGCATCTGTCCTAGACAGTTCAGTGCTTCTTCACTGTGTCCACATTCGGCATACCCTGCAATTAGTGTTGTCCAGGAGAATACGTTATGAGCTGGCAGATTATCAAACACACTCCGTGCTTCTACCAGTGAGCTGCATTTAGCATACATGTCCACCAAAGCATTTCCCGTGAAGGAATCTCCTTCAAGACCCTTCTTGGCAATCTCAGAATGCATCTCGTGACCTTGGTTTATGTCTTCTATGTTTGCACAAGCTTTCAAACTGCAGGCATATGTGGCCGTATCAGGTGACAATCCTTCCAGTTGCATCTGTTCCAAGCACTTCAGTGCTTTCTCGCCAGGTCCGTGTTCGGCATACCCTGCAATCAGAGCAGTCCACGAAACAATGCTTCGAACCGAGAGTCCATCAAACACTTCCTGTGCTTTTGCTAGTGAGCCACACTTTGCATACATGTCCACCAATGTACTGCCAATGAAAAGATCTGTTTCAAGTCCCATCTCCCCAAGCTCAGTGTGAATATCCTGGCCTCTTTCTATCCATTGCAGCCTTGCACAAGCTTTCAGGAGGGCCACAAATGTGAACTTGCTAGGATGTATATCGTCCTCTCTCATTTCTTGGACCAAATCGAGGGCATGTTGTGATTCGCCACACTCTACATACCCTTGGATGAGACAAGTCCAAGTGAACTCGCTGCGGCGATACAATCTGTTGAAAGCATGCTGGGCATGGGCCATGCACCCACATTCCATAAACAATGAAACAAGGTGGCTCTGAAGAACTGCATGGGTGTCCATGCCATGGCTACAAACGTGCACATGGACAAGCTTGGCGTAGGCCAAGCTTCTCTTTTTCCTGCACTTTTGAATTGTGTAGAGATAGCTATCCAAAGGTGGCCATTCAGCCATTTGTTCCAAAACAGAAAAGGCCTCCTCTATGTCCCAATTCATGTTTTCTGCCGATTTGAATGCATTGGGTTGTACGGCGTACCTGTGACATGGGCGCCCAGAAAACCTTGGCGCCCCTGAGAAGACAAGCTCTGGCCTGGCCTGGGCATCATAGCTTTTTGCTATGCTCATTGCGATGCTTCTGAAACCCTCATCGCCAATAGAAATTTCCAGTACGCCTTCCAGTTTCGTTGCTGTTGCCTGAAAAATCCCACAGTGAAAAAATATCGAGGCGTACGCGATCAAGTGTACAGGTGAAGAGTCAAATGGAAGAAGATCCTGGCCTGTGCACCCTAGCTCACCTTCGCCATCTGTCCAGTTGCACACTCACCTGCGCACAATCTGCCCCATCCTGTATGGTGCCCAGGCCATAGTTGAATGTTGAATGTTGCGACCTGCAAACGAAAGACCTACCCTTCAGATTTCTCAGTGGTCTTGAATAAAAAGTTTTAGTTAGCATCAGTAAATTATCAATTACATTAACCCACAATCTCTAACATGTGAAGACTAAAACAATTAGTATTA